>NW_027460291.1:32112767-32712767 GCF_050947875.1 Dermacentor variabilis
TTGTACCCTGTTGGACTACCAATATGCAATCATAGTGCAATGATTCTCGGACTTTCCAATAACTAGGCCACCCTGTATACGCAATGCCTCATGACCTCGAGCGTACTGGAATCGTGGAAGAACGCTAAAATAATCCCAATCCATAAGAAAGGGGACGCCAAAGACTTGAAAAATTATAGACCGATCAGCTTACTGTCAGTTGCCTACAAACTATTTAATGAGGTAATCGCAAACAGAATCAGGAACACCTTAGACTGCTGTCAAGCAAAGGACCAGGCAGGATTCCGTAAAGGCTACTCAACAATAGACCATATTCACACAATCAATCGGGTGATAGAGAAATGTGCGGAATATAACCAACCCTTATATATAGCTTTCATTGATTACGAGAAAGCGTTTTATTCTGTCGAAACCTCAGCACTCATGGCGGCATTACGTAATTAGGGTGTAGATGAGCCGTATGTAAAAATACTGAAAGATATCTATAGCGGCTCCACAGCCACCGTAGTCCTCCATAAAGAAAGCAACAAAATCCCAATAAAGAAAGGCGTCAGGCAGGGAGATCCAATGCTATTCACAGCGTGTTTACAGGATGTATTCAGAGACCTGGATAGGGAAAAATTGGGGATAAAAGTCAATGGAGAATATCTTAGTAACTTGCGATTCGCTGATGATATTACCTTGCTTAGTAACTCAGGGGACCAATTGCAATGCATGCTCACTGATCTAGAGAGGCAAAGCAGAAGAGTGCACGTGGGTCTAAAAATTAATCTGCAGAAAACTAAAGTAATGTTTAACAGTCTCGGAAGAGAACAGCAATTTACAATAGGTAGCGAGGCACTGGAAGTGGTAAGGGAATACATCTACTTAGGGCAGGTAGTGACGGCGGATCCGGATCATGAGACGGAAATAATCAGAAGAATAAGAATGGGCTGGGGTGCGTTTGGCAGGCATGCTCAGATCATGAACAGCAGGTTGCCATTATCCCTCGAGAGAAAAGTGTATAATAGCTGTGTCTTACCAGTACTCACCTACGGGGCAGAAACCTGGAGGCTTACGAAAAGGGTTCTACTTAAATTGAGGACGACGCAACGAGCTATAGGAAAGAAGAATTATGGGTGTAACGTTAAGGGATAAGAACAGAGCAGATTGGGTGCGGGAACAAACGCGAGTTAATGACATCTTAGTTGAAATCAAGAAACAGAAATGGGTGGGGGAGGGGGGGGGCATGGGCAGGACAAGTAATGAGGAGGGAAGATAACCGATGGTCATTAAGGGTTACGGACTGGATTCCAAGGGAAGGGAAGCGTAGCAGGGGGCGGCAGAAAGTAAGGCGGGCGGATGAGATTAAGAAGTTTGCAGGAACGACATGGCCACAATTAGTACATGACCGGGGTTGTTGGAGAAGTATGAGTGAGGCCTTTGCCCTGCAGTGGGCATAACCAGGCTGATGATGATGATGAATTCGCTTTTACATGCACGGCGTAAAAAATACCCGACTCGTCTCGAAGATTACCATAAAACATGAAGAAAGCATCTGATTTCCAAGCATTCCCCCTTCCCGGGCATTATTTCGTTCACTTGAAAAACACCAATACGCGGGCGACCGCACTTTTGCAGAACAAGTTGACCTCAGCCGACGCGATGGTACGGCTACGTACGCACAGGTGGCCACAACACAGGCTCCCAGCCAGCCCACGCTAGACGCTCGCACAATGCCTTCTACTCGCACTCAAGACAAATGCGTCGTTGCAAAGCCTGCTTTCAGTCGTTCAAAAGATAGAATTTTCGATTCATGAGTTTGTAGTTTTTCAGCTCCTCGACGTTGTCCTTTGCGCGTTCTGTCGACGCAAGCAACATACTCTCGTGTCATCACTCTTGGCAATCGCTCGTCGCGTTTTCGGCAAGCGTGAGTACCGAAAGAATGTATAGACCCTTTCACTGTTTATAAACATAGGCCCCGGACGGCTTCCGGTTTTGCTGATTGACATAGCCCGCTAAATTTAGCGAGCGAGAAAGGCATTGGTTGCAATATTGACAAGCAAGAGTGCGTTAAAATCTAAGCCCACAGATTTTCAACACTTTTCCGCTATTCATAAGAACAATTTTACAAGTGAATGTCCCCCTAACTTATAAGAAAATGTTTATGTATATGCCTTGAGGCGTAATGCGCATGTATGTTATCTGTAAACTTAAATATAGAGTTTCCGCCAGTAAAACAACCTAAAAACGCGGTTTGTGTTCTGAGGCGGTAGACTGATAAGGCCCTTGAGCGGTAGTTTCGTGGGGGCGCACTCTCGCTGCAGTTATGGCGCCAATGAAACCGTCTATATGTTGTTGCGGAGCCACAGAAGCGTCACGAAATTGTCCCGCTAAGATTCAGTACACGCCAAACTAACTTTGTCGCCACGGCCAAACTGCTTTTTGCTAACTGCGTCACAACACCAGACGCGGCGAGACCGCTTCAACTGTTCATGTGTTTATCGAATCGCCTTAAGCGCACGAGGTACTCTTAATGATAAGTTTAGACTGTTTTCGTGGTTCGGGACAACAGTGACAAAACCAGAAACCAGCATTGTACGAACAAAATTAATGCAACACTTCGAAGCAGAGGTACACGTTTTCTGAGTTTCAACAAAGAACACATTTGCGGTCTTTTAAAATGAAAAAAGCAATATCGCAGTCACAGAAGAGCAAAGTGATCTACTACAGCTATAGCGACTACACTGATATAGTTAAGATTGTTCCCGGTCCGTACAACTTCATTATAACAAGGTGCTACGGTATGTCTTGTATGAGGATTTGTTGGCATGTACTCTTACGAACAATCCTAGAGTAAGAGCTTGTGGATACCGGACCAGTTTCTTGTATCACGATATCTGTTCTCGAAATACGGCGTGATAATTTGTAAGTTTTCCGCAATTTTTAAAAATTGTTTGTTGCATATCCTGTAATTGACGTAATAATTCTGCGGAAACCCGCAAGGTGAAGAGAAGCAATTAATAAAGGGAAAATCAGACATCCACCCGTTTGTAGCAATTGCTACAAAGGAAACGCATACGGTTTCCTCGAAAGAAAGGCGTCAAAAATTCGTCCTGGTCCGAGACTCGAACCCGGGACCACCGCCTTTCCGGGTCAGCCGCCTTTTCGGGGCGGCCGCTCTACCATCTGAGCTAACCACGCGGCTAGCAGATGGTAGGGCGAAGTCGAATTTGTCGACAACACGAAGCAAAGGCAAGAGGCTTTTGCTTCAACTATGAGGCCTTTCTTTCGAGGAACCCGTATGGGTTTCCTTTGCAGCAATTGCTACGAACGGGTGGACGTCTGATTTTCCCTTTATTAAATATCGTGTAATTCTTCTCCTTGAGGTGGGCTATTGAAAGAGGCGGACATTATTAACACGAAAAATCGAAACACTTCATCATTATCGTCATCCTCATCATCGGCCTATATTTATGTCCACTGCAAGACGAAGGCCTCTCCCAGCGATCTCCAATTAACACTGTCCTGCGCCAACTGATTCCAACTTGCGCCAGCCAATTTCCTAATTTCATCACCCCACCTAGTTTTCTGCCGTCCCCAACTGCGCTTCCCTTGTCTTGGCACCCATTCTGTAACTCGAATGGTCCACTATTTATTCATCCTACGCATTACATGACCTACCCAGCTCCATTTCTTTCTCTTAATGTCAACTAGAACATCGGCTATCCCTGTTTACTCTCTGATCCATAAGCTCTCTTCCTGTCTCTTAGCATTACGCCTAACATTTTTCGTTCCATCGCTCATTGCGTGGTCCTTAAAGGGACACTAAAGGGAAATATTATTTATTTATTATTTATTTATTGAACACTGCAGACACGTGATCCAAGCAGGGAGGGCGACATATGGTACACACAAAGAAAATCATCTTGACAAAACAAACAGAACAATTAAAAACAAGATTAGGAAGTGGATTCCATTTATACAATTCCATTCGGTTACAGTTCTAGGAAAAAAAGAAAACTTATATGTGTTTGTTCTTGCAAAGTAAGGTGTTAATGCATCATGTCTGTGGTGGCGTGTAGTTCTGGTCGATAACTGCGATAAATGTTCAGATGGGTCAAGGGATAAATTGTTAGTGTGAAGTAGTTCAAGGAATTCAAGTCTCTGTTTTTTTTCTTCTACGTTCGAGAGGTTCTAGGTTGTCAATTTCCATAAGTTCGGTGGGGGAATCACATCTGGAAAATTTGTTAAATATAAATCTGACCGCTTTTCTCTGAATTCTCTCAAGGCTTGATATTTTTGTGTATGGATCCCAAACTATGCAAGCATATTCGAGCTTAGGTCTAATTAGCGAGATGTAGCATAGCATTTTAACGTTAGGTGGGGCTTTCTTAAGTTTGTGTTTCAGCAGGCATAGTTTCCTGAAGGCTGAAGCGCAAGTGTTACTTATGTGATCATTCCACGACAGTGAATTTCTAAGGGTCACTCCTAGGTATTTAAAGCTAGTGACTTCATGAAGAGGTGATGGACCTAACTTATATGTATAAAGCAGGGGTGATTTCTTAAGTGTCATTCGCAGTAGTGCGCTTTTATCTGTGTTTAGTGTCATTCCCCAGCACCCGCACCATGCAAGAATATTATTTAAACTAGAACATAAACTAGTTTGATCATGGAGAGAAACAATATATTTAAAGAGCCCACAATCATCGGCAAATAATCAAATCTGTACACCACCTTCAACCGTTTTAACAATATCACTAATATATAGAACAAAAAGAAGAGGACCGAGCACACTGCCCTGGGGAATACCCGATGTGACCGGAAGGCAGCCCGATTTTTCGCCATTTATCTCAACGAATTGTTTCCGGTTAGACAAATAAGCAGAAATCCAAGAGATAAACATCTGAGGGATTCCTGCATTTTCAAGTTTTAGGATTAATTTATCATGAGGGACCGTATCGAATGCCTTACGGAAGGCAAGGAAAATTATGTCCGTTTGTCCGTTCTTGTCAAAGGTTGATGCAAACGAATGATCTACAGTGACCAGCTGTGTAACAGTCGAATACCCTCTTCTGAACCCGTGTTGGAAGTTAGTTAAAACTCAATGCTTTTCTAGATATGTGGTTATGCTTTTTGCTATGATATGTTCGATGAGTTTGCAGCATGATGACGTTAAAGAAATATGACGGTAATTATCTACAAGTAGACGGTCTCCTTTTTTATGAATTGGTACTATTCGGGCTGTTCTCCAGTAATTTGGTAACTCAGACGACAATAATGAAGCACGGAATATTATAACAAGAAACATGGATAAGGTTACGGCATATCTACGGAGAAACAAATTAGGGATATTATCAGGCCCACTTGAACATTTCGGTTTTAGGTTCAGCACCATAGACAGTACACCAGCATACGATATAAAATTCACATCAAACGGTTGGTACGCTGGGCAGTTACGTGAACAATTACTGGGAGTTGAGAAGACACAGTGAAAAAACATACTAAAGTGATGAGCAAGTTAAACTTTCTCCGTAACCATCTGTCCATTTATTGTCATTTGGGATATTGATTTCTTCTTCTCGGCAATGTAATTCCAAAATTTACTTGGATCGCTTGTATTAAAATTAGGCAGAGATGAGTTAAAATAATAATCCTTTGATTTACGCACGGCAAGTGCAAGCTTGTCTTGTAGTTCAGATATTAAGTGTGGCTACGTAAGGGCCTTTTTTAATCTCTTAATTTTACGTTTCATATAAATGATGTTGCGATTGATCCATGGTATTTGCTTGTGAACTTGTTTTTCTTATTTGGTATGAATTTATCAAGGCAAAAATGACACATGTCCTTAAAGCGGGTCCAAAGTAAGTTAACATTATTTTCGTCAAAATCAGTTAGACAATTTTCCAAATAATCAATTGCGCATGCGTCGTTCGCGCGAGAATAATCTTTAACAAAATGGACAGATGATTTTTTAGTTTTATCACAGGAAACAAGCTGTAAGCAAACACAAACAAGACAGTGGTCGGATAGCCCCTGCTCGATCACCACCGTGAATTCATCGAATTTCCGAGCTAAGAAAACAAAGTCCAAAACTGAAGATGAAGAACCTTGCACACATGTCGGTTCAAGAACAACTTGTCTGAGATCATGTGTTAACATGATATCAAAGAGTATATTAATATTCTGACTGTGATGTGGCCCAGGCTGAAGGCGCATCCAGTCTACACCGGGCAAATTAAAAGCGCCTAGTAGGATAATCTTACTGTGTAAATAGTTATCCATACAAGACCGTAATTCATGCAAAAATTCAGAAGGGGAGTCAGGAGGTCTGTAGATTGCGAATATAACGAGGGTATAATCCCAAAGAGATACCTTTATGCATATACATTCCAACGTAGGTATTATGTCCAGAACGACAGCCTCTATCGGATCTTTAAATAGGACCGCCACACCTCCTCCCCTAGAAGCCCTATCCACGCGATAAACACTATAGCAGGGAGGAAAGATGTCTTCGTCGCTAATATCTTCGTGAAGCCAAGTTTCGGTAACAACAGTAATGTGAGGGCCGTGTTGAAGTAACAGTATTTCTAAGGAATCTGCTTTATTTACAATACTTCTAGCATTAACATTTAATATTCGCAGTTGCTTATTCCTTGAAGGTTCATTGTTTCACGACTGCGTTTGCCGAGAGCGACTATCTGCAACCTGTACCCGTTTGTTCTGCGATTCGTCCCAAAAGAAAACATGCCTGTCTACTTTGAGCTTGTCGTGTATAAGTGACACCTTCTTTCCTTGAAGTTTATCGTTTCTTGCACTTTCCAACAGAAGCTTGCGCTTCTTTAAGGTAGATTGCGAGTAGTCGTTCTGGATGAAAATACTAGTTCCCTTCAGCTTTTTTGCATTTTGCAGTATTTCTTTCTTTTCATTAAAATTCTGAAGATACAGAATTACCGGTCGCTTGTCACGTTGCTTTCCTAATCTGTGAATCCGACCGACAGAATCACACTGTACATTCAATTTTTCTTTAAATATATCCTTAACAACTTTATCCTTGAGTGCATTTTCTGTCTCATTTGGAATTTCAGGTATCCCATAAATTATCAGATTTGATCATCGGCTTCGATCCTCAAGGTCTGTAAGCTTTTTTAGCCTGGAAGCTGATCAAGTGCTCAATAGACTGTAAACTATGGGTGTTTGTTAGTGGGGTATCAATTGTTTCCATGATTTGCGCCTGCATTTTGTTAAGCGTGCTGTAGAGTTCCAAAACCAGCTTCTCGGTTTTCAAGAAATGCGTTTGCAGTTCTTGTATATCGTTACGAAGAGTATCCTGCCCCTCTAATAACTGTTTAAGCATCTCGGTCTGTGTAGGGCCGGGACTTACTTCAACATCACCGCAAAGTAGCAACTTACACACAACGAGACATTCATAAGCCATAGCAAGGCATCGCCGCGGGCACGGTAGGACCATAACACCACGATAATCGCTACGCAAGGAGCTTGTATCGGAACCAATCTGCACAACGAAGAACAAGGCTCCCGTCAATGTCATGGCAGTTCCTGGTCCGCCGTGCCCACAGAAGGAAAACTCCTGCGGCGCTTCTTTTATACGGGTGACCACTGATGACGTCACAGCGCTGCGCTCAAAAGGGGCCGCTAGGAGCAGGGTTGCGTCTGGAGATGACGATGATATTTGAGGCGCGATATCACCGCCGATGGTGCATATGCGCCCATCGCAGAAACGATGTTCGCCGAGATGTTCAAGAACAGAAGTTGATACCACGGCGAATCCAAGAAGGCCCTGCACAACGAAGAACAAGGCTCCCGTCAATGTCATGGCAGTTTCTGGTCCGCCGTGCCAACCTTATTAAGTTGAGCTAGAGTGAAAGATTAGGCTCTTGCAATGACAAGTTCACCATTCTTAGCGAGAACAGATTATTTCTAAGCGAAAAAACGAAGAAATTGAGAAATTGGAGGGACGCCACCAGTCGTGCGTTGTGGTACCTCTCATAAAGTGACGTCACAGCCACTATTTTAATTATTCACCTGCTGCTCCATATTACACTTGAAAAGTAAATGAGATAAATTTTATCAAGAAATAAAACATGTTATAGGCCATAGTTATTGTATTGTTGCATATTACGGCCGTCGCGCTCACTCCACAGTAGTGCCGATAAGTTCTGGTTTCGCTCGGCCGCGCTGACCACGCTCGCACTTTCGCTTGGTGAATGGCAAAGTTTCCATTTCGCGGCGTGCTGTGCTGTATCACGAAAGCTCTTGACAGCTGTAGTTCCCAGTTTCCAGCGGCGAAATGCCGGGTCGATGTGATGTCGCGGAGTGCCCAAACGGTCCGCGTAGTCTGAACAAGGACACTGAAAGCTCCGACACCAACGTGCACTACCATGCGGTCCGGCGGGGCGAACCTCGACGTTTTCGCTGGCTCAGTGCATTTCCCATGCTACAGCGGGTAGGAAAGGTGCCGATCAGACTGCGCGTGTGCTCGATGCATTTCCGCCCTGAGGATTACGAACATAATTCTCTTTTGAGGCAGTCAATGGACGTGCCTTTTCAAATGCCACTTTGTCGCAACGCTGTTCCGTCGATATTGCCTTCATCCCATGAAGAACAAACACTGTTGCTTTAGGCCGAAAATTATGGTGAGTAGAGCCTCTTTTTGAAGCGCATATTATTTTCCTTTCATTACTAAAACTCAGCAACTGTGCGCAGCCCTTTACGGTAAGCCAGCTGCCTTTATTGACAGGCTAACTTTCATGACTTGGTCACGAAAAATGACGCCACTGGAACCTCCAATGAAAGCAACGCGTATTGTGAGCACAGTTCTCTCCTAAGGCAGCCAATCGAAGTGCCTTTCCAAGCGCGACTGCGTTGCAACGTTGTTCCGTCGATATCGCCTTTATCCCGTGAAGGGCAAGCACCGTTGCTGCAGGACGAAAGCTTCGTGAGTCGTGCCTCTTCTTGACGCCGAATGCTATTTAACCTTTATTACTAAAACTCAGCAAGTGTGCGCCGGCCTTCACGTTACTCATAGCCAGCTGCCTTTATTTACAGGCTAACGTTGCCGACCTGATCACTGAAAATAACACTGCTGGCACTTTAACCGAAAGCAACGCGGAGGTATGTGTGCGGGGTTTGTCGCGGTGGTTGCAGTTGTACGCAGATCAGGCGCAACACGCAGCTTAGTAATGTTCCGACACATTTCAGACGCTTCCCTCTGGTGCGAAAGACGCGGAGACGCCGCAGATTTAATGTAGATCCCCACAAAAACAAGCAGTTCCCGCAGCGTCGGGAATGCAAAAGGAGTGCAGGCTAAACCACTCGGCACGAGCGTTGGTAAGTACACCCGAGCTGTTACCTGGCTTTTAACGAAAGCTACTTAAAGGGAAGCTGAAGAGTCTGTCGAATTCAATAAAACGCTCATATATGGATGCGGGAACCTTATAAACCATGCAAGTAAAATTTTGGGGGAGATTTTTCACTTAGGAGCGACGCAATCGTCGGTTAAAATTGCGCTGTAGCTCCGCCCCCCGTCGAGCGCCACGCGCTGCTGCTGACGCTGACGATGCGAGTGGAGACCAGAAATTGCGGCGTAGTGACGTCAGCACTGGTGTTCCGTTCCTTCGCAGTCTCCGCGACCGTGCCTGACCGTGCTTATTTCTGCGTGCGTGCCGTCCTAATCTGCTTCGCTCGACCCTACATTCCTTTGTTTCTGTGTATATAGGAGTGGTAGTTGACGTGCGCAGCATCAATTGAACTTGTAGGCCGATCATGCCGGCGTACTGTGCAGCCTACGCTTGAACGAACGCATGCAGCCGCGACGATGTTCCGATGTTCCATTAGTTCCTGCAAGACAAGAAGCTTTCAGCTAAGTGGGAGGCTGCTGTGAAGCGAAACAACTTTGAGCGCTCAAGAACAACAGTGTTGTGCTCTAACCACTTCCATGACGATTACTACTGGAGTTTATCAATAATGCGTGCTTTGGGTTCTCCTTCGTGTTAGCACGCTGAACAGAAGGTGCATGTTTGTCTCCCACCCTTGACGCAGGTTTCATCGCCAAGCGCCGCGAATTTTCTATTCGCACGTGTGTTGTGAAACAGTCTGTATGCAGCTACCATAACGCAGTGCAAGCGTAAAGTTTACATGTGCTGGAAAGCCTGTTCACGCCAGGACGCTGCGCTCCCCCTTCTTTCGCGCACATAGAGAAACCGACCATCTCACGTAGCCGACGGAATTCGCCCGTTACGAGTAGCGTGCAGATGGCGCGCTGATGAAGGTTCTGTACTACACGTGCTACAACAGCCGGTAAACTCTCCCCGCGTTTAAACCGTCTGTGTAGATTGCCGACAGCTTTGGGGCAGCACACAAATGCCGAAGATCGCATCACCGCTTACGTTCTACGAGGAGGCATGCAGGAACATAACGCTACAGTTGTTTGCCCGGAAACGTACTCACTGGAACGCTGAATGCAGCTTAGCAAAAAACATACTCGCCAAAGAACATTTCCTACACAAGGAGATGCTAACACTTCGCCTTCGTTCGCGTGGAAAGCAGTGCTTGCACCAACATTTTTTGCTTCTTGGAGAGGCCGGCTCTTCGCAATCGGCTCGTACATATAGGGAGTAAAGTATAAACCCCTTAAAAGTGATCTTGCACGCGACAGCGACAGCGCGACAAGCGAGGCGATGGCTGTCGCGTTCACTCACCGCCTGCAAGCCGAACTCCACGCGAGCGGCCGCTTTGAGCGACGACTTCCCGGTATGAGGGCAGCAATATACGCGCCGAAACGAGCGTGATGTATGCTTTATCAATTTGAGTTGATGTATTTTACTGAAAAAGGAGCATAAAATATTTCTGAGGGTCCTGCACTAGGTTCTTATTCTTGCATGTGTAAAATTCAATAGTTTGCTCCGTGCGACAAACAGTAGTATTAGAGTTATGTACATCCAGTTCCGGCTTCGCACTATTGGCTAGTCGCTCATAGCACTTCCGGGCGGCGAGCGACGAGTTCTAGATTTCTAGAAACGAGCGATCGAGCGACAAAACCGAGCGATCTCTTCAAGCGACGGCCCGTTTTGTCGCTCGAAGCCGTCGCCCGTCACCGTCGCGCGCAAAATCGCTCTCGTAGAGTTTGGACTTAACGCCGAACTCCTCAGAGAAACGCAAGCTCTCGAAATTTTCTATGACCGTCTCAGCAAAACAGCACCAAATTACCTTGCACCGTGCTTCGTGTGTAGCGGCAGCAGTCGGTCCAGACGAACACCATTGGTGACGTCACGAGGCGCCCGACCAATCACAGGCGGAAACGAGGCGCGCGAGCTGGGCGTGTCTGCTGCTGCACTTTTCGTCGAAATAAAATATGTTTCCGCTTTCCTTCGCTCAATTTCGATGCGATATTCGAATTCAGAGGATCGAAAACCACGACGTACTGCTCCTAACTCATTTTTTCTGGAAAAGCTTTCAGCTTCCCTTTAAGTTATATGTGATGTTGTCTGAACAAGCAGCAAATTTTCTTTTGTTCCGTAGCACCACCAAAAAAATATCAGACAGGCTAGTAGAACCTTCTCTACTTCAGCATGTTTCCTGGTGCTTTGTGCTATGCAAATTTAGTCAGAATTGCTGTCATTTTCTAAACTTTTCAGAAACTACGCGATCCAGTGTCACTTTCGCTAAACCTATTGTTCTGGTTCTCTTTTGTTCAGACCTTCGCATGGTGTTTCTTTGCTCTCCAGCTGTTTAGGTGAAAGCAACTCTGAAGGAAATGAAATGCAAGGCACTTCAGGTGAATGTTCGGAACATACCTAGGCCAAAGACATCAACTCCAATCAAGAGACGGCGTATCACTTGTGTCAGGAAACCAGTCAAGCACTAGAGACGCGCACCAGCAAAGGACACCAGTTACATTCCCTCGCCTAACGTGTCCCCAGTACTGCAATACCCTTACATGCATGACACAACGTACGAGCCGGAAGAATTAACTTGCACCCCGAGGTGACATTTGATGAGTAAGTAAACATTGCATGCTACTGTGCATGTTGGTATATAAAAGTTCAGATACGAAGGTGCAATATGTGTTGGTGCTTTTTATGTGTTTATAGGAAAGTGATCTTTACTTGTTCATTGTAAAACAGTGTGACAGGTTATAAATGATGCAATGATGCATGTTATGGATAGTAACAAAAGCAAGACCTACAGATGTCCACGTGAATCCCTGGCCTGCAGTAACTAATTGCAGTGACAGATGTGAAATAAGCTTCCGTGGTTTGAGTGAAACAGTCACAAAGTCACAATTACAGAGAAGGCGTAGCAGATTGGGGGAGCTGTCCTGCATTTGTGGACGCAGATAGCAGATAATTTCAATCCTGTCTTTGGAATTATTTGACGCACAGGTGCAGCATTTAATGCACTTAAAGATAATGAAGGCAATAAGGGGTAATTATTGCTGCTAAATAAGAAAAGTGTATTAACTTTCAGCGCAAACATTGGACTGAGTGAGGGAGTGAATTTGTACGAGTGCCTGTATAAAAGTTTACAGCAAGTAGCATTTTTTTTCAGGTGCGATATGGATGAAGGATGTACGGAACACAAAGACTACTTTCTTGTCTCCCGTGACAACCTGCTGACACTCCTGAACACGTGGCGCACTTGCTTCTATACATCATGCACAGTGAGCCCCTCCTGTTCTGGGACACGCATCACAGCTAAGACTGAATGCCCAAGTGGACATGAGCACATGTGGGCGAGCCAGCCACTAGTAGGAATGAAACCAACAGGCAATGTAGACTTGTTGGCTGCAATACTCTTCTCGGTTCAGGTGCTGCCGGAACACTCAGAATGATGAGGTTGATGGGTGTTCATCAGTGATCAAACATTCTTCAATTACCATCAGGTATATCTTTTTCTAGCTGTCACTGCAGTAAGCATTTTGTTTCAACTTTCCTGAATATGTAGCTAGCCACATATTGAACGGCCCAATATCTCGGGAGCAGCTAGAAGTAGTGCCATATTGGCCCTTTGTGTAACCATTCACTCCAATGGCAGAATGTTGGGCTGCAAAATATTTGTAAGCTGTTATGGCTCGTCATTAGCATATAAAACTTCTAATATGCTTTTTTTTCATGCAAGAAATCTATACGCAAACATAATTTTGAAATGTTGGTGTAGCTACTTTGAGGCAGGCATGCTCAATGCACAAGCACTCAGCATAAAACTGGCATTTCGAGAATAGTTTCTAAAGCTTTAGCATTACTAAACCAAATAACAGAATGAAGCAAGAATTTCGAAATTTTCACTCACTTTTATTGTGCATAAGAAAGCGAACAAAGCACACAAATACAGAAAATATACCTGGCATGACAAGGAAATGTTTCCCAAAAACAGACACTGGCATTATTCTAAGCAGCCTGGAACTTTACCTTACATCTTCGCTGCAGCTGCATGCACACAATGCATGCAGCTGCAGAAATTGTAGCATCTAATTTCAGAAAACCCTTAATAGAACAGTAAGGAAAAGTGCTCCATTGTGCTGTATTTGTAGATGGAATTTTTTTAAATTATCGGCTTACGCATTCCAAAAAAAAAAGTTGTTTAGTAGTAGAGAAAGTGGAATGTCAATTTCTCAATCTTGTGGCTCATATGCAGTGCCGAAGATTCCATTGCGATGACGAGAATTTAAATGCAGTTTAATTTACTTCCATTCATTTTATGCTGTTAATGTCTGCAAAGCTTTGCTACAAGAACTCAACATTTTTTTAACCTAATCTGTTTTTTACGTCACATGACAAGAGGTTTAGGGCTGAATTTCTTCAAAATCCGTTACGTAACGTGGGAATCGGAATGATGTTGCAACCTGTGCCTCATCTTTGCATAGCACCCTGAATAAAATACAACACACGAATACAGTTCAGAAGAGTTACTTTCAGTTTTTAGCCTAGGTCTTGTGTTAGCATGTTCTGTACGTCAGTGGTTATGTTGATCTGTGTGTCTAGGCAGAGCTTACATGTGGGTGGTGTTTCTCCTTCATGTCCATTAAAAGAGTGCACAATATTTTGTAATTGGAACAATTTTTATCATGCTGATTGTTATCAGACATAAACCACGTGCACAGAACTGTACATGTAGCACCTGGAGTGGATCAAAACTCAGGACGAAGTCCAAATTTCTCGTAGGTCTGGGATGAGCACCAGAAAGGACTTCTGGCAGCAGCTGGTGACCGCAGCTTGGAGCTCTGCGGGGACGGGCGCTGTGACTCACCAGACCACAGTTCCAAGTTCTTGACATACTCGTTCTTGTGTCCTGGCACGTTAAAGATAATACACACTGAGCAAATTCAAGTCAAAGAAGTAAGTAGAAAAACAACCACCGACCATCATTTGACATATTTGATTATTGCTATTTTTCAAGCATCGTGCAATGATTATTACATGTATATCAAGCATTCCAGGATGCACTGGTCAATCGCACACATGCCTCAGTATTCTTCTTTAGCTTATCAATGCGCAGGTGAACGTGTACACGCTGCATTTAGAAGGTCCATTCTTCCTTGTAACAAAACCTTTCATAATTCCCACACCCTTGACGGTTTACTCAGATACTCCTGAATTCATCTCTACGCAATGGGCCGTGTGTGCTGGAAGAAGGTAGTGCCACAGCGATTTGACTGTGTCATATTCTTGTGCTACTATGATGGTTTCTGCTTACGGTAGTCGAGGTGGGCGGTGGGGTTGAGGAGCGTTTTAAGAATATGGGGTAAGATGCTTTATTTGCAAAGCTTCACTTCATGCAATTATGTATCATTTGCACATAGAATTTTTTTGTCTTCCAGAGTGCCCAAATTCAGGCAAGCTCACAAATGGAGAAAGAGGGCCTCATTAGAGGTCTTCAATTTCTCTGTGACCAAGGCATCTCGATAAGGTCCCAGACAACAGACCGCCATACGGCAATAAGGAAATACATGAGGCTGCATTGCCCGGCCACCACACACCAATTTGACGTCTTGCGCGTTTCAAATGGTAGTTATGAATGTAACTAACATATTTACTGCTGCTAATAAAATACCTAATGTTGGTTAATAGCCACAAGGCAACTCCTGACTGCAGCAATTAGCGTTCATTAAAGAAGAATGCATCATACGTCATCGTACTTCAAACATTTGCATTGAAGGGACTGTCTACCACAGGATCATGTCTTTGGATTGTAGCGGGAACGATAATATTGTGTGTCACATTGATGGAAACAGCAAACTTGTATCCTATAAACCAGGAATTCTATTTCTTTTTTGGCTCTGTGAGTGGTGCAAAAATGATGTGTTTCTCGACGGTGAAACAGTCCAACCAATGTGAGCACCATTATGCCACCAGAAAGCTGTGCAGAGAGTTATTTTGCTTGGATACATTATTTTATTGTCTAAAATTGTATTCTAAGTGCCTCTGCTAACTTTTCTTTGCATGAGAGATCAATTTCTTTTCAACTAGCGCGTGTTGAAAGTGGCACTGCCGTCGTGCAGACAAATATAATGGTGCATCAATGGGTCTTCAAGTATGCCTCTATGACATTCTGACATGGAGCAGTGCTAGTAACATTGTGCGAGTGATGCAAGGGTCACAGTCTCTTTCAGGTTGTTGAAAATTCGTTGCGCATTTAAGGCATGCCGGCGTCGTCACAACAACAGTGTAGGCACTCCTTACCACAATGTGCCTCTTTGACGGTCGCACAAAAGGCTTGGATTGACTACTCAGACTGTGCCTGTAGAAAACATGCGATTAGAGTCATTTTAGTGCTTTACACAAAGTAATCCCGCAGAAATGCTACGTGCTTCCAGTTTCTCACTTTTACCACAATCGCATCCATTAGTCCGTTTTTCGGGCATCCACACAGTTTTAGGAGACTATGCAAATCGAAATACAGTAAACTCTCAGTTGTATGAACGTCGGTTTATCGAATATTTCAGAATAACGAACTTTTTAAAGATCCCCGGCTGTTTTCTTTTAGATTCTATGGAAAGATGGTTCACTTAAACGAATTTCGGTACAGTCAATATTTCAGTTTAACGAACTCGCTCAGAGGACCAAGGCTTATTTTTACAATCAGTTCAACGAAGTTTTGCGCCCTGCACTGCAGGCGCAACCGACGCCCACCCTCATCAAACCGCCGCTCCAGAGGCAATGCAACGTCGCTGGCGCTACAGCGCCCCTGGGGCAAAGCGGCGGCGCGGAAAACGAACGGCAACGAGGCATGGCCTCCGAGATCGCCCGCACGAAACGAGCAAGCATGTAATCTCGGAGGCCATGAACAAAGTAACATTGCTGGCGCTTACAACGCCGCCAGCGGAAAGCGGCGATCTGTCACACCACAAACCACGTGGTGTGTTTTTTTCCGACGAAGCGGAGGCAACTGCCGAGCCAATTTCAAGCCCTATAACTCTAGCTGAGGTTGCAGGGTACATTGGAAAGTTGAGAGACTGTCTCAACAGCAAGCTGTGCCTGAAGAAGTCTACAAAAACATTGACTCTTTGGACAGTTCTGTTACTTCCTGTGCTTTAAAAGTACACGTGCAGAAGAAGATTACAGATCTTCTTTTCTAAGTGAGAAAGGCAGCATTATAACTGTTATGAACCTTGTACTTGTTGATATGTACAAATTCCATTGCACACATTTCTAACCCTATGGATGCCATGTCTTTTGCTCCATGAATTGCACTTCAAAATTTTGACTCTGTATACCATGTCTTATGTTGGTCTAGTGAATATTCAGTTTAGTGAACTTTCAGTTAAGTGAACTATTTCCATAGGTCCCTTGAAGTTCACTCAAGTGAGAGTTCACTGTACATTGTTTTAAATACTCCTACTTGCTTACCTGCGAAACATGCGTTATTAATTTTTCAGGCAGACAAGTACTTCCTAAAAATTTTGCAAAGTACTGCTGAGAATTAACCTTGTGGGAAAACTTGCATTTCCAGAACACTGATTGCTTCCCTTCATTTCAACGAAAATGCCAACAGAGAGGAAGCAACAACAAAGGATGGAACACAGCAATGGCACAGCAAGACATCCAAGGCCAGACATAGCACGATGACTGTGTGTCCACTCAAGATGGCTCCTACGTTTGGCAAGTTTAACCGTATCACGTATGTCTTTCAGTTAGCAGTTCTGCTCTATAAGTGCTCAGCAAAACTACACCTCACGTTGCATTTACAAACAATTCACAAGCCAGTGTTGCAAGGAGCAGAGCCCTGCAGATTGTGGCAGAATAAACTTCTTTCTCGTAGGGTGGTTATAGAGTCAGGGTAGAGGCATGTACTGCATTCGTTGCATATTCAAGCATCGTGCAACACTTTTTGAAGTAACTGCGATCGGGATGCACAGACAGCTTTTTCTCCCAATAATACATTTACCACAAGTAGACATTCTCTATCTTTACAGCTAGGTTCAATGTAGAAAAGCCAAAGTTATTGCTACTGTGACAGAAGACTGGCGAACCACACTCGCAGCGACAGACAAGGAGCAAAGTTTCACACGACGCATTAATTATAGAATGTTGCTTTTACTTATTTGTTTCCAGGTCAGGTCACTTCTCCAGATATTTCCTATAGCATTAAAATCAAATGCAGCACTGAAGTTACCTGGTTTGTCATACTTTCAGATTACGCGCAAGATCTACAAAACAAGGTGACCGAGCTTTGCATCGAACACCCGTCATTTCCAGAAGCAGTAGTCCAGGAACGAGAAAAATTTGCACCAGCATTTGTGCCACAGAACGAACCTAGGCCCTCCAAAACGGAGCTCATAGTGGCGCACAAGGCACAGTTTTTAAAGTTTTGATACATGTAGAGCAGACAAACAACTGGTGGAGTTATCACAAACGAATTGTTCGAAGGCTATACCAATAAGCTGGAAAAGCAAAGACACAAACTTCATGCTCGAAAGGGTTTGTGCTGCACTGAAGCGTGGGAAAGAACGAATCAAGTCATATAGGTTGTCTCTGCAACTGATGCTGCATGTGTGCAAGGACACCATAAGGTTTCTACCGACTGGCACGGTGGCAAGTTTAAGAGCATCATAAGTCAAGCAGAAGACACTTGCTGACGTGCACATGATGATCGGAAAGCTTTGTGCTACTCTAAAGTGTAGGAGTGAGGGAGCCGAGTCGCATAGGTTGTCACTACAACTGATGCGGCATGGCCACAAAAGTACCATAAGGCTGTTTCTGGGTTGAACAGTATATGGCAAGTTTGACAGCATCTTAAGTCAAGGACAAGACACATGGTGACATGCGCATCATGTGGGAGTTGTAACAGGCTGACGAATAAATGCAATACTCACCCTTGTAGGTACGCATTCAACTGGGGACAGTTTCACGTTCAGGGTGCTGGCACTCAAAAGAAAAAATTAAAGTGCATTACGAGTCGCTCCCCTGCTGCTGTGTGCAATTGTATGGCTGACTCTGATCATCAAATTTCATTCACGCAAGGTTTGGTAAGAACCCCAGAGAAAAAGCTACAGTCCGGGGTCCAGTTAGACTAGGTCCGGAGTCCCTGGTTATGACGTGGGAGGCAGGAAATAAAACATGAGCAAAATGGAATGAACACACAAGTGGAAGATTGCATTACGTAGTGCTTCCATGCGCATACATACTAAAGAAACTATGAACAGAAGTGTACATCAGGAACCACATCATAAAGACCAATTACACATGGTCATAAAAATTTGCAGATAAACATATTCAAAAAGCAGAGAACATGTCCTGGGCCAGCTAAGAAATTAACCGCTGAATATGACAGCAGTTTTACTGTCCCATTATACGATAGGAATATCTTTGGCAAAGGATGCAAATGAACTCGGCATACCTCTATAGTTTCCTGTATGGGATTTGAAACCTATTTGTATGTCGTCTATGTAAACGGAATAAAAAATGGCTGGTGGCAATGAAGCACGAAGTGTGTTCATCTTAACGATAAAGAGAGTGCTACTCCGTACGCCTCCATGGAGTACACCAGTTTCTTGTATAAAGGGTCGCGATAATACGTTGCCGTTTTGCATGCGGCAGATACGATTTGGCAAATAACTTTCAATTATCTTCAGCATATTTCCACCGATGCCCATTCCCGAAAAGTCTCGCAAAATCTCGTAACGCCATGTTGTGTCATACGCCTTCTCCATGTCGAGGAATATCGACCGGAGAAACTGTCCGTGTACAAATTCATCGCGGATATTTCCTTCAATGCGCACAAGATGATTAGTCGTAGACCGCCCATCTCTGAAGCCACACTGATAGAGATCAAGCATATTGTTAAGTTCAAGGAAATGTATGAGTCGACGATTAATCATTTTTTCGAATAGTTTACACAGGCAACTTGTAAGAGCTATCAAACGATAACTTGCCGCCAAGCAAGGGTCTTTACACAGCTTCAAGGTGGGAATAACAAAAGCTTCCTTCCATGAGGATGGGAGGTATTGGCAGCACAGATAGAGTTATAAAGTGCCAGCAGTATCATCTGTGTGTCGGTGTGTAAGTTTTTAATCATGTCATATATGATTCTATCAGCTCCCGGTGCAGAGCTTCTGCATGTGCTCAAGGCAACTTTAAGCTCGACAGTATTAAAAGGACGGTTGTATGGTTCATCCGGACGGCATTTACGATCCAGTGCCTTAAGTTCAGCTAATTGTTTATATTTGAGGAATGAATTTGTGTAATGTGTGGAGCTTGATACATGTTCGAAGTGTTCGCCCAGAGCGTTGGCCTGGTTTTCCAAGGTAGTCCCTTGGTCATCCACTAAGGGCAATGGGTGGATTTGTTACCCCTATAGCTTTTTTACGCCCTTCCATGCCTTAGACTTTCGGGTGTAGGAAGTGATGCCCGAGAGAAACCTCTCCCAGCTCGCCCTCCTTGCCTGTCTCCGCGTGCGCCTTCCTTGTGATTTTGCCAGTTTAATTTCTATGAGCTTTCCTGCAGTCGGGGAGCGACGCAGTAAAACCCCATGCTTTGTTTTGTTTCTTTCGTGCCAGTCTGCGCTGTTCCCTCCACCAGGGAACCTGTCTTTTACATGACAGTCCTTGTGTTTGTGGAATGATTTTTTGTGCTGCGTCAAGTATAAAACAAGTAAAATACGCACTGCTTCATCTATGCTAAAATCAGTGATAACATGTCGTGATAAGTAATTTGATTCCTTAAAATGATTCCAATCGGCGGAGGTTAGTTTCCTTCGGGAGGTATGTGGGGGGCATTCGTGTTGACGTAATGAATTTAACATTACAGAGAAGTGGTCACTTCCATAGGGATTTTTGGTTACATGTCATTGCAAGTCAGAGAAAATTGAAGCAGAGCCAATCGACAGGTCTTTTGATGAATATGAATTATGATGAATATTATAATACGTTGGCTCCTTCTTGTTGAAGAGGCACGCACCGGAGTTCATTAGGAAATTTCCAATAAAACGACCTCTCGCGTCACATCGCGAGTCTCCCCACATGGTGTTGTGCGTTAAAATCGCCTACGAGTATGTAGGGGTCCGAAAGCTGATCAATTAGGTTATAAAAATCGCTCTTTCGGAGGTGATTATTTGGGGTTATGTATATGCAACATAGAGTGATCAATTTATTAAAAAGAATTGCCCGGATTGACACTGCCTCAAGGGGCGTCTGAAGGGCGACATGATGACAAGCTACAGACTTGTCCACAACTATTGCTACACTGCCAGACGAGGTGTTCGCCTCGTTGCAGTCTTTACAATAGATGGTGTACTGACGAAGAATGTTTGTGTAGATTTAAGAAGCGTCTCCTTAACGCACAGCACCATTGGGTTGTATTTGTGTAAGAGTTCTTTAATGTCACCGAGGTTGTGGATAAGACATCTAACGTTCCGGCGTCTTATTTGTGTAGCCATATTGTTCGTGTTCTTATGTTGTGTGTCAAGAGGAGTCAAGTTGGAGATATGACTTACGGAGCCTTTTCAGGCCCAGTGATTCGGGTTTTGTCTTTCTTGGAGGGGTCGCGAGATTCATGCCGCTCCCGAGGCGCTAGATGCACCGTCTGGCTCGGGGTCGTGTCCATCAACTCCTGGGAGCCACTGGACTTCCGCTCACACGATCGGGGTGTTCTCACCCTATGCCTTGCCTAGTCCCGAAATTGCCTAGCACCTAGTCACGAAAAATTCTGGCGTTATTGAAAGCCTAAAAAACGAGATGAAAGACCGACATCTCCTGCGGATAACAAAAACGCTGCGACTTCTTTGAATAATTATTTCTGCACTATTTTTACATCTGATAACGGAGAACTACCAGGAATAACCTTCGGCACTGATGTGAAGATGGAACCATTAATTATAACAGAAACAGGATTACTAAATCTTTTACTAAATCTCGACACAAAAAAGGACCAGGGCCAGATAACATCCCTAACATGTTCCTTCATCGATATGCCGAGTGGATGGCAAAATTCCTAATCCTCCTTTTTAACAAATCATTATCCACCTGCACCCTTACTAAGAAATGGAAAACTGCCAAAATAACACCAATACACAAATCAGGAAATAAATCTGATCCTTCAAACTACAGACCCATTTCATTAACCAGCACAGTATGTAAGTTATAAGAACATATTATTTTAAAACACGTAAATTCTTATCTAGAAGTACATGATATCCTAACCTCTTGTCAGCACGGCTTTCGTAAAGGCCTTTCTACTATTACGCAATTAATTGAATTAGCACATGACATATCCAAGAGCATTGATAACCAGAAACAAATGTACCTCATATTTTTAGACTTTTCAAAGGCATCTGACCGCGTGTCACACACTAAACATCTTAGTAATCGCACACAATTTGTTGAAATTAACAACGAGAGGTCTGCGACAACTAACGTTACATCAGGAGTACCCCAAGGAAGTGTCTCAGCCCCAGTGTTATTGTTAATCTTTATTAATGACTTACCAGCATATGCCTCACAGAATATCAAACTTTTTGCATATGACTGCGTTCTTTTCCAGGAAATTAACTGCCTTGATGACCATAGAACTTTAAATAACGCCATAACAGCAGTTTCCCAGTGGTGCAAGGACTGGCAGATGGATATCAATCTAAAAAAGTCCGTTCTATTATCTATAACCAGAAAAAAACATACATCAGCCTTCCAGTATACCCTTAACAACATTCCTCTTGCATCTGTTCATGAGCATAAGTACCTTGGTGTGACACTAACATCTGACTTCAGGTGGGATTCTCACGTTAACAATATCACATCAACCGCAATAAGACAGCTATTCTTCATTAACAGACGCCTTAAACTAGCACCATCTGAAACAAAGTTACTCGCATATAAAACACTTATAAGACCGCTTCTAGAGTACGCCAACACCGTTTGATTCCCGTTTACTAACAAGCTGATTAAGAAACTTGAAGGGGTACAGCGAAAATCGCTGAGATACATAATAATAAACATTCCATCACAGACTCACCAACAGCATAGCTGAAACGGGCAGAACTTCTAACCATGGATAACAGAGCCAAGCTTGCTAGACTAAAAACCATGTATCATTTACTACACAATCGACTTAAACTGCCTATTATGAAATACATATCAACGTCCTCGAATAGATTAACTCGTCATATACTCACGCACACATTACGCGAATTTTCATACCGCACTGATATTTTGAAATACTCATTTTTTCCAAGGGCGACACGTGAATGGAATAATCCTAACACAGGTATCACTGACAGCTCATCCTTAGATACGTTTGGTACCCTAATTGCGGATCAAATATACGTACTGCAGCAATAATTCTTCTTATTATTTACGCAGTTCCTTGTTGCCTTGTTATTTTAACGGTGTTTGTGCTTGAATATAATTACGGAAATGATGCAATATTCCTTTTCTTGTTGGCCTTATTGTAACCTTGATTGTTGCGTGACTTTATTACCTCAATACTGACCCTGTAACTGGTTTCTGCAACTGTAATTGTTGTTGTCATATCCTCTTTGTTCTAGTTATTCTCTTGTATAAGCACGTAATCAAATTGTTATATGCCCAAATTCTTTATTGTATAAGATTTAGTATGTAACAGCTTAGACCATGTTCCTATGTATCACATATAGCCCTTCCTGTTACAATCTCTGATGAGATTCACAGTATCAATAAATGAAATGAAATAGAAAGCAAGGCCTTGGAGGCCACCAACCCAGAGGTCGATGGGCCCTCCTTCAGGGACGGCGCAGCAGCGCTGGCTGCTGACGCCAAGGGGGCAGGTTGCACGGCCGCAACCACACTCCTGGTGGGCAGGGCCGGTGCCGGGGTCTGCTGCGACGTTGCCCCCTTGCGCGACGCATCAGCATACCCTGAGGTATGGAAAAAAGAAACACGTTTCCTCGTTTCTTGCAATGAGACATCCTCCTTGATTTTCACTGTGATTATGTCTGTTTCTTTCTTCCATGTGGGGCAAATTCGAGAGTATGCTGCGTGTCCACCGTCACAGTTGGGACAGCGGGGTGTGTTACTACAGTTGTAGGATTCATGTTCGTGTTCGCCACATTTTGCACAGGTTAGTCCGCCACGGCAGCTTTGCAAACCATGGCCATATCTCTGACACTTAAAACATCTTCGGGGATTCGGGATGTAAGGTGTGACTCAAATTTTGGTATATCCCGTTTCTACGGTTTCCGGTAGCACGCTCGACAGAAAGGTGAGGATGAGATGTTTAGTTGAAATATCTTGGTTGTCTCGCTTGATCTTTTTTCTTTGCATTTCAATCACGTTGTGTTCTTTCCAGCCCTCCAGGAGCTCTTCCTCGCTCAGGCTCAAGAGATCTTCATCAGAGATGACTCCTTTACATGTGTTCAATGATCGACGAGGGGTAACAGTGATTGCCTCATTACGGAATGCTAAGAGATTTGAGAGTTTGCCATGCTGTTGAGCGTCGCGGACCTCAAGAAGAAGGTCGCCACTGCTCATTTTCGTTAATTTGTACCCAGCACCAAGTGTGTCGGTAAGACACTTAGCTACGATGAAAGGTGAAATAGTTCTGACCGTCTTCTCGGGATCTTGACTGTGTGTCACATGGAAGCGGGGGAAAGTTTCTGTTCGCTGGCTGAACAGCTGGAAAGTTTCTTCGGTGCGCCCCCTTTTGGAAAGAGGACGATAGGAAAGAGGGGGGAACGACGTCTTAGTCCTACAGAATTCATTTAATTTCGGTTTCTACACCTGCCACCCACTACCGAGCTCAACAAGGGGACGCCACGAGTCCGGGAGAAAACGCAGACGCCAGCTGTACGTAGCTACTATAACCTACTATAATATACCCAAGGTAGGGTATTTCACCAGGTTAACCCTTGCCGCCTAGGAATTCAGAAGTGATAAGTAATAAGAAGACAGGAAAGGAAGAGACAGCGAGAGGGAAAGTAAAAGATTGAATAGCGGGACAGGAAAAGGCGACTGCCGATTTCCTCCAGGTGGGTCAGCCTGGAGGTACCGTCTATGTGAAGCAGAGGCCGAAGAGGTGTGTTGCCTCCACCGGGGGGCTTTGAAGGTGCAAACAGCCAGCATCGGCTCAACCCCCAGGATTCCCCTTTCCCCAGACAAGGCTAAGCCGCGCACGGCTACACGTGGGAGGATCCCACCCTCGTGTTCTCGGGTACGTGGTGTCGCAACACACTAAACGCCTTCTGACGCAGACGCCTCTGCGGGCGCGTTTCCGTTACTCTTCTGCTTCAGTGCATACAAGAGCGTTTTGTTAGAAAAATAAGTGGAACAGTGCGTTTTACGCCTAGTTTGGTGGCGCATATCTCCAACCAGCACGGAACCCGCACACGCAACGAACACAGCAAAAGGCTTTAGCTTAACTTTACCCTCCATCGTTCGAACTTCGCTAGAAAGTGGTCTCTATTTCATTCTTTTATGGATGAAATAGTGCAGGCCCTATTTCTGGTCCTAGCAGGAGTGATAATAGTTACAAGTTAGAGAAATTATACAATATTAATCGTGTACAGGGTAAACCTAATACAGGAAAAAAGCAACAAAAATATCAAGCGCAAATGAGTCTATTACAGCAATCATTAGAAATATTATACGAAAGAGAATAATGTACGATGTAAACCAAGTACAGCCGCAAAAGTCAAGAAAAGTTTCGTGATTATAGCAAGGTTATGGAAGAAAAGAAACATAACATAAAACACACTATTGTAGGAGAAAATACTACAATGCCTTACCAGGTATTCGATTGCTTCGGTGCTCAGTAGTGACGTAAACGCAAGAAGGTTCCAGTCGTTTACCGTGCGTGGAAAGAAGGAAAACTCGAAGGCTGTTGTTTTGGTTTTGAATGGAGCAAGGGAGGCCGCATGACGATGCTTTGTCGTTCTCCATATGAGGGGTGAAATGTAACCCTCAGCATTTAAAGACAGTTTTCTATTCTTGAGTTGAAAAATAAATTTCATTCGCTGAATTTTTCGTTGCAGCTGGAAATTTCGTAAACCACGTTGCCCCGTTGAACAGGTTGGGGAGTCAGCCTCCTGATATTTAGAATAAATAAACGGGACGCATTTGAGTTATGTCTTTTCTAGTGCATCAATGTTTACTCTCATGTGTGGGTCCAAAACAATTGCTGCGTATTTGAGTTTAGGTCTAATAATTTACGTATATGCTAAATGTGTTATTTCGGCTGACGCATGCTTTATTTTATTCTGAGGAAGCAAACCTTTGGAAAGAGGATACGCAAAGCTTTTTTATGTGGGGAATTCTATTCTAACATGTTTACTATAGTGACAGCCAGGTATTTCAATTCAGCGACTTCGACAAGCAGCTGTGACGCAAGCGTGTGCTGAAAAGGTAAGAAGTTCTTTTTCTCAGTTGTTTTCATGAAAACAGTCTTCTCGGCATTCAGCACCATGTCCCATTATTCGCACCATTCATGAATCTTCTGCAAATTAAAGTTAAGGAGCGCTTGCTCATCAGAACATTTCATTTCACTTAAACAGCACGCAATCAACAGTGAAGGGTCGGATTTCCACTGGCTCATTAACTAAGTTGACAATATATTTTTTGTAAATCGAGAACAAGGCTGCAAAGCAGCTTCCTTGTGGCACACCTGAATTCACCGGCAACAGCCCAGAACAATGTGCTTCACTGCTTGCAAATTGGACTCAATCACTCAGATACGCAGCAATCCAAGCAACTGTGAGTTCGGGCAACCCTAGACGCTGAAGCTTTCAAACTAGCTTTGAATGACATTCAGGATCGAATGCCTTCACAAAATCCCAACACATTGCGCCAACCTGACCTGACTTATCCAGACCCGATGCAAAGCTATGAACAACTGACGTCAGCTGGGTGACTGTAGAAAGCCCCTTTATGAAACCATGCTGAAAAGGGATCATTGTATTGTTTTCATTTAAAAGCTTAGTGAGGTAATTTGTGGTGACGTGTTTCAGAAGTTTACAGCATGATGATGTCCGAGAGAGAGGTCGATAATTTGCCATTCAAGTGGAGTGTCCTTTCTTGAGGATAGGAATGGTTCCAGCAGTTTTCCAACCGGTAGGAAAGCTGCCAGATAATAAGAATGCCTGGAGAATTACGACAAGGAATTTAGCTAGTACTGTAGCATAACGGCGAAAAAAGGGGTTCGGTATGTCGTCAGGTCCAGGCGACGCCCAAATGTAATCCGTGTGATTCAAGTGACCGCCTGGAAGTAGTGGATTTGCATCGTGTGCTACCGATCATTTTTGAAGATAAGGAGCGCTATAACGTAAAGCTATCCCAAACTTTTTTATTCCAATTCTGCAGTTAGCCCTACGCGATAGGTCAAAAACTTTTTCAAACCACCCCCACTTCGCCTGTCTGTCACGCAACGTCATGAAAACTGCGATAGCTCTCCATCTGATATGACGCGTACACAGTGATTATGCATGATTAGACCGAACAAAAAAAAATACTGATTTGTGATTCGACGCCTTTTTGCCATTAGCCATTTCATATTGGTGAAAAGGGGCGCTATAACGTAAAACTATTGCAAACTTTTCAATTCCAATTTTGCTATCAGCCTTCCGCGATTGGTCAAAAACGTTTTTGGACCACCCCCACTTCACCTGTCTCTCACGCGACGTCACGAAAACAGCGATAGCTCCCCATCTGATATGACGTGTACACGCTGATTATGCATGATTTCACTGAACAAAAGAAAATTCTGATTCGACGCCTTTTCACCATTAGCCCTCGGCTATTGGTCAACAGTTTTCGGGCTGCACCCACTTCACCTGCCTGTCACGCAGCGTCACAAAACCACAAAAACTCACCGCGTCGAAGTACGCGTACGCGTTAAAGATGCATTAATATGCCGAACGAAAACTGAATTTTCTTCTGAATAGCCGCAAGCTGCCCCGTTCCGAAAGGAATAAAAGATGGCTGCCGCGGATCGCTCAGGCACTGGTTGCTCGCACCTGCCGGAGAGCATGGGTTTATTTGCGTATAATAAAAATTTTTCCGTGGCAGTGTAACGTTTTCGGGCACTTTCGGCACGTTAAACCCTCTCGTTCTGCCAACTGCTCTTTGCTGAGGATCCGTTTTAGCGTCATTCTTAAGCTTCCGTTGCATGCCGCCGCGATTTTGGGCCAGCCACCGCAAGTTAAGTGAAAGCGGACCATTCAAAGACGCCGGCACCACCCTCTTCATCCGGTTATCGATTTTCAGTGCAGTGGCCCAGCCCCATCGAACCACTCTCCGCTTGAGCGTGCTCCTCGCCTCTTGTCAGCCAATTAGATAAGACAAGCCGCTCAGTGTAGGCAATGTTCTTCGTTTTTCAAGCAAACAAAAGTGACCTCCTATGAACGAGGAGAACGTTTGATTGGTCTATCCAGACAACCCTGCGGGTGCCCTCCCGATGCTTGCGTCGGCGGTTACGCAAATTTGACGTCAGGAGATTGGAATAAAAACATATTGGAATAGTTTAACGTTGTACTGCCCAAGATTCCGGGCTGCGCCTACCTCGCTGTATGTCACGCAACGTCTCAAAACCGCAAGAGCTCACCACGTCAAAGTGACATGCACGCTTTAAAGATGCATTAATAAGCCGAACGAAACTTAATTTCTTTTTTCTGAGTAGCCGCAGGCTGCTCCGTTCCGAAAGGAATAAAACATGGCTGCCACCGGTCGCTCAGGCACTGGCTACTCGCACCTGCCGGCGAGCATGGGTTTATTTGCGTAGAATAAAGCTTTTTGCGTGGCCGTGTAACGTTTTTGAGCACTTTTGGGACGTTTACGACCTCGTTCTGCCAACTCTTCTTTGCCGAGGATCCGTTTTGGCAGCATTCTTAACCTTCCGTTCCATGCCGCCGCGATTTTCGACCAGCCACCGCAAGCTAAGTAAGGGAAAGCGCACCAATCGCCGACGCCGGCACCACCCTCTGCATCCGGTTATCGATTTTCAGTGCACTGGTTCGGCCCCATCGAATCCCTATCCACTTTAGCGTGCTCCTCGCCTCTTGTCAGCCAATTAAATACGATAAGCTGCTCAGTGCAGGCAATGTTTTTCGTTTTAGAGCAAACAAAAGTGACCTCCTATAAATGAGGAGAGCGTTTGATTGGTCTCTTCAGACAATCCTGCGGGTCACCACCCGATGCATGCGTCGGCGGTTATACAAATTTGACGTCAGGAGATTGGAATAAAAAAATATTGGAATAGTTTTGTGTTATAGGGCCTAAGAATTCCTTAGCTGACTTTACAAGGGTTTGGCGTATCTGGGGTATGGGCAGTGTGCAACCACATCCACAAAAAAAACGACCTCTCGCGCCTCCCGAGCGTCGCAGTAAGTCGCAAGAGGTGTCATAATGTATGTCTGAATAAGACAAGAAGCAATAATTAGTTGCAGAGTATGTAAAATTAACAGTAGGAGCGTGATTAGCACCAATATAGTCGAAACTTAGCAACACCTCTCTACAGAGTGATTTTTTTTTTAGCTGCACCAAATTTTTTAGCTAGTGACTAGGGCAGATGCACAATTCTGCATTTCGTCGGACAGTTTGAAAATTAATATCTCGGAACTGCTGCTGTTCAGAGAATTCGTTCCAAGAGAATACGCCTTGCGAGATCAGCTTCTCCAATTCGTAGATATAAATATGAGCGGTAATATAATTACCTAAAATGTTAATTCGCGTAATTATGTCAATCTTTCAATTGAACATTTTTATTTCCTATAGAAGTAATGGCCGCATCATCGAGTAATTTAGATCAAGGGTTCAAATTGTGCTGTTTGTCCCAGGCAATCTTTAAAAATTTGGTGCATCTAAAAAAAAAAAAGAGATAAGAACATCCTTTACACTTTTGTAAAGGATGCACCACCGTAGTTAGGGACATGTTGAGGCAAAGCCGCCTTACGAGGCACTTTTGAGAAATAGAGCGAGTTCGCTTGGACTAAGCAGGGCTCCTGCGAGGTGATGGGTCTCTGGTAGATGGCTTCCGCAGTGCCCAGAAGAAGCGAGACTTAGTCGCAGGGTAAGTAACATTTACGGTACAAGTGTAATTTGCGCCAACGTGTGCGAAAAATAACCACATCGCACCATAGACTTCAGAATCTCCGGGATCGGCCCACAAGGCACTTTGGTCAAAAAAAAAAGAGAAAGGGTTAACGAAATGTGGACGCTAAAGAAGAGAAGGTCGACTTATACCCCTGACACACGGGCAAAACTAAAGTCCTTTCCAGTAAACCCCTTTTGCTACCCTGAAGGACCCTTTGCAGAAAGGAGTTGCGCCGATGACACACGGCACTGCACTGAACTTCTTTAGGTAGTTCTTCAGATGAACGCCGCAAGAAAAATAGCGCTGGCTGTTAAAGCCACAAGAGAGAAAACATTCTTAAAAAGCTGCGCATTTAATTACACTTAGCTACTGTAGAACCTAAAGATATATTTTTTCATTGTTGATGGCTAATAATGCTTATAGTCGTTTATTTTATTCGCGTTTTTGCGTTGTTAGCAGCCATTTAACTTGGTCCAGCAACTATGTGCAGCCGGTGTTTTGCTGTGCGTGCTGTTTATTCTGGTGCTGCCCACGTTTCTGTCGTCCTTTCTCACGTCTATGTCGTCCCTTCCTTCGTGCGCGCAGGCGTAACGCGTTTTATTCAATATGTTATTCCAACAACTGTGGTGTCTTCTGGGTATTTCCTGTGGGCGCTGATTGTGCAGTCTCCATCTCGCGACGTGAACACACCACATACACGCAGCAAACGACGACGACACTGCCGGAATTCAACATGGCGGCACTAGCGACGTTATGCGAGCGTTTGAGAGTATAGCTAGAGGAAATCTTCACTATTCGACAAATTGTATTAACGCTAACAATTAAAACATTTTCTCAAGGTAAAAAAAATACCTATGGGCACCGTAGTTGTGTGGCTGGTTTCCTTCTATTGACGAGTTGTGCACGCTGTGTGCGAGAGTAACTCCTTTTCTGCTCGAAAAGTAGTTGCACTATCTCCTTCCCCGAAAAGTAACTTTGCCGTAAAGGAGATACTCCTTTGTCGTGTGTCACTGCACTTGAACGCCTTTCCGGTAGATGTCCCCTTTCCTAAAGGACTTTAGAGTGCCCGTGTGTCAGGGGTATTAACTGCGTGATAAATGCGGTGTGAGAAAGATATCAAGAGAGTGAATAATGAACATGAAAAAAAAAACAGAATTGAGGGATACAATGTACATTTAATCAGTCAGTCATTTGAACCACTATGCACGTGGAGCGTGCGTTCTTTAGCGTTGACATTTGGTTGGCCCTATCATTTTTTTAATGATCTGAACTGAATATTTAAAAAAAATAAGGTGTGGTTCGGTACCCTTCAGCTTCATTTGCTCTCGTAAACACTAGGTCCACAGCGGCGATTAAATACATGTATAGTGTTCTACTGCTGAGCACATGCGCTCGAGTTCGATCCCAGTCGTAGCAGTCGTATTTCGATAGGCGCCGACTGCAAGAAACTGATTTAGGATTAGCTAAAGAACCCCAGCTGGTCGAAATTAAGCCGGAGCCTCTCACTACGCCAATTCTGGTAGGCCGTGAGCTGCTTCGGAGCGTTAAACCCCATGATTTGAATTGATTTTATAGGGATAGCAACTACAATATATTATTCTTGCCGTCGGCGCCACCGTGATATTCTGTATAAAGTAAATGTGCGACAGGATCACGGCCACGAGCCGTATGCTGTGTAGCTGCGAGGGAAAGAAAGCATGCGCGGGTGAGCCGAGAAGGAGCTTGAATGCGGTAGCGTCTTCTCGCGCGCGCATGGGTGGAAGGCGGCGGAGGTGCGCGCTGTCTTCTCAAGCGCGCAAGGAGGGGAAGCGGGTAGATGCGCAGGCAGTAAGAAAGGGAGACAAGGCGTCAGGTAAGTGCGTGTCTCTTCTGCTCCGGCAGCGGCGGCTGAGCGTGGCCACACGCTCAGCCGATCTTGGAGGTAATCCGCGCTGGCTTCCAAGGCTAGGCCACCCGATGTCCTCGCGTGCGCTGTGTTCTCGGGGGCCTAGTTCACGCTGCAGCGAGGCAGCACGAAGGGAAATTTGCTCGCCGCTGCTGCCGCTCTCCGTCACTCCAGTGTTCTGACAGCGCTAGTCCATGATCATCGAGTGAGATGTGTTAGTGTTTGCCTGTGCCTTAGTTAGTGAGCATTAGTTAGTTATGGAATGCTTACAGCAGTTTATGCAGCTGATAAATCTACTGACCTTAATTCGTATAGTTGTCTGATAATTTGCTGCCACTATCAATGCGTCGTCTTTCTGGCGAAGCCGTAACTATTTAAAACACATGGTAGTGGCGCTCATCTTGTTCGTGTGATTCAAGCATGCATCTGTTCGCGGCCGCGTACACCATAATTATGGAGCACGAGCCATCCCACGTAAACACTTCGAACAACAGGATAAATTACCCCGTCGTAAGCAAACGTACTGGGACTCTCAACCTATCGGTTCGCTTATGCAGAAATACCCACATGACGCGTACTTGAACACCGTACTGGCCACCTGCCGTTACTGGTTTGAAGAACGAGACCGAATGCTTCCGAGGTGGCCGCCACCAAGCGCAGCGCCAGCACGGCGAGATGCCTGAAGACCTGAGTACCACTGGACTGCGTACGTGGCCTTCATCTCCTCTCTGGTGGAGGCCATGAACCGAAAGGCGCGGAACTCGACGGCTCCTTCGCTGTCAGTCTGGTACACCTTGCATTTCGCAGACATCCTGAGCGAGTGCAGGAAGATCACGGTGGGCTAGGCGGCGCATGACGTCGCGACTGAGGCAAGTCTGAAAGCGGACGTCGACCGCACACGGTATTTACATGCTCCGCGGTTATCCAGCACCGAGCAAAGCCGCTGAACTAAATTCGACATTCGCTTGAATGCCGTGAATTTAATTTTTTTTATGATAGGAGAAGTCGTGAGTGAAATCCCCTTCGTCAGTGTTCATCGACCTATATGAGCGTCTCGTTTTTTTTTTTTAGATCGTTGGTGGGTGGAAAGAAAGAGAAAGGGGGAGGAGGGGGTTCTCCGTGTGGAAACGGAAACGTCAACCATTTTGACAGCGCCAATTTGGCCGGCGTAATCTGTTTTTGTGATCTTCATATGAGAAGCTGATACTAAACTTACCTCCCGCTTCCAGATGCTGTGTCTCCGGTACGTGCTGAGGTCGGCCGGGAAGTTCGTGGGGAGGTCGTCCCCAAAGTAAATGACGGTGCTCCCAGAGCGCATCCGGCAGGCATTCCGCAACCCAGACATTTCGCAAGAAGCCCGCCGTACTCTCCGAGAACACCCTGAACTGCGCGACTGGGGGTGCGAGTATATGGTGCTGTAGGGGCTCAGCTTCCACATTAGACCAGCACTGTATGGGAGAGGGACGTTGCGATGCTGTGTGGGGTCAGTTTTGCTAGGCGCAACAGCAAGGGCGAGAGAATTCAGAAAAGAACGATCATGGTATTTGCCTCAGCCTAAAGATGCAAGGTTCAGCGTCCTACTGTCTGTAGTTCTGTTATGCCACTCGCGTTGTCCATATAACCAGCCACATTTTTCTATTTCCGTTGGATTGCCTCTCCTCGCAAGCCTCTACGTGACATGAAAAATCGTGCCACCCACCGTAATTCCTGCACGCATCACCGAATGGTTGCTCACATGTAAATTTCCCCGGATAAATTAGTCCTGTGGACGTTGGCCTTAAAAATCGAAGACAAGGGAAAAATTTGTGCCATAGTACACACACGTGAAAAGTTTAAGGCTTTAGCATCGGCTATATCGTCACCGAAAAAGAAAAATTCCGAAAGCCCTTGATATATAAAATAAATTCCATGGAAACTTTGAATTCAATAAACAAATGAAGAACACTACGGTTGTTGAGAAATTCTGCTGAGCCAAATGATCCAAGAAACCGACGGAGTCAAAAAATTATTCGTGTAGAGTTGTAGCTTCGTCACATGTACAATAGCGCGCGGGAATCATTGAAGAAAACTGAAGAAATCTGAAAGAATAAGGCGATCATTTCACATTTCGTCATAGCACTACTACCGCATCGCAGGCTGCTGTGAGGGAAGCTGAGACATTGAATGTAACGCAACCCTTTGCTTTCCGGACATCGTCCATCAGCTGATGTTCATCCTCTGCTCGGCATTTTCTCTACCCGCTGTCCACATCGTAGGACAGCACTTGAAACTACAGGCACACTCTTTTGCAGCATGAAAAACAGCAAAAACGAGTCAGATGTCGAGCCAGTCGTTTCGCTGTAGTAGCTTCTCAAATTTAATTCGTCCGCATTTGACCGTGTCTTTTCTTGTCGTTCTTTTTCATCATTTCTGTTTTTTTTTTAAGAATATATCCTGCACCAAAATGTTTTTTTTATCGACAGTGATGAAACTCCATGGATTTCTATTATATTCTCAAATCTCTTTGTCAGATTATTCAACAAGTGTGCGACTTTGAGAGCTCTATAGTTTCAGTTCTTTTCTTTTTTTCGGTCATCTGGTTGGTTGGTTGCCGGAATGTTTTCTATCTGGAAGTGCCCCTGTTTTTCAATAAAAAAGAGCGGTTCGTCTGCGCGCAGAAACGCATGTTTCTCCCCATGACATGCCATCCTACACCAGCACTGCGATGAATGTCAACTTGAACCCGTCTTTTCCCGGCGTCACGCAGCTTTCTCGAACCGCGTGACTTCGTCAAGATGAAGTGTGCAAAAGGACGATGAGCTTCCCATAGAAATAACAAAGTAGCCGCGATCGGGAAAGCGCAGCTTTCGTAAAAAACGAGCCATTACATACTGAAACGTAAGCGCAATAATTAAAGAGCCATACGATGTTAAAACATTAAGGCCAATTATCATAAGTAACATTAGTAGTGACTAGAAGCACTCCTTAATGGGTGCGCATCATTATGACGTAGAGGCCAGTCCGCGTTATTGATATATTAACCAGCGTTGCATTTACCTGGAAAATTCTTGTTTTGGGGAGAAATGGCTGATTCACGGTAAAGTCATTTTTAGGCAGATCTCCAGAAAAAAAGAGTTTTCTTGGCAGAGTTTCGGATGATCGCAGAGTCCTCGGTCCGCACTCTTAGAAGTCTTTACGCCAGTAATGGCTTCATCGCTGCCGTTCGCCGACGCTCTCTCTTTAGGCAACGTTCCGATTCCGCGCCCGTGTTGGCGACATAGTGCAGCTTCACTTGCGCGGTGCCCCTCTTCAAATGGCTGATGTGCAGCAAGGCTAGCGTTTCGTGAGCGAGAACTCTACTCCTGACACGCCCGCCCCGCCGACAACGCGAAAGCGCCCATGCGAAGAAAACGCCGTAATCAAGGTGCTCCGAGATGAGCGCAGCGCAACACCATTTGGTGATGTACCTGGGCACGAGCTTTGTGTCACGTGACTGCGCCTTCTACTCTCACTGCGGAGCCCTCAGGAGGCGCGATAGGCCACGGCTGCTGGCGAAATGCGAGGCGATGCAAAAAATTAGGCTAAGCAAAACAAACATTAAAGACACTGCCACGAAAACATTATATTGAAGTGGTAACCATTGGTGGTATCTTATATGGGCATAGAGTTTCCGACAACTTGCCCGCACTCCTAGCTATCATAAAGGAAATTAGGTATTCGCTACCCAAACCAAAGTTGGCCGCCAGCGGCTCGGATCTGACAAACCGAAGGTCCCTGACGTGAGTGAAAAGAGAGAAAGATAGCAGGCTTTACTCTTTAAGGCACCCGTCATTGGCCACAGGCCTTCCGAGTGTGAGCCGCAGGGGCCGCGCTCGCAATCGATATCGAGGCGACAAACCACTCTGTCTCGGTCCTCCCTGTCCTACCTCAGTCGAACGACTCAGACCCACCGACATGCGTCAGTGCAGCCAAGCAGTGGAGGACGAGTGCTGTGCCGGCGCGAACTCTGACGAACGACCGCTCTCTACGGTCAAACCTACCAAGCGGCGCGTGAGGGTATCCTAGAAAACACAACCGGTAGAAATATCCCATGTATAGACAGTTGGATGCACGCCAGTAAGAAACTATTGTCTTAGCTGAAAACATTTTCTTTTTTATAAGGTAAAATCTTTCTGAGAGGGCTACCACCACGCTTCCGTGTCGGGTACGTTTCTACCCTCTTTCGTGAGCCGATCCAAGAGCCGATATGTGTTGCTTAGGTACCTCAGGGACTACTGCTCACCGTAATGTTACGGATATATATATAGGTATATACTTATTATATATCTATATATAATCATCACCATCTGCCTATATTATATCCACTGCAGGACGAAAGCCCAATCTCCTATGTGCCGTGTCTTGCGCTTGCTGATTCGAAGTCGCACATGCAGATTTTCTCATTTTATCACTCCGCCTAATTTTCTGCCGTTCCAGACTGCGCTTCCCTTCTCTTGGCACCAATTCTGTAACTCTAACGCAATATATCACCTGCTCATCTCCATTTCTTTTTCTCTTAGTGTAAACAAGAATATCGGCTATCCCCGTTTGCTATCTCACCCACACCGTTCTCTTCCTGTCTCCTAAGTTAACCCTAACATTTTGTTGCAATATCTATTACACGGACACTCAAAACGAATTTTCGCCGTTGTCGGCGCCGTCAGCATCGGTGTCAGCGTGATGTTGCGTATAAAGTGCGTATAAAGTATGATGTTGCGTATAAGTTAAAACAGCGTCAGAACGGTTACTACACTTGGCCCTTCCTCGACTACTGCATCGCCGGCATAGTAATGGTTACTGTGCTCTTCTGAGTTAATATTTATTTCTGTTTACTAACAGCCGTAATTAAAAGCAGAAATTGTGACAAGGAATCGCATTATTATAAACCTTATCTTTGCTTTCTGAACGAAAAGCCATTTCTACAGTTAAATTTGAAGGGCAATGCTGGCACAAACCAACGTTATTAGTTTGTGATTTGTCAAACCGTTGACGTGCTTTTCTTTATTCAGTATTGTTGTGGAAGCGTTTTTCCTCATTCCATAGCTTATTCGAAGTTTTTAAGGAGGAGGGCGGGCACGCGTATGAAGCGGCCGCAAAGTTTTTTGGATAATATTCATGTCCTTCTTATTGCGATAGAAATTATATGGGCACTCCAGGTGTATTTCTGCCATCGACGTCACTGCCAGCGTCGCCGTGATGTTCCGTATAAAGTTCAAGATCGATAACACAGTCTCCGCGTGCCCTGCGTAGTATTTGAGAGTGAAAGCGTGCGAGGGTAGCCGACGATCGCGGCTCAATTTTGCAAGCGCGTAAGGGAGGAGAGTGGGGAGAAAACGCGTCATCTTCCGTCGCGCACGAGGCACCCAACGTTGCGAGGCACCGGGAGGAGGGGGCGGTGTTCTACTCCGGCTGCAACTGCGTATGTGGCGTCTGCGCGCGGTGGCTCGGCCGTATCTTGAGAGCGATCTGCGTTGGGGGAAGATTCTAGGTGCCTCGACGGCTCGTAGCTATGTGCGTGCTGTGTGTTCTCGGCGATCAGGTTGCGTTGAAGCGATAGACAGCATTAAGGTCACTTCGCTCGCTACTTCTGTCGCGCTTGCCTGCGCCATCGTTTAGACAGCGAATGTCTGCTGGCATCAAGTGTGATGTGGTCATGTTTGCTATGCATGCTGACAGCATGCTTGTTAATTTAGTTAGGAAGCGAAAGTTTACAAGCTTATACGGCAAATAAAAGTACTGTACTTCCTATGGCGGTCTGCTAATTTGCTAGCGCAATCAATACTTAGCCTTTCTGGCGAAACTGCGGCTTTTTAATCAAGACCACTGTTTTTCGATCGTTTGTTGTCGCTTCAACCGTTTACATATCTTTACCAAACATAAAAATAGGCTCAGTTTGTACGATATTCAGCGGGTATATATATATATATATATATATATATATATATATATATATATATATATATATATATATATATATATATATATATATACATAATCGCTAAACATCCTAGAGATATATATCATCATCATCATCAGCCTGGTTACGCCCACTGCAGGGCGAAGTCCTCTCCCATATTTCTCCAACTACTCCTGTCATGTACTAATTGTGGTCATGTCGTTCCTGCAAACTTCTTAATCTCATCCGTCCACCTAACTTTCTGCCGCCCCCTGCTACGCTTCTCTTCCCTTGGAATCCAGTCCATAACCCTTAATGACCATCGGTTATCTTCCCTCCTCATTACATGTCCTGCCCATGCCCTCCATTTCTTTTTCTTGATTTCAACTAAGATGTCATTAACTCGAGTTTGTTCCCTCACCCAATCTGCTCTTTTCTTATTCCTTAACGTTACACCCATCATTCTTCTTTCCATAGCTCGTTGCGTGGTCCTCAATTTAAGTAGAACTCTTTTTGTAAGCCTCCAGGTTTCTGCCCCGTACGTGAGTACTGGTAAGACACAGCTGTTATACATTTTTTTTCTTGAGTGATAATAGCAACCTGCTGTTCATGATCTGAGAATGTCTGCCAAATGCACCCCAGCCCATTCGTATTCTTCTGATTGTTTCAGTCTCATGCTATATATATATATATATATATATGCGTGTGTGTGTGTGTGTGTGTGTGTGCGTGCGTGTGTGTGTGTGTGTGTGTGTGCGTGTGTTTTTCATATCAATGGGGCCATACGTGTCTATCACAAACATAACAGGAAATATTGCACACCTACCACAAACTAAACCCCACATGAGTAACAGGCAAGGAAACGAAGTTTTCTAGATACTAGCCGCCACATGTTTGAGGAAAGCATAAAGAATATTTTATGAGGAAGTATTAGGTGTCAGTATGAATGAGGTCCATATGACATCATCCTGTTGGGCAACCTTTGATGTAACCAGCGGCAAACGAATAGTTGCGCAGGGAATCATTGTTGCCCCGGAACGTTGTTCTAAGGCAATATCGGTCGTTCGCGAGGAGCTTTGTTGCAGTTGTAAACATAGAGGACGACACGTGAAAGAGAACCTTGTAGGAGGACAAAGTGAGAGTTGTGTCACCCACTCACTGACAATTCCATGTGTAGTTTTATCCTTCGACACTGTAAACAGGTTTTGTAGGAATGAGTAGGGACAGTTCCGACTATTTGTTTGCGTATAATAATGTTTCAGTATTTAGAACTTTCACGGTTTGCTCAATTTTATTGCCGAGTATTGCACACACAGAAACATGGCATGTGCGGTTGATTACGCTTCAAGTTTCTTCGCGAATTAGATTGGCTCTGATTTTTTTGAAGTTTTAAAGGTTCTCGTCACTGGTTTTATAGACTGGGGTCATAGCTCACAATGTCTCCAAAGGGTTGGCAGCGTACGCTACACCATTAGCTCTCACCTGACTAACGCATTCTATACTTTTTGTGTTGATTCTGGAGTGAACGTTTGCACAACGCTGAATCAAGAGGTGCAATTGAGATGACTTCTCGAGTGATACACGCAGCGTTAAGGTGCTATGTTCCTAAATTAATAAAGCACTGTTGTGCACCATTGTAGAGAAGCATCGTGACACTATGACATTACGATCCTATTGTACACCCTTTAGGTATAAACAGCTGTTTGACTATGCACTAGACTTAGCAAAACTAGTAAAATTACATGTGTTTTATTATGGGTCATAAGCTGTGAACGAGCCCGGCGTTCTCGACAAATATTTACTCTATCGAACCCTTTGTATTGCAAGAAACAGGATAGCTACAAACTGCAGAACATTAAAGCAAACGAAAACGTACAGAAAATATGTCGCTAGCCTGAAGCACGGTTGAAACGCAGAGCTATAACCTCCCGTGCTTATTGTCTCCAAGTGAGCTGGGTGCAGTGGTCAGCACTTCTTTTAAATGGCAGCTGCTTAGCTTAACCCCGAAAAAAACTTGCCGTTTACCAAGAAGACCGGCTCGAATGAAACAATTTCACGTTTGGGATTCTCGTAAACAAGAAAATGATGCCTCGTATATTCACTTCGCTCAGCCGCCGTTTCACTCTTCCCAGCTTAGAAAACGCAATTGACTGGCTTCGCAGGCAGGTGGGAAAACATCCCTGTGACGTGTGAAGCTTACATACATATGTAGTCTTTCTTTCTCAGTGATGCGACGAGCACCATGACGGCTTCATCTAAAAGCAGCACAAACAATGTGGCATCGCCTGCAGACTAACACCGTGCGAAGGTCACATCGCGCCAGTGCTGTCCGCGAGGCGCCAGCGACGTAAGAGGAAGAACACGTTCGGCCTCTCTGGCGTGCAGGAAGAGAGAGTTATTTGCCGTCCGGCGGGGAAGTTGTACGACCGCTCCACAGGAGAAACGTAGTGGTAGACTCGCTGACCCTGCCTTCAAATCTCGCTTTCCTAGTTTTCCTCTGTAGCCGCACCAACGCCACCGGCGCATAGCGGGCTGACTAAGGTGTCGCTACCAAGGCGTAGCAGCCTGGAAACCCGCGTGCGCCTACTAGTATTATTGGCAAGCGCTTAAACAAGTGGAAGGGAACAATTTCGCGGCCATTGTTTGCGGTACCTCTTCAGTGAAGAGAGTTGAAACACGTGGTGTTCAGTGTGCGAAGCGCAGGTATTTTCGGGGTGTTGAAATGAAGAGCCCGGTTTGGGTGGTGCACGCTGTTCTGTATCTTTTACCCGTCCTTCTGCCATCGTTGTCGGCGAATAACGGTACGACCATGTTAGAGGGCACCATTCCAAGCACGACCACGATGCCAACCTTTGCCAACGGCCCTCCGGACAACATGGCTGCCCGATTTCGGAAATTTGCCAGAAACCTTGTGCACAACATGCCTTCCTGGGTCCAAAAGAGACTGCTGCAGGCGCCTGTGTCAACCGAGTGTTCTTTCGGGTTGCTGAAGATGCTTCGAGGACTCTCCCAGCTGGAACCGTGGGCCCTTCGAAGTAAGTTATTCTGTGCTCCAGGGTAACGAACAGTGCGTCTGGCAACGTGTGGTCATCTTATTCAAAAGCGACAGAGATCACAAACATGTTTCTTCATAAAAGCTGGGCCCTTATTGAAAGAGTAGTTGGTATACGCTAGGACGCGTTCGTAAAGCACAGTCACTGACCGATGCACATTGAGGGTATATGGCATATTCAATTACCGATGGTAACCGACCAGCAGTTCTGCCAAACGAAAGGCTATGTGATTTCAGCCACTGCCTAGTACTGCTCAGGCGACTAGACTAACAACGTACAGAGCCATCCAGCGCTAGAGGAAACAATTTATTAGTATTCAAGACATCTTCCAGGTGTTTTTATGAAAACCATTAGCAATTTTTAAAGGTCAACGGTTCAAAAGCACAGTTCTGATTCTCGCGCTGGATTCCTCAAAGAGACGAACATTATTTGTACAATAAATCAACATGCTTACTAAAATTCACTGATGAGGTTTTTAACTAATTACCTCAGAGCATATATTGCAATTTCGAAATTGTAACCAGTGAGACTGCAAGGCAAATCCACTTTAAAAAATTCTGTGCATGACACCATTTTCGAAATATGCGCCATCAAAATTGCAGCAAAAGTTCAAATGTCGTTTCAATTACTTTTTAAACAAAACGCCGTATTATGCATTGAAGCACGAAAGTAACTCGACAGTCAATGCACTTCTTCGCAAAGTTCTGGAAATAATATCTCGAAACTGGTGTCATCCTGAAAATTCGTTCGAAATGAATCCGCCTTGAGAATTCCCCGGCTACAGTTTGTACATCGCAATATGTGCCATAAGGTACTTATTTTGAAACTTCAAAAACATCTAAATAATTGATCAATTTGACATTTCGATTTCCGGTGCGAATAATGATCGCTTCTTTGAGCAATCTAGCTCAAGAATTAGAACTGTGCTATCTGCCACGGGTGATTTTCGAAAATTGGTAACATTCTTAGCAGAAACACTCCGCACATTCAACATTGCTTCCACGTTATAGGGAAAAAGGGCCTGGCATTTTACCTGAAGCAGAAATCTCCTTACCAATGATTAATCTGCAAGCCTTCAATCAAAGTTTCGCTACGATGAGTGCCTGAGTGCTAATGAGATGTTTCCCTTAAAGGTGGATGACTCTGCACTCGCAGTCACATTTTTATGTGTCTTTCAGCCCCTGAAGGGGCTAGCAGATGGCATGTCGTAGTGACGGTGCAAAGCCAGACAGTGCCAAGATTGTGAGTCTCAAATTTTGACTATTTAATGCATGAACTTGTGCCTGGAAAAGCAAGTAACACCCAAATAAACATAATAGTAACGAGCACGGTCGTTAGTCATCGAAATTAGAACTCACGGGTCAAGTGCACCGGCTATTTAAACAATTATCAAAGTAGTATATCTAAGAATCATGGCTTGTGATCACGCGCATTTGAGAATCTACAATTAGCGACGTCCTTGAAGCCCTATCACCTACCAGTGAAAGGGCTTCAAGGACGACGACGCCTAACCAAACTGTACGACTTTGTACCACACCTTGAGGACTTACCAAGGCACACGACACATACGGGCGCTCAGAGACTGGCCTCCGAGTGAGCAGCATGCTGACCTCACAAAGGGGAGTCCAGCTGACTGTCATTACACAGCCTTGCTGGACTTTCCGCACGATGAAGTATTACACTCATATTTATAAGTTTATTCACTGTAACGTGAGGAAGCTCAAGTCGAAAGAAAATATTTTAAAAATAGGCAATAAATAACGTTCCAGAGCTCGCTAGCGCGCGTGCAACAGCTTAAGGTGCATAATGTGGACGACTTCAGGTCACACGCAGCACCGCAGTGATCGCGTAACTATATCGGGCACGGCCTCACAATCCAGTGCGGCAAGACGAGCACCTTGTTGCACGGTTCAGAACATCGTCGCAGTAGCTTTTTATGAAGTGCACGTAGGCGCACTAGGCGTCCACAACCAAACACTGTCATGCCGGGCTGGTATTCTACTTAGCGTCTCCGAAGATTGTAGTGTCGGCTGTCGAATCTTTGTAGGTTCTTGATGCGCAGATTATTTGCTTGTTATTGATATCGCAGGCCGACATGGGCTGTCGGGCTTCATCGGCGCGCTGGAAGTAGGCAGAAACATCGAGATGGTTTTCGTCGCGGAGGTTCGGCAGCATAGCATTAAGCGTCCGTCGCCGGATTTCTTCCATAAACCAGCTTGAACGGCGTCATCTGCGTTGTTTCTTCCACTGCCATGTTTTACGCCAACGTGATGTACGGCAACGACGGCACCCCACGTATTCTGCTTATGTTTACATGCATTGCACGCATATCGGCGAAGTTCCAGGGTGTCTATCAAGTTGGCATTTCTAAATTCCCTGAGTTCTCCAGGTTTAATTGTCTGAGTGCCTTTGCGAAATTCCCTGAGTGATAAAGAACTATGTTTTATGTCCGATGATGTGACTCCCTAGTAAGCATATGAAAAAAAATTTAAAAACGACTTAATCCAATTTGAATACTAAGGAGTAGTGTTTATATTATTGAAAAAGACAAGAAAGGGAGGGGTTAATAAAATGCACAGCAAATAAAATGTCTAAAAAAATTGCCAATCGAGTCGGACATTCTCAAATACGAATAAAAAGGAGATGCATAAAGAAGCAAATATTTTCGAATATGAGCTATTTCTATCAACTGATAGCAAGCTCACTGGTAAGAGGCCCAACTTTGTCACAATTGAGATTCTCTCTCAACTGCTCCTAAGTCAACCTCAACCGTCCTGACATACTTTCAGCCCCCGCAGGACGCCTCAGTGTTGTTTCAGAGCTTTAAAGAGTTTATTTTGGTTTGGATGAGAGACATCTGCATCTCGGCATCAGCCAACACTTTGTTTTTTGAGCTCAAGCTCCTTTAAAACAGCGGCAGCACGTTTCCTCTCCCGTTTATTCCTCAATGCGTAGGTCCTTTCTGTTCTTGTGCTCCTTCCGCTACTCGTTCGCCCCACGGACATTTGAAGCATCTTCTTGGTCAGTTTCACAGTCCACGTCCAATTTTTCGAACTCCCTAGGGGCCGCGAAAGCGTCCGAAAATTCGGCCAGTTGGAAAAAATAAATGCATGTAATTTACTGCCATTAAGGGCTCAAACCACCACAGGCACATTCGAAAACGCTCTGAAGGCCTGTCGCTACACGTATTAGGCATATCGGTGCTCATACTGTGTCAGGAAATACCGGGTGAACGCGTGTATATTTAAGGAATACATACTGTATCCCGTGGCAATAGCCCCTTCCCACGCTTGTTAGGCTTCACTGCAATACTTTTGCGTACGCTTCACCACGTAACATTCCTGTACAAAGACGAAGCTAACTTTCAGGAACCGGCATGATGCCGTGCTTTCCGAGCTTCTAAGCCAATCGCGAGGACCACAAAGGCGGAGTCCGTGCCATTGCTGACAGCAGCGAATTCTTTCAATAAAAAAACACGGCACCCAACGGCAAGAAGCTTCATAGCTAACGTCGCAGCAGCCAGTCCTAGCGTTGCCGCAGTGGTGGCTACGGCTGCCAGCGGATCTGCGTGCGAGAGCGCCGGTTCGAGGCGCCGAGGTAATCAAAATGGCAGTGGTGGTGGCTTTGATTAATGCCGTTTCGGACCTGCGGTCACGGCAAAACGCCCGGAAAATCGGACGGAGAAGAGTTCTTGCGTCCGAAATTTCAGACGCTCTGATACATTGACTCTATGGGGTACGTGGCGGTGCCGCGAAGCGGTCCAAATTATCGGGAATCGGTAAAGTCGGTCGTTGACTGTACAGTGGTACCTCCTCCAGCCGACGACATGGCGTTAAAGAAAATTCATTACGATAGCTGTCTGTTACTCGAGCCAGCATTACCGCCGACTTTCGGCCTTTTCACAGCAAATTTTCTCTGATAGAGGCACATATTCCCTGAGTTTTCCCCGAGTTTTTCCAGACTACTCAATATTCCTGAGAATGCCCGGTTTTCCCGGTTGGTGGACATCATGGGTTCCTGTTTAGGCACACTCGATGAGGCCATTCGTCGGCGAGTGGTAGGCGGTTGCCTTGTCGTGACTGTATTATAGGATCACTAGTAAGCTCTGCCGTGAACGCCGTTCCCCGGGGATGAGGACTTCTGTGACATCATGTCCTACAACATGTTCTCGACGAAGAATTTCGCCACTTCACCTGCGCCAGCTTTGGGTAGTGTTTTCGTTTCAGTGTAGTGGGTAAGGTAGTCGGTAGCCGCGACGATCCACTTGTCCACCTATTATCGTTGAGGCGTGGCCTGTAGTACTTCTCATGGGTGCGGGAGGGACCCAGGGGTCAGATCGTCATGCGGGGCGCCCAGAACCTCTGATCGCAGTGCTGATGGCACAGCGAGAAAGTAGTTGGCGCGAATTGGGAAGAAGTTCTTTTTCACCAAGACGTCGTTTTGCAAGGAAAATGAAGACAATCCATGCCTAAATACCCTAGTGGCCACGTTGGTCTTCCCTTTCAAGTACCCTACAAGGCTTCTTAGCTCCGGGTCTGCTCCCTGCACACGGACTTCTAGGTGGCTGAGTAATTTCTTCGCTCAGCATTTCATACACTTGTTGCGTTATGGTCTCCCATTTTCGTGTTACAGTAGGTACGGGCTATGGCGGAATGGTCCAGTGCAATCTTCTATTATTATGTGATGCTCGAAAACCAGTCTCTTTTGCCGTTTCATGATGACACAATGCATTTCCCGTACCGTAGAAAATTTCTTAATTGTTCCTCTTTATGCTTGGGACGATGTGGTATGGTGTGGAAAGTAGGCACTTTGATTTTTGTCGCGGAGATAGGTGACGGAGAGTCCGTGAGAACAAAGAGGTTGCAGACTGCTACGACATCTTCCATGTACGCGATCGTCGTGCCCTTGTTGAAGTGTTTGTATTCCGTGCTAAAATTGTCGATATCACCTTCACTTTGCCTCCGTGCAGTTGAGCGATTCCCCTTGCGACGCATGGTCGAGCAGCAGGTGTTGGTCGCTCTCTATGATGCCTTTCATTTCTTCGGGTGTTTTAGCGTCAACGGATGTCATGGTGCTGGAGTGAGGCGGACTGGTGACGATTTTCGCACATGCACTCGATGCATAATGATTGGAAGTGCAAGCAAGCGAAATGGTACGTTTCTCGGAGAGCGTTATAGACCTTGTTTGCAAGTCGATGATGACTGCGCCCTGTTGAATCCGGGGGCAGGATGCCGTGCACACTGTTGCAAGATTACAAAGGTCCCAGGTTAAGTATGGTTCTGAACAGTAGCTCTTGCAATTCAGATTCCAGTCAGCTTTGTTAGTTGACTTCCATCTGTACGGATTTGGGAGCTGTCCCACGCAGACTTAACTCTTCAACTTAGCGATGAAGGGTCCAATGATGACAAAGTTTCCGGCTCCTCTATCTACTAAAGCGGTGACCTAGTGGCCGGCTATAAGTATGTCGAGGTCAGTGGTCCTTTTCCTTTCAATGGAGTTATGTCTAGATGTCGGATCACGGCTGCGTCCCAATTTTCTGCTACTATTACGTCGCGCCGTGAATTCCTCAGGCAAGCTTTTCTTAGCTTCGAGTCTTCTTCTAGATGGCAACGTGTTGTTGCTATATATTAGCGATGGTCCCTGCAGCGTAGTCTTCGTCGGCGGGGGGAGAATCTTCGGCTATCCGACAAAGAGCAACAGTCGAAAACTGTCATGAGGCGTGTCATCTCTTCCGGGAACCTAGCGATGTTTTCATTCTGTAGCTGTACTCGGCCTACTAGCAAGACATTAGTCGTCACACTTCGTGCGAATCTCATGAACGTCTGTAGCAAACTGCTGCGAAACAGGTCTCACGTCGTTAGGGTAGACTCTGTTCTCAAACCATGCCCTACCGGCGTCTTTCAAATGATACTAGGCTTGGCGCAGCTTATTTATTTATTCATTTCACACTGAGGATAAAGAGAGCTGTATGAACTTGCTTTTGCATTTCTAGTTGTTGAACGTAGCGACTCTTTCGTATTTCTGCAACCAGCTCTCGAAGTCTTCAAACAACAGTGCACGGAAGGTCAGTGGCCCTTGAGTTGCAGCGCGATCACTGCAGCTGACACTGGGGCTGTATGCACACATTACAAGAGATCCGACATCCAAGTTGCAAAGGGACCAGCAAAATTGCTAGCCGACGTCTTCCGCACTAACCGCCTCAATACAAGTAGCTATAGTACGGACTGATTGCCACTATGGATCGCCTCCAGCCATATACGCTCTACTGAAGATACAAGAGCCCGATATTCCCTTACGCCCCAGAGTGGACCTCATCCCTTCCACGTTCCAAAAGGTGTCACATTTTTTCATAGGGTGATCTCTCTACTGGTCGGCAAAGGTGATACCCATATCCGCAACACCTATGACTTCGTCGAGAAGTTGGATACACAAAGGCAGGTCCTCATAAGGTCTTGGTTTTTTTTCCATATGGTATCATTTTTCACAGGCGCACCCATAGACCTGGCTGTGTAAGCTTGTGTCCCCGCTTTCGACAAGGATCCCATATTGCCAGGAAAGTCCCACATCAAGATGCATGATCTAGGCAGGCTACTCAAGTTTTACTTATCAAACCCATATTTCACCTTCCAGCAGGTGCTTTAACGGCAAATTCGCGGAGCGGCAATGGGAGCGTCGATTTCAGGATGTCGCAGCTCACGCGTTGTCATGCTTCGTGACAGCGCCCAAAATCGCTCTTCGATACGTTGACAACTGTTTCAGTACTCTGCAGAGTGAGTATCTTCGGCTGCTCACGGCTCACCCGAACAGCGTGCAAGCAGCACCATTCACCGTGTAAACGGAGTCTAACGGTCATGCCATCGTTCCTGAACAGTCGTGTGAAAGGCGAGGGGCTTCGTTTGTCATTCATTGTGTTTCAAAAGCACCCTCACACTAGACGTTGCCTTCAATACAGTGCGATGCACCTGGTTTCGCCAAAAATATTCATTTCGGGCTCCCTTGTTCGTGGGGCGGACAAAGTGTGCAAAAGAGCAGAAGGCCATGCAGCGTACACTGTACTTATACGGTCAGAAGTAGCGTTGTGTGGGTAGCCTTGATGCTTTATTGATTCTGTTGGACGCCATTCTGCTGGCTCGCAAAGCACCCGCTCGGTCTGGACCCAGCAAAGAACGGCCTGCAATCCCGTGCGTCCTGAGCGAGATGTGTCATGCGATCTCCTGACGTACAGGCATCCCCGAAACTCGAAACACGAGCTTGCCAACGTGAAGAACCGTTTGGACAAGTTCCCAGACATTGCATACGTCGTACTGCGATCGGATTGCCCGTAAGTCTACATAGACGACACCGGCAAATTCAGGACACGACCTCAACAGCACAGGAACGACGTCAATAAACAACATGCTGCGTCGAATGCACTGGCCGAGCCCTGTGCAACTACGCCACGCTCTATAAAGTAGGGAGAAGCACGTGTGATTATCAAGGAGATGAGCCTATCATTACACCTTTATTTGGCGTCATCATTCATCCAGACCACGCCGCACTGTTAATCGCAAAGACGGCAATATTCCACCTGTGCATGGCAGGTGCCTTAGCCAATCACATGCGCTGTCAAAAAAAAAAAAAAAGAAGCTCTCACTGTGCCGGTTTTCACCCATTGTAAACAAGGCTCCCGTAGGGGAAGCGAAACGTTAAAACGCTTTTAAATTTTATTGGTCGTTGTCCGCTGTGCGGTCGAGTATTACATTCTGGCCGGTTACTCACCCTTGAAGTAAAAAAAGGAAAAGGAAGGTAAATGAAGAGAACGAAAGGTAATGATGAGCATATACCGTGTGTACCATCTAACGTTAGCCAAGCTAGCTGTTCAACGAAAAAAAAAGATTTAAAAAACATGGTGCAAGATACAATTATAAAATCTACGGTGCACGCTCATGAGCGTCCTTACAACTCAGTGCTATATGTCTTAAAATCGTGCCTTTCACATTGTTTTTTATTCTTTTTTTTTCGTTGAAAAGCTTGGCTAAGGTTACATGGGACACCTTATATACATTGTGTACAGGGAGATGAGCGCGTGAAAAGTACTATAGTGGGCAGCTTAGTGGGTCGTTTCTGCACATTTACGCAAACTAAGAATATATCCGACGCCTTTGCTCCTTTCATATTAACGCATTGGCTGTTGGATGCGCATTTGTGCATTTTCTTAGTTTCATATATTGTGCTAACTGAAATGGTCCCCGTGACAATATTGCGGCACACGTGGCTGTCTATTATTTTGTTGATCGTGCGCTGAACTTGCGTGGCCTTTATACGGAATGGAACTGTCCCGTGTTTTCCCTGTAAACTTCTTAGTCCTACTCAAGACTCCAACATCAGTTCTGTTCAAGAACTCTTTAAGAGAGTTCTTTAGTCCGTGTCATACAGGGTGTGCTAGGTAACTTTAGCCAAGGTTTCGAAATATTCGAATGCATGGCCGCGACATCGAGCGACAGGTGGCTGCACTGTCACAGCGTTAGTGAATGTTGTTGGCACGCACTCAAAAGGTACACGGCGGCTCTTCGCTGTGGGCGATTTTAGGCCCTGATAATATATTGACCTTTAATGCCACATTTTTGCACGAGACACGTAGAGTGTTTCTACTGTGCGTGAATGAAGCGCAAACTGACGTTCAGCGGGGGACTGGCACTCGATCACGCAGCCTGCGTTTCGGCTCTACACTAATGCTTTTTCTTCGTGGTCGGCTTGCATACTGCCTACTACGTCAATATTAATGACAAAATTTTAGCAGGCTCGCCACGTTGCTGCACACGTTGTCATTTCTATTACAGTAGCAGCAACAATGTAGCATTTAAATAAAAAAGCTGTCTTTACATGGCTATGTACGCGACAGTCCTTCCAGGAAGTTTCAATTATTTTAAGGGACAAAATTATTGCCTAGTTTACTTTCTTTGGATAAATAATTGCTACTACTCGTCGTCAAGCTAATAACGCCACACTAAAGGGCGAATTATAAAAGGCACCAGAAACTCGGAGTTATGGCATCCTGCGTCTTGGGAATACCATGTCCCATCTTTATGATGCAATACTCTACTTCTGACTTCCTTGGTTGCACAGAATAAAAGTACGAAAGTGCCACAATTCACTTTGGAGACAAAATTATTTGTCTGTAGTGGGATAAGAACCATGTAATGAAAAGAGAGCTCGGGCCCAGCTAAGGCTCGTCGCGCCACCAAATACGCGAACGATAACGCAATTATACACCAAAAATAAAACGAATCTCGCGGTATAATACGAGTACTTAAGGTTTCTATTTTGAATTTCTGAGTGACGTTCACGCCACTTATAGTTCATGTTGCTGATGTACTACGAAGTTTTCAGGTAAACATATTCCCAAAAGCAATCGATAAAGTGCTGCATTCACGTCATGCTGCACTCTGAAGACTAGGGAGGGTATCGCAGGAGTGAATCGGTCGATTTACTCTTCAAAGCGTTCTTTTACTCTTGCAAAATGTCGAGTGGCATTGTTCACTCCGTCACCAACGAGAGAGTGAAATGCGCTTTTCACTCTCTCTCCTTCTGAGAGAGAATAGAATGTCCGTTCTACTCTTGCGGCAATAGAGAACAAAACGTAGCGTAATCTTCTGCTTCAACAGTAAGAGGCTGGCCCCTAACATGGCAATGTATCACTCACGCGCGCTGAGCAAAAGAACGCACCATTTTCCTTCTAAGAGAACAGGCAGCCACAGTTCAAAGGAACGCGCAGCGAGCGCTGTACTTTTTCACGCGAAGTTGCTCCACCGGGCGCGCGCGCTCAACATCGCGAAACAGCACAGCACAGTACCGGTGTTCTGTCCAGCGAGCAGCAACGAAGGCCATCCAAGGGAGGTCGTGTGTCGGCCATCTCGCGTCCCCGCGAAAACACGACATTCGTTCGTCATTCGCTGGACATAACAACAAATCCTCCGCGGTTAGTGAATTCTAACTTAGGTGCACATTCTGCGTATATGACATGCTATCGCCAGGAAGTCGTCGCGGCGCTTAGCTGGCGCGATTGACAACGGGCTAGGCAAGCGGGCTGTGTCTCACGATGTCAATCGAAAAAACCAGTCGTCGCGATAACTGCATGCGACTTTATCGCTTGCCGCTATCCGTAAGAGCTTTGAAAATCGCAAACTCTGCCAGAACCATGGCATGTTCAATAAAACGTGAAGCGAGAGGACGCTTAAAATAGTTTGTTCATCAGCCCATGATTGCGAGCCTATGCGGAGCGTGCTTAGCGTGCGTTTTGTGTGTTCGAATTTATTCAGTTTGGCAGTCTACTGTGTACGGAACGCTGTGGAAATAAGGAGGCACATAACAGAAGGCGTCATATTGCTGGCGGCATGCTTTCGTTATAAATAAGCCGCGCGCTTGACCGTGTCTCGCCCATGGGTAATCTGCGACCACTGAAGTTACGTGCAGTGCCAGTGCTGGTTAGAAATATTGCCGCAAGCATTCAGCTACATGCTGCAAGACGTCAATTGGGCGCGTTATCTTGAACTTACTGAAAACGCATGAGGAATTCATGTTTTATGCTGAATAAGGTGTATAACCCCATATAAGAGAACTTGCGCGCGACAGCTACAAGCGATGCGATGGATGGCTGTCGCGTTCGCTCGTCGCTTACTAATCGTCCTCCGTGCGAGCGACGATATTGAGCGACCTCTCCCCGGCGTTTCCGGTATAAGGGCTGCAAATACGCTTTAAAACTAGCGTGACGCGTGCTTTAGTAACTTAAGTTGATGTATTTTACTTTAAAAAGTAGCATAAAATATTTCCGAGGGTCTTGCAGTGGGTTCTTATGCTTGCATGCATAAAAATTCAATCGTTTGCTCGTTCCGCGCGACAATCGGTAGTATTTGAGTGATGTACATCCAGTTCCGGCTTCGCGCTATTGGCTAGTCGCTCATAGCACTTCCGGACGACGATCGACGAATTCTAGATTTCTAGAACCGAGCGATCTGTTCAAGCGACGGCCCGTTTCGTCGTTCGAAGCCGTCGTTCGTCGCCGTCGCGCACTAAATCGCTCTCATGGTGTTTAGCCCTAACACTGAACTGTTTTTGCTCATGTATTGAAATGGTGTGGTTATATATCTTATTTTATGTCTCCTATTGCGGTTTTCGAGCACGGTGCGAATCTGAAAGGGCGATTATGTCTACAAACTCGGTGAATTGTCAAGCAGCGAGTTATGCATTTATAATATAATATAACGGCTGCTGTCTGGAATTGCAATTGCAGGGGCGCTTTGCATACGCTTATTGTTTTGGACATGCCTGTGCATTTGCTAATATCAGTTGGCGTTTCAGAGTTATGTCATATGAACAGCTAAATCAGCCTTCCTCTGGACGTTACAAGCGTGATGTGCAATCTGTTTATCGCTTTAATACTTTTAGTGAAGAAATAAAGTATCAAAATAAAACGTTGCTTTATTTCCGTGTTACCAGTCGTCTGTCGTACACAAAACAAAGGGTTGGTCTAACAAACTAATAACTACGGTCTAACTGCAACTTTTCCATGCCTTCAACAATGTAAAATGCTAGATTTCAAACGGCAGCAGTAGTCGAGCCTGTCAAAAATGAACTCCATTGCGCACCTCATAAATGAGAATAAGTTCATACCATTTAGTACGCTTAGATGCAGGCCGCAGTCAACTTTCTTGTTATTATTGAAATGTGGGTAAGCTTGCCATAACAAGCCTTGTTGCCCTTTCTTATAGGCACAAGTCATATCCATTGAACTGAAGGACCATAATTTCATCCCTACTGAGCATTGTCTTTGCAGATATGATCCTGAAATTTTGGCTTCAGCAGTGGCACAACCAGAGATGGTGCGGGGGGCACACTGGGCACGTGCTTAGGATGCATCACAAGTGCTGTTTGTAACACACCAGACTAAGGACAGACTTATGACATCTGACAGTGACCAATATTCTATTTATTAGCAGGAGTATTTTTACATTGGTGCTGAGCGAGGATGAACTTTCCGTTATTTCTTTTTTGTTTAAATCTAAAAATTGATGTTAGTTCAGTAGTTGACTGTTGTAGTCATTTAGATGTTTCGCATGCATTTCAGTAGGAAGACTAAGAGCTAAGACTTTCTTTAATGCCACTACCTTGACTGTCGTGATGTTGTGTTACACCATGTCCTCGTGTTGACTTTTGCACACGATATTATTCAGGCACCCGCTTTCTATAACGCAAGAAGGCAGCTGCAAGGACACAAGGATGTCAAAGAGCCAGCCCAGCGCGACTCTACATAGTGCAGAGGAGCGCACGCCAAAGAATCAAAATACATGGCCATGCAATTTGGACGACAAAACTAGAATTTGGTTATATTGGGTCTACCGTTTGACTAAATGCCAACAAAACTTTCAAAATACAGTATGTCACACCAAGATGAAAATTCTGACGTGCTCTAGGCAGTCATATTAACATGGTATAAGTAATGTCTCTAATGGGAAAGTCAAAATCAAGTATGCTCTCTCGAGACAAACACATAGGAGCAAGTGCCATTGAAAAGTTACAAATGTGTTTTAAAAAAGCTGATTAGATTTGTCAGAAGTGACTGCTTTTTGTCTTGCCCCTCAACAGATATATTCATGTGATGAAAAAATGTGGTACAATGAAATTGCATATTTGCTAAGTGACATATACATACTTGCAATGAGCACGGTGCGTGTGTTCAATATAAAAAGCAACAGCTCAGGCTTGGTTAGGCACTTACATACATTTACCAGCTTTAATACCATGCATTTAACAACATGTGAATGCAAGGGTGCAAATACAAACCACTGTGATTATTTTAAATGCTGACATGAAGCAGACAGATTTTCATGTCTTCCTTTTTATCTATTTTTACACCTAATTTTAGAAGTATGGCTTCTTTTTAGGTTCCAGAAGGGGGAAGCATTTGGGGAAGAGAATCCCGTGTTTAAGAAGGCATTATCGTTTACGTGCATGCTCACGAAACCGGTTCATTAGAACCGCTCGTGCCTCCCGAAGCGAAAGCGAGGAGCAATTAAGGCCTTTAACTTTGTACATGCACACCTTACGTCTTAGAAACCGGAGAGTCACTTTGAATTCAAAATTATTTTAAAGATGTATTGTAAATAGTCATATGAAAGCTTCTGGCAGGTATTTGATATTTTGATTAGGGTGACTCAATCTACTTGCCAACCAAGTATGCTAGTGGAGGTAGAGATGCATTCGGTGCAAACATTTGAGAGCATCTGAGTAGAACACTTGTTCATCAAGTGGCGGATGTGAACATATAGTGTTAAGCAAAAGCCCCTTAGTTTCATGGCTTCTGTAGACAATCTTTATAGGGCAAAATAAAATTAAAGCATTTTTGCATATGGCAAATTTCTGGATTTAAGATAGAGTGCACAGCGAGGCGATATATCAATCTTTCCAGACACATATGTACTTGTTTTGAGACGAAGATCCTGTGAAGTGCGATAATTTTTCTTGAGCGCATCTTAATCACTTCAGTAGGAAAAAAGCTTTGGTTTCAGGTAGTAGCTTCATTGTGCAAGTATATGCATAGTCGCATGCAAAATCCACGTGCATGGAAGGGATATGTGAAAAAGGATGGTGCCATTCTCAGTTTATATTTTGCTACTTTGTTTGTATTTTTCGTGCACTTCCCTGCCTGTACTCATGCTTATGTTGCCTTTGATGCATCATATTCATCACATCTAATTTTTGGTTCACATCTGAAGCCATGCTATACTTTAGTTAGATTGCATATTCAACGAGTCACAATAATTGATCATGTAACTATGCAAGCTGCTCCTTAGAAGTATAGCATTCTTACCGCAACGGGAATGAAAAGCTACCATATATGACAAGAAATCTGATACGCAAGATTTCAATGGCAATGCTCCTTGCAGTTTTCTACTCATATGCTACACACGATAATACTGTAAATTTAATTTTATTTATTTGTGAGAAAGTGTAACGGATCAATCCCAACAGCACCAGAAAACTACTTTCGTGATGAGGCCAACCGAATAGGAAATATGATACGACTCTGTACTGCTTTGAGACCGGGCAGGATATTGCTTCAGAACCCCGACAAGACACTCTTAGAAACAATGGGGTGCAGCCCATACATGAATAACTTTATGTGAAAATAAGCAAAGTTAGCTAGACCTGCGGCCTTACATGAGAATATACAACACATTTCTAAGTGCACTGTAGTCTCAGTAAGGAACGCCCACACGCTGTACAGGACGTTATCAAATGAGCTGCTGTCTTAGAATGTGGCACACAAAAAAAGTTTCTTGCACCATTTATTTACATTACCAGCCCCATGCTTAGCAGCTCATCTGGTAACCTCTGCAATATAAGTGCAGGCGTTTTGTGCCAGAATGCGTTTGCTGGCCAGTAATATGGAGTACATTTCTCTCCGATCATAGCGTCAATACTTTGTGACTTTGCACACGTTTGTTTAACTTTCCATTGTATATTTTTTTAAAAGAAGGAGCCAATTGACATTACAGGATATTTCTACACTGTAATACTGATCAAACTTTAAAGAATATATTTATGTTTTATTACAAGATGGTGTCCTAAAGTTCATGGGCATCATTTTAATCGGATATTATGTGTTTGTTAATATGTTTCTCAAACTATTATTCAGTTTGTCTAGTGACTGATCAATAAACATTTTGACGTTTTAAGAGAAAAAGTTTCACTTGAGTAACTCGGCGACTACAGATTACATCCTATTCACCGAGCATACGTGCAGGAGCTGCTTATGAAGGAATCAAATACTCCCCACGTGTAAGTATTGCGAATTCCTTCAAACGTGGCCATGGATCTACATCGAGCTTTCACACTATTGGGAAGAGTACTAGTACTATGCTGTGAAGGAGTACAATCACTCTGTTAAGGGGAGTAAAAACACTCGGCTTGGAGGAGTACAAGTACTCGGTTTGGAGGAGTAGAAGCACTCGGTCTGGGGGAGTACTATTACCCCTGTGGGGAGAGTATTAGCACTCTCCGGAAAAGTACTAGCACTCCCTTGCGGTGGAGTAACAAAACTCTGTCAGGAGGAGTTATCCTACTCTCAAACAGGGTCGATCTACTCTCGAAAAGAGAGTGAAATATGGGACAAGCTTTTCCTCCCTCAAAGAGAGTGCCCGCAACTCTCTTTGTTTTTAGAGTGTGCGACGACTTCATTTATCTAAAACAACACCAAGTGCTTTGGTGATGTGTTTGAACCACAAAGAGGCAGCAAAATTGAAATAATTGTTGCGAACGGAGGGTGTGACTATCACACATCGCGCGCTCGACACGTAGAATCTAATTTATTGTACGCAGACGTTGTGAGGAATGAGTTAAAGAGGTTCAAATGCACCGAATTGCATTCAAATGCACCGAAGTGCCAGGGGGTTCGGAATAAAAAAGATGGCTGACGCCATAGCCCAGCCCTATTGTGTCTCATTGCAAACATTCTGCGTGGACATTCAAGTCGAGATGCGGGTAGACTTCATCATCGGAACAAATCAATGCGGTGGCATCCGAATTTTGACTGCAATACTTCGAGATGAAGAGGAACAAGATCTTCTGGAAGCAGTGAGCGCTGACACATTTGTCTCCTATATAAGCACTAGAACAAAGCTCACTTCAGATTATTTAATTGCGAAAGAAAAAGTGAAGCTAAATAAGAAACTTCAAGATTATGAGAATTTTGTTCCGACTCCAGGTCGAAACTGCGCGAAGCCTGCTACTGTTGCTTCGTCTGACAGCGGCGTCAGACGAAGTTTCTTAAAGTGCAAGAGGAACAGAACAGACAGCAAAATGAATTAATGCGTTTGCTTGTAACCGTGACTGAAAGAGAAATAAACAAACCGAATTTTGAACACGTCAAGCCAGACATATTTGATGGAGAGTCCGGTAGTCTCAAGTCCTGGCTAAGATTTTTATGAATATGCCTGCAATCAAAACTACCAGGACAGCGATGAAGATAAAGTAGAAAACATGCGACTATTCCTGTCAGGAATAGCGAAGGGGTGGTATGAATTGCGTGTTAACGCTCATACCAAGACCTGGACCGAGTGGAAGGAAAGTTTTCTCAACCCTTTAATCGAGAACAAGGTATTCTTATGGGACAAATCCATCACACCCAAGTACAGATCTGGTTCTCCACTCAGCTATTTTTATGAGAAAAGGTTACTCCAGCTCGATGACTCAGCCTTGCCTGCGACGTCCGCCGTTCTGCTTATTATTCATGGTTGAAGTCCAGACCTTCAAAAGCAAATACAAGTGAGAGGGCCCAAAACGGTTGAAGAACCGCAGGCAATGCGAAACCTCTACATGTAAGACTTGGGACTCCAGCAGCAACCCATGTTACCTAGTGCAAGAAGTCCGACTGGCACGCGAGCTGATGAAAGACGCCCGCGTGCAAGCTGGAAGTATACCGCTACTTCTGTGTCCTTTCTTACTAAGGAAGCTCAAGCGAATGTGAAGAGTCAGCTGATGTGAAAAAAAAAACTAAATAAGGAGGGCTATGGCTTCCGCCTGACGACATCAAGAGAAGCTCTTCATTTGTCGCATGGACCTCTTCGACATATCTGTTTCTGTTGATGGAAAGGAAAGGAGCGCATTAGTTGACAGCCGAGCAAGCAACACAATTATAAATGCCAGTATTGTTCACACTGAGAAAGTACAACAGGGACTGCCTGTAGAAGCACATGGATACAACGGAAGGCGAGATCTTAATGATAAATGGACATATGTGACCATATCGTGTCTCAGCAACAGCGTTGCTGCGCAAGCGCTAGTACTCAACGGAGAAACCTATGAATGACTCATTTCACGTCCAGCCATCAGTTCACTTCGCCTTAACATACTGGCGAAGGAACCACATTAAAAAAAGCGCCAGAGTCTCAGCGCTTCTTCAGCGTCGTCTTCGGAGAACCAGTGGAAGCCACCGTAAGGTGAAGATGTTAAGATGCTTTATCCGGAATTGCCATGCTCGAAAGTATATCCCAAGGCAACAACCAAGTTTGTTGTACCATTTAAATTAGGTGATACTACAGTGATGAGGAGAAAGCCCTATAGTATGTCACGGGAGAAGAGAATGCGGCTCAAGAACGAGCTTCAAAAGATGTTTGATGCCTTCATCATTCGTGCATCCCCTTCTATTTGCGCGTCGAACATCCTCATTGCACCTAAGGAAGATAGAAGCCTCCGACTCTGCACGGACTACTAGTAAATTAACAAGCAGACAGAGCGTTTCGCTTTTCCTATGCCACGAATAAACTATATCATAGACGAGACGGGTGCATGCAGTGTTTTCGCGTATTTATTCATGTAAACAATATTGCAAGCTCCACTTTCTGCATAATACAAGAAATACACTACCTTCATAACGCACTATGAGATCTATTAGTATAGTCAGTAAATGTCAACCAATTTGACATTTCCAAATTCCCTGAGTTTTCCAGGTTTTCCATGAGTGGCTTTGCAAAATTGCCTGAGTGACTCAGAACTTCCTTTTTTGTCAAGAGGGGCCGACACCATGTCGCCTGATGACGTCACTCTCCAGTAGGCATATTAAAAAATTATAAAAACAACTTAAAACAGTTTTATTAGTAACGAGTAGTGCTTACTATTCAAACAAGAAAACAGAAAGGAGTGGTCAGTGAAATGCAAAGCAAATACTATACCTTCGAAAAAAAATGGTAAAATCCATTGCGAATCGAGCCGAACATTCTCAAATACAAATAAAAAGGAGATGCATGCAGGCGCAAATATTTTCGAATATGAGCTATTTTTATCAATTGATAGCAAGCTCATTGCTATGAAGCCCGAACTTTGTCACAAGTGAGATTCTCTCTCTCAACAGCTATTACGTCAACCTCAACTGTCCTGACATACTCTCAGCCTACGCACAACGCCTCAGTGTTGCGTTTCACTGCTTTAAAGTTTTTATTTTGGTTTGGATGAGGGACACCAGCATCTCGACGTCAGCCAACACTTTCTTTGTGAGCTCAGTGTCCTTCAAAGAAGCGGCGGCACGCCTCCTTTTCTGTTTATTCCTCAATGCGTAGGTCCATTCTGTTCTCGTCCTGATTGCACCACGCGTTCGCCTCACGGACCTTTGGAAGCATCCTCTTGGTAAGTTGTACAGTCAACGTCCGATTTTTCACACTCCCTAGGGGCCGCGATAACTTCCGACAATCGGGCAGTTCGAAAAAGTGAATACGTGTATGATTGTATTGCGCTTAGTGTTACACCGACGAACATAAGGAACAAGAAACGGACGGACGTGGCGCAAGCCCGATGCACTCGAGATAACATTAATAAAGCAATGAACGCGGCTAGTTGGTGGACGTTCATGATCCTATTGCGCTTAGTGTTTCACTGACGAACATAAGGAACAAGAAACAGACGTACGTGGCGCAAGCCCGATGCACTCGATATAACATTAATAAAGCAATGAACGCGGCTAGTTGGTGGACGTTCATGAGTGTATTGCGCTTAGTGTTTCACTGACGAACATGAGGAACAAGAAACGGACGTACGTGGCGCAAGCGCGATGCACTCGAAATAACATTTAGTAAAGCAAGGAACTGGGCTAGTTGGTGGACGTTCATGATCCTATTGCGCTTAGTGTTTCACTGACGAACATAAGGAACAAGAAACGGACGTACGTGGCGCAAGCCCGATGCACTCGATATAACATTAATAAAGCAATGAACGCGGCTAGTTGGTGGACGTTCATGAGTGTATTGCGCTTAGTGTTTCACTGACGAACATGAGGAACAAGAAACGGACGTACGTGGCGCAAGCGCGATGCACTCGAAATAACATTTAGTAAAGCAAGGAACTGGGCTAGTTGGTGGACGTTCATGAGTGTATTGCGCTTAGTGTTTCACTGACGAACATAAGGAACAAGAAACGGACGTACGTGGCGCAAGCCCGATGCACTCGAGATAACATTAATACAGCAATGAACGCGGCTAGTTGGTGGACGTTCATCAGTGTATTGCGCTTAGTGTTTCACTGACGAACATGAGGAACAAGAAACGGACGTACGTGGCGCAAGCCCGATGCACTCGAGATAACATTAATAAAGCAATGAACGCGGCTAGTTGGTGGACGTTCATGAGTGTATTGCGCTTAGTGTTTCACTGACGAACATAAGGAACAAGAAACTGACGTACGTGGCGCAAGCCCGATGCACTCGAGATAACATTATAAAGCAATGAACGCGGCTGGTTGGTGGACGTTCATCAGTGTATTGCGCTTAGTGTTTCACTGACGAACATGAGGAACAAGAAACGGACGTACGTGCCGCAAGCCCGATGCACTCGAGATAACATTATTACAGCAATGAACGCGGCTAGTTGGTGGACGTTCATGATCGTATTGCGCTTAGTGTTTCACTGAAGAACATGAGGAACAAGAAACGGACGTACGTGGCGCAAGCCCGATGCACTCGAGATAACATTAATACAGCCATGAACGCGGCTAGTTGGTGGACGTTCATGATCGTATTGCGCTTAGTGTTTCACTGACGAACATAAGGAACAAGAAACGGACGTACGTGGCGCAAGCCCGATGCACTCGAGATAACATTAATACAGCAATGAACGCGGCTAGTTGGTGGACGTTCATGAGTGTTTTGCGCTTAGTGTTTCACTGACGAACATGAGGAACAAAAAACGGACGTACGTGGCGCAAGCCCGATGCACTCGAGATAACATTAATAAAGCAATGAACGCGGCTAGTTGGTGGACGTTCTTGAGTGTATTGAGCTTAGTGTTTCACTCACGAACATGAGGAGCAAGAAACGGACGGACGTGGCGCAAGCCCGATGCACTCGAGATAACATTAATAAAGCAATGAACGCGGCTAGTTGGTGGACGTTCATGATCGTATTGCGCTTAGTGTTTCACTGACGAACATAAGTAACCAGAAATGGACGTACGTGGCGCAAGCCCGATGCACTCGAGACAACATTAATAAAGCAATGAACGCGGCTAGTTGGTGGACGTTCATGAGTGTATTGCGCTTAGTGTTTCACTGACGAACATGAGGAGCAAGAAACGGACGGACGTGGCGCAAGCCCGATGCACTCGAGATAACATTAATACAGCAATGAACGCGGCTAGTTGGTGGACGTTCATGATCGTATTGCGCTTAGTGTTTCACTGACGAACATAAGTAACCAGAAACGGACGTACGTGGCGCAAGCCCGATGCACTCGAGATAACATTAATACAGCAATGAACGCGGCTAGTTGGTGGACGTTCATGATCGTATTGCGCTTAGTGTTTCACTGACGAACATAAGTAACAAGAAACGGACGTACGTGGCGCAAGTCCGATGCACTCGAGATAACATTAATAAAGCAATGAACGCGGCTAGTTGGTGGACGTTCTTGAGTGTATTGCGCTTAGTGTTTCACTGACGAACATGAGGAGCAAGAAACGGACGTACGTGGCGCAAGCCCGATGCACTCGAGATAACATTAATAAAGCAATGAACGCGGCTAGTTGGTGGACGTTCATGAGTGTATTGCGCTTAGTGTTTCACTGACGAAAATAAGGAACAAGAAACAGACGTACGTGGCGCAAGCCCGATGCACTCGGGATAACATTAATAAAGCAATGAACGGGGCTAGTTGGTGGACGTTCATGAGTGTATTGCGCTTAGTGTTTCACTGACGAACATAAGGAACAAGAAACGGACGTACGTGGCGCAAGCCCGATGCACTCGAGATAACATTAATAAAGCAATGAACGCGGCTAGTTGGTGGACGTTCATGATCGTATTGCGCTTAGTGTTTCACTGACGAACATAAGGAACAAGAAACTGACGTACGTGGCGCAAGCGCGATGCACTCGAGATAACATTATTAAAGCAATGAACGCGGCTAGTTCGTGGACATTCATGAGTGTATTGCGCTTAGTGTTTCACTGACGAACATAAGGAACAAGAAACGGACGTACGTGGCGCAAGCCCGATGCACTCGAGATAACATTAATACAGCAATGAACGCGGCTAGTTGGTGGACATTCATGATCGCATTGCGCTTAGTGTTTCACTGACGAACATAAGGAACAAGAAACCGACGTACGTGGCGCAAGCCCGATGCACTCGAGATAACATTAATAAAGCAATGAACGGGGCTACTTCGTGGACGTTCATGAGTGTATTGCGCTTAGTGTTTCACTGACGAACATAAGGAACAAGAAACGGACGTACGTGGCGCAAGCGCGATGCACTCGAGATAACATTAATAAAGCAATGAACGCGGCTAGTTGGTGGACGTACATGAGTGTATTGCGCTTAGTGTTTCACTGACCAACATAAGGAACAAGAAACGGACGTACGTGGCGCAAGCCCGATGCACTCGAGATAACATTAATAAAGCAATGAACGCGGCTAGTTGGTGGACGTTCATGATCGTATTGCGCTTAGTGTTTCACTGACGAACATAAGGAACAAGAAACTGACGTACGTGGCGCAAGCCCGATGCACTCGAGATAACATTAATAAAGCAATGAACGGGGCTAGTTGGTGGACGTTCATGAGTGTATTGCGCTTAGTGTTTCACTGACGAACATAAGGAACAAGAAACGGACGTACGTGGCGCAAGCCCGATGCACTCGAGATAACATTAATACAGCAATGAACGCGGCTAGTTGGTGGACATTCATGATCGTATTGCGCTTAGTGTTTCACTGACGAACATAAGGAACAAGAAACGGACGTACGTGGCGCAAGCCCGATGCACTCGAGATAACATTAATAAAGCAACGAACGCGGCTAGTTGGTGGACGTTCATGATCGTATTGCGCTTAGTGTTTCACTGACGAACATGAGGAACAAGAAACGGACGTGCGTGGCGCAAGCCCGATGCACTCGAGATAACATTAATACAGCAATGAACGCGGCTAGTTGGTGGACGTTCATGATCGTATTGCGCTTAGTGTTTCACTGACGAACATAAGGAACAAGAAACGGACGTACGCGGCGCAAGCCCGAAGCACTCGAGATAACATTAATACAGCAATGAACGCGGCTAGTTGGTGGACGTTCATGATCGTATTGCGCTTAGTGTTTCACTGACGAACATAAGGAACAAGAAACGGACGTACGTGGCGCAAGCCCGATGCACTCGAGATAACATTAATACAGCAATGAAGGCGGCTAGTTGGTGGACGTTCATGAGTGTATTGCGCTTAGTGTTTCACTGACGAACATGAGGAACAAGAAACGGCTGTACGTGGCGCAAGCCCGATGCACTCGAGATAACATTAATAAAGCAATGAACGCGGCTAGTTGGTGGACGTTCATGAGTGTATTGCGCTTAGTGTTTCACTGACGAACATGAGGAAGAAAAAACGGACGTACGTGGCGCAAGCCCGATGCACTCGAGATAACATTAATAAAGCAATGAACGCGGCTAGTTGGTGGACGTTCATGATCGTATTGCGCTTAGTGTTTCACAGACGAACATAAGGAACAAGAAATTGACGTACGTGGCGCAAGCCCGATGCACTCGAGATAACATTAATAAAGCAATGAACGGGGCTAGTTGGTGGACGTTCATGAGTGTATTGCGCTTAGTGTTTCACTGACGAACATAAGGAACAAGAAACGGACGTACGTGGCGCAAGCCCGATGCACTCGAGATAACATTAATAAAGCAATGAACGCGGCTAGTTGGTGGACGTTCATGAGTGTATTGCGCTTAATGTTTCACTGACGAACATAAGGAACAAGAAGCGGACGTACGTGGCGCAAGCCCGATGCACTCGGGATAACATTAATACAGCAATGAACGCGGCTAGTTGGTGGACGTTCATGAGTGTATTGCGCTTAGTGTTTCACTGACGAACATGAGGAACAAGAAACGGACGTACGTGGCGCAAGCCCGATGCACTCGAGATAACATTAAAAAAGCAATGAACGCGGCTAGTTGGTGGACGTTCATGAGTGTATTGCGCTTAGTGTTTCACTGACGAACATGAGGAACAAGAAACGGACGTACGTGGCGCAAGCCCGATGCACTCGAGATAACATTAATAAAGCAATGAACGTGGCTAGTTGGTGGACGTACATGAGTGTATTACGCTTAGTGTTTCACTGACGAACATAAGGAACAAGAAACGGACGTACGTGGCGCAAGCCCGATGCATTCGAGATAACATTAATAAAGCAATGAACGGGGCTAGTTGGTGGACGTTCATGAGTGTATTGCGCTTAGTGTTTCACTGACGAACATAAGGAACAAGAAACGGACGTACGTGGCGCAAGCCCGATGCACTCGAGATAACATTAATAAAGCAATGAACGGGGCTAGTTGGTGGACGTTCATAAGTGTATTGCGCTTAGTGTTTCACTGACGAACATAAGGAACAAGAAACCGACGTACGTGGCGCAAGCCCGATGCACTCGAGATAACATTAATAAAGAAATGAACGGGGCTAGTTGGTGGACGTTCATGAGTGTATTGCGCTTAGTGTTTCACTGACGAACATAAGGAACAAGAAACCGACGTACGTGGCGCAAGCCCGATGCACTCGAGATAACATTAATAAAGCAATGAACGCGGCTAGTTGGTGGACGTACATGAGTGTATTGCGCTTAATGTTTCACTGACGAACATAAGGAACAAGAAACGGACGTACGTGGCGCAAGCCCGATGCACTCGAGATAACATTAATAAAGCAATGAACGCGGCTAGTTGGTGGACGTTCGTGATCGTATTGCGCTTAGTGTTTCACTGACGAACATAAGGAACAAGAAACTGACGTACGTGGCGCAAGCCCGATGCACTCGAGATAACATTTATAAAGCAATGAACGCGGCTAGTTGGTGGACGTTCATGATCCTATTGCGCTTAGTGTTTCACTGACGAACATAAGGAACAAGAAATTGACGTACGTGGCGCAAGCCCGATGCACTCGAGATAGCATTAATAAAGCAATGAACGGGGCTAGTTGGTGGACGTTCATGAGTGTATTGCGCTTAGTGTTTCACTGACGAACATAAGGAACAAGAAACGGACGTACGTGGCGCAAGCCCGATGCACTCGAGATAACATTAATAAAGCAATGAACGCGGCTAGTTGGTGGACGTTCATGAGTGTATTGCGCTTAATGTTTCACTGACGAACATAAGGAACAAGAAACGGACGTACGTGGCGCAAGCCCGATGCACTCGAGATAACATTAATAAAGCAATGAATGGGGCTAGTTGGGGGACGTTCATGATCGTATTGCGCTTAGTGTTTCACTGACGAACATAAGGAACAAGAAACGGACGTACGTGGCACAAGCGCGATGCACTCGAGATAACATTAATAAAGCAATGAACGCGGCTAGTTGGTGGACGTTCATGAGTGTATTGCGCTTAGTGTTTCACTGACGAACATGAGGAACAAGAAACGGACGTACGTGGCGCAAGCCCGATGCACTCGAGATAACATTAATACAGCAATGAACGCGGCTAGTTGGTGGACGTTCATGATCGTATTGCGCTTATTGTTTCACTGACGAACATGAGGAACAAGAAACGGACGTACGTGGCGCAAGCCCGATGCACTCCAAATTACATTTAGTAAAGCAATGAACGCGGCTAGTTGGTGGACGTTCATGAGTGTATTGCGCTTAGTCTTTCACTGACGAACATGAGGAACAAGAAACGGACGTACGTGGCGCAAGCCCGATACACTCGAGATAACATTAATACAGCAATGAACGCGGCTAGTTGGTGGACGTTTATAATCGTATTGCGCTTAGTGTTTCACTGACGAACATAAGGAACAAGAAACTGACGTACGTGGCGCAAGCCCGATGCACTCGAGATAACATTAATAAAGCAATGAACGCGGCTAGTTGGTGGACGTTCATGAGTGTATTGCGCTTAGTGTTTCACTGACGAACATGAGGAACAAGAAGCGGACGTACGTGGCGCAAGACCGATGCACTCGAGATAACATTAATACAGCAATGAACGCGGCTAGTTGGTGGACGTTCATAATCGTATTGCGCTTAGTGTTTCACTGACTAACATAAGGAACAAGAAACGGACGTACGTGGCGCAAGCCCGATGCACTCGTGATAACATTAATACAGCAATGAACGCGGCTAGTTGGTGGACGTTCATGATCGTATTGCGCTTAGTGTTTCACTGACGAACATGAGGAACAAGAAACGGACGTACGCGGCGCAAGCCCGATGCACTCGAGATAACATTAATACAGCAATGAACGCGGCTAGTTGGTGGACGTTCATGATCGTATTGCGCTTAGTGTTTCACTGACGAACATAAGGAACAAGAAACGGACGTACGTGGCGCAAGCCCGATGCACTCGAGATAACATTAATACAGCAATGAACGCGGCTAGTTGGTGGACGTTCATGAGTGTATTGCGCTTAGTGTTTCACTGACGAACATGAGGAACAAGAAACGGACGTACGTGGCGCAAGCCCGATGCAGTCGAGATAACATTAATAAAGCAATGAACGCGGCTAGTTGGTGGATGTTCATGAGTGTATTGCGCTTAGTGTTTCACTGACGAACATGAGGAACAAAAAACGGACGTACGTGGCGCAAGCCCGATGCACTCGAGATAACATTATTATAAGCAATGAACGCGGCTAGTTGGTGGACGTTCATGATCGTATTGCGCTTAGTGTTTCACAGACGAACATAAGGAACAAGAAACTGACGTACGTGGCGCAAGCCCGATGCACTCGAGATAACATTAATAAAGCAATGAACGCGGCTAGTTGGTGGACGTTCATGAGTGTATTGCGCTTAGTGTTTCACTGACGAACATAAGGAACAAGAAACGGACGTACGTGGCGCAAGCCCGATGCACTCGAGATAACATTAATAAAGCAATGAACGGGGCTAGTTAGTGGACGTTCATGAGTGTATTGCGCTTAGTGTTTCACTGACGAACATAAGGAACAAGAAACGGACGTACGTGGCGCAAGTACGATGCACTCGAGATAACATTAATAAAGCAATGAACGGGGCTAGTTGGTGGACGTTCATAAGTGCATTGCGCTTAGTGTTTCACTGACGAACATAAGGAACAAGAAACCGACGTACGTGGCGCAAGCCCGATGCACTGGAGATAACATTAATAAAGCAATGAACGGGGCTAGTTGGTGGACGTTCATGAGTGTATTGCGCTTAGTGTTTCACTGACGAACATAAGGAACAAGAAACGGACGTACGTGGCGCAAGCCCGATGCACTCGAGATAACATTAATAAAGCAATGAACGCGGCTAGTTGGTGGACGTACATGAGTGTATTGCGCTTAGTGTTTCACTGACGAACATAAGGAAAAAGAAACGGACTTACGTGGCGCAAGCCCGATGAACTCGAGATAACATTAATAAAGCAATGAACGCGGCTAGTTGGTGGACGTTCATGATCGTATTGCGCTTAGTGTTTCACTGACGAACATAAGGAACAAGAAACTGACGTACGTGGCGCAAGCCCGATGCACTCGAGATAACATTAATAAAGCAATGAACGCGGCTAGTTGGTGGACGTTCATGAGTGTATTGCGCTTAGTGTTTCACTGACGAACATAAGGAACAAGAAACGGACGTACGTGGCGCAAGCCCGATGCACTCGAGATAACATTAATACAGCAATGAACGCGGCTAGTTGGTGGACGTTCATGATCGTATTGCGCTTAGTGTTTCACTGACGAACATAAGGAACAAGAAACGGACGTACGTGGCGCAAGCCCGATGCACTCGAGATAACATTATTAAAGCAATGAACGCGGCTAGTTGGTGCACGTTCATGATCGTATTGCGCTTAGTGTTTCACTGACGAACATGAGGAACAAGAAATTGACGTACGTGGCGCAAGCCCGATGCACTCGAGATAAAATTAATAAAGCAATGAACGGGGCTAGTTGGTGGACGTTCATGAGTGTATTGCGCTTAGTGTTTCACAGACGAACATAAGGAACAAGAAACGGACGTACGTGGCGCAAGCCCGATGCACTCGAGATAACATTAATAAAGCAATGAACGCGGCTAGTTGGTGGACGTTCATGAGTGTATTGCGCTTAATGTTTCACTGACGAACATAAGGAACAAGAAACGGACGTACGTGGCGCAAGCCCGATGCACTCGAGATAACATTAATAAAGCAATGAACGGGGCTAGTTGGTGGACGTTCATGATCGTATTGCGCTTAGTGTTTCACTGACGAACATAAGGAACAAGAAACGGACGTACGTGGCGCAAGCGCGATGCACTCGAGATACCATTAATAAAGCAATGAACGCGGCTAGTTGGTGGACGTTCATGATCGTATTGCGCTTAGTGTTTCACTGACGAACATAAGGAACAAGAAATTGACGTACGTGGCGCAAGCCCGATGCACTCGAGATAGCATTAATAAAGCAATGAACGCGGCTAGTTGGTGGACGTTCATGAGTGTATTGCGCTTAGTGTTTCACTGACGAACATAAGGAACAAGAAACGGACGTACGTGGCGCAAGCCCGATGCACTCGAGATAACATTAATAAAGCAATGAACGCGGCTAGTTGGTGGACGTTCATGAGTGTATTGCGCTTAATGTTTCACTGACGAACATAAGGAACAAGAAACGGACGTACGTGGCGCAAGCCCGATGCACTCGAGATAACATTAATAAAGCAATGAATGGGGCTAGTTGGGGGACGTTCATGATCGTATTGCGCTTAGTGTTTCACTGACGAACATAAGGAACAAGAAACGGACGTACGTGGCGCAAGCGCGATGCACTCGAGATAACATTAATAAAGCAATGAACGCGGCTAGTTGGTGGACGTTCATGAGTGTATTGCGCTTAGTGTTTCACTGACGAACATGAGGAACAAGAAACGGACGTACGTGGCGCAAGCCCGATGCAGTCGAGATAACATTAATAAAGCAATGAACGCGGCTAGTTGGTGGATGTTCATGAGTGTATTGCGCTTAGTGTTTCACTGACGAACATGAGGAACAAAAAACGGACGTACGTGGCGCAAGCCCGATGCACTCGAGATAACATTATTATAAGCAATGAACGCGGCTAGTTGGTGGACGTTCATGATCGTATTGCGCTTAGTGTTTCACAGACGAACATAAGGAACAAGAAACTGACGTACGTGGCGCAAGCCCGATGCACTCGAGATAACATTAATAAAGCAATGAACGCGGCTAGTTGGTGGACGTTCATGAGTGTATTGCGCTTAGTGTTTCACTGACGAACATAAGGAACAAGAAACGGACGTACGTGGCGCAAGCCCGATGCACTCGAGATAACATTAATAAAGCAATGAACGGGGCTAGTTAGTGGACGTTCATGAGTGTATTGCGCTTAGTGTTTCACTGACGAACATAAGGAACAAGAAACGGACGTACGTGGCGCAAGTACGATGCACTCGAGATAACATTAATAAAGCAATGAACGGGGCTAGTTGGTGGACGTTCATAAGTGCATTGCGCTTAGTGTTTCACTGACGAACATAAGGAACAAGAAACCGACGTACGTGGCGCAAGCCCGATGCACTGGAGATAACATTAATAAAGCAATGAACGGGGCTAGTTGGTGGACGTTCATGAGTGTATTGCGCTTAGTGTTTCACTGACGAACATAAGGAACAAGAAACGGACGTACGTGGCGCAAGCCCGATGCACTCGAGATAACATTAATAAAGCAATGAACGCGGCTAGTTGGTGGACGTACATGAGTGTATTGCGCTTAGTGTTTCACTGACGAACATAAGGAACAAGAAACGGACTTACGTGGCGCAAGCCCGATGAACTCGAGATAACATTAATAAAGCAATGAACGCGGCTAGTTGGTGGACGTTCATGATCGTATTGCGCTTAGTGTTTCACTGACGAACATAAGGAACAAGAAACTGACGTACGTGGCGCAAGCCCGATGCACTCGAGATAGCATTAATAAAGCAATGAACGGGGCTAGTTGGTGGACGTTCATGAGTGTATTGCGCTTAGTGTTTCACTGACGAACATAAGGAACAAGAAACGGACGTACGTGGCGCAAGCCCGATGCACTCGAGATAACATTAATAAAGCAATGAACGCGGCTAGTTGGTGGACGTTCATGAGTGTATTGCGCTTAATGTTTCACTGACGAACATAAGGAACAAGAAACGGACGTACGTGGCGCAAGCCCGATGCACTCGAGATAAGATTAATACAGCAATGAACGCGGCTAGTTGGTGGACGTTCATGAGTGTATTGCGCTTAGTGTTTCACTGACGAACATGAGGAACAAGAAACGGACGTACGTGGCGCAAGCCCGATGCAGTCGAGATAACATTAATAAAGCAATGAACGCGGCTAGTTGGTGGATGTTCATGAGTGTATTGCGCTTAGTGTTTCACTGACGAACATGAGGAACAAAAAACGGACGTACGTGGCGCAAGCCCGATGCACTCGAGATAACATTAATAAAGCAATGAACGCGGCTAGTTGGTGGACGTTCATGATCGTATTGCGCTTAGTGTTTCACAGACGAACATAAGGAACAAGAAACTGACGTACGTGGCGCAAGCCCGATGCACTCGAGATAACATTAATAAAGCAATGAACGCGGCTAGTTGGTGGACGTTCATGAGTGTATTGCGCTTAGTGTTTCACTGACGAACATAAGGAACAAGAAACGGACGTACGTGGCGCAAGCCCGATGCACTCGAGATAACATTAATAAAGCAATGAGCGGGGCTAGTTAGTGGACGTTCATGAGTGTATTGCGCTTAGTGTTTCACTGACGAACATAAGGAACAAGAAACGGACGTACGTGGCGCAAGTCCGATGCACTCGAGATAACATTAATAAAGCAATGAACGGGGCTAGTTGGTGGACGTTCATAAGTGCATTGCGCTTAGTGTTTCACTGACGAACATAAGGAACAAGAAACCGACGTACGTGGCGCAAGCCCGACGCACTGGAGATAACATTAATAAAGCAATGAACGGGGCTAGTTGGTGGACGTTCATGAGTGTATTGCGCTTAGTGTTTCACTGACGAACATAAGGAACAAGAAACGGACGTACGTGGCGCAAGCCCGATGCACTCGAGATAACATTAATAAAGCAATGAACGCGGCTAGTTGGTGGACGTACATGAGTGTATTGCGCTTAGTGTTTCACTGACGAACATAAGGAACAAGAAACGGACTTACGTGGCGCAAGCCCGATGAACTCGAGATAACATTAATAAAGCAATGAACGGGGCTAGTTGGTGGACGTTCATGAGTGTATTGCGCTTAGTGTTTCACAGACGAACATAAGGAACAAGAAACGGACGTACGTGGCGCAAGCCCGATGCACTCGAGATAACATTAATAAAGCAATGAACGCGGCTAGTTGGTGGACGTTCATGAGTGTATTGCGCTTAATGTTTCACTGACGAACATAAGGAACAAGAAACGGACGTACGTGGCGCAAGCCCGATGCACTCGAGATAACATTAATAAAGCAATGAACGGGGCTAGTTGGTGGACGTTCATGATCGTATTGCGCTTAGTGTTTCACTGACGAACATAAGGAACAAGAAACGGACGTACGTGGCGCAAGCGCGATGCACTCGAGATACCATTAATAAAGCAATGAACGCGGCTAGTTGGTGGACGTTCATGATCGTATTGCGCTTAGTGTTTCACTGACGAACATAAGGAACAAGAAATTGACGTACGTGGCGCAAGCCCGATGCACTCGAGATAGCATTAATAAAGCAATGAACGCGGCTAGTTGGTGGACGTTCATGAGTGTATTGCGCTTAGTGTTTCACTGACGAACATAAGGAACAAGAAACGGACGTACGTGGCGCAAGCCCGATGCACTCGAGATAACATTAATAAAGCAATGAACGCGGCTAGTTGGTGGACGTTCATGAGTGTATTGCGCTTAATGTTTCACTGACGAACATAAGGAACAAGAAACGGACGTACGTGGCGCAAGCCCGATGCACTCGAGATAACATTAATAAAGCAATGAATGGGGCTAGTTGGGGGACGTTCATGATCGTATTGCGCTTAGTGTTTCACTGACGAACATAAGGAACAAGAAACGGACGTACGTGGCGCAAGCGCGATGCACTCGAGATAACATTAATAAAGCAATGAACGCGGCTAGTTGGTGGACGTTCATGAGTGTATTGCGCTTAGTGTTTCACTGACGAACATGAGGAACAAGAAACGGACGTACGTGGCGCAAGCCCGATGCAGTCGAGATAACATTAATAAAGCAATGAACGCGGCTAGTTGGTGGATGTTCATGAGTGTATTGCGCTTAGTGTTTCACTGACGAACATGAGGAACAAAAAACGGACGTACGTGGCGCAAGCCCGATGCACTCGAGATAACATTATTATAAGCAATGAACGCGGCTAGTTGGTGGACGTTCATGATCGTATTGCGCTTAGTGTTTCACAGACGAACATAAGGAACAAGAAACTGACGTACGTGGCGCAAGCCCGATGCACTCGAGATAACATTAATAAAGCAATGAACGCGGCTAGTTGGTGGACGTTCATGAGTGTATTGCGCTTAGTGTTTCACTGACGAACATAAGGAACAAGAAACGGACGTACGTGGCGCAAGCCCGATGCACTCGAGATAACATTAATAAAGCAATGAACGGGGCTAGTTAGTGGACGTTCATGAGTGTATTGCGCTTAGTGTTTCACTGACGAACATAAGGAACAAGAAACGGACGTACGTGGCGCAAGTACGATGCACTCGAGATAACATTAATAAAGCAATGAACGGGGCTAGTTGGTGGACGTTCATAAGTGCATTGCGCTTAGTGTTTCACTGACGAACATAAGGAACAAGAAACCGACGTACGTGGCGCAAGCCCGATGCACTGGAGATAACATTAATAAAGCAATGAACGGGGCTAGTTGGTGGACGTTCATGAGTGTATTGCGCTTAGTGTTTCACTGACGAACATAAGGAACAAGAAACGGACGTACGTGGCGCAAGCCCGATGCACTCGAGATAACATTAATAAAGCAATGAACGCGGCTAGTTGGTGGACGTACATGAGTGTATTGCGCTTAGTGTTTCACTGACGAACATAAGGAACAAGAAACGGACTTACGTGGCGCAAGCCCGATGAACTCGAGATAACATTAATAAAGCAATGAACGCGGCTAGTTGGTGGACGTTCATGATCGTATTGCGCTTAGTGTTTCACTGACGAACATAAGGAACAAGAAACTGACGTACGTGGCGCAAGCCCGATGCACTCGAGATAGCATTAATAAAGCAATGAACGGGGCTAGTTGGTGGACGTTCATGAGTGTATTGCGCTTAGTGTTTCACTGACGAACATAAGGAACAAGAAACGGACGTACGTGGCGCAAGCCCGATGCACTCGAGATAACATTAATAAAGCAATGAACGCGGCTAGTTGGTGGACGTTCATGAGTGTATTGCGCTTAATGTTTCACTGACGAACATAAGGAACAAGAAACGGACGTACGTGGCGCAAGCCCGATGCACTCGAGATAACATTAATAAAGCAATAAATGGGGCTAGTTGGGGGACGTTCATGATCGTATTGCGCTTAGTGTTTCACTGACGAACATAAGGAACAAGAAACGGACGTACGTGGCGCAAGCGCGATGCACTCGAGATAACATTAATAAAGCAATGAACGCGGCTAGTTGGTGGACGTTCATGAGTGTATTGCGCTTAGTGTTTCACTGACGAACATGAGGAACAAGAAACGGACGTACGTGGCGCAAGCCCGATGCACTCGAGATAACATTAATACAGCAATGAACGCGGCTAGTTGGTGGACCTTCATGATCGTATTGCGCTTAGTCTTTCACTGACGAACATGAGGAACAAGAAACGGACGTACGTGGTGCAAGCCCGATACACTCGAGATAACATTAATACAGCAATGAACGCGGCTAGTTGGTGGACGTTTATGATCGTATTGCGCTTAGTGTTTCACTGACGAACATAAGGAACAAGAAACTGACGTACGTGGCGCAAGCCCGATGCACTCGAGATAACATTAATAAAGCAATGAACGCGGCTAGTTGGTGGACGTTCATGAGTGTATTGCGCTTAGTGTTTCACTGACGAACATGAGGAACAAGAAGCGGACGTACGTGGCGCAAGACCGATGCACTCGAGATAACATTAATACAGCAATGAACGCGGCTAGTTGGTGGACGTTCATAATCGTATTGCGCTTAGTGTTTCACTGACTAACATAAGGAACAAGAAACGGACGTACGTGGCGCAAGCCCGATCCACTCGTGATAACATTATTACAGCAATGAACGCGGCTAGTTGGTGGACGTTCATGATCGTATTGCGCTTAGTGTTTCACTGACGAACATGAGGAACAAGAAACGGACGTACGCGGCGCAAGCCCGATGCACTCGAGATAACATTAATACACCAATGAACGCGGCTAGTTGGTGGACGTTCATGATCGTATTGCGCTTAGTGTTTCACAGACGAACATAAGGAACAAGAAACGGACGTACGTGGCGCAAGCCCGATGCACTCGAGATAAGATTAATACAGCAATGAACGCGGCTAGTTGGTGGACGTTCATGAGTGTATTGCGCTTAGTGTTTCACTGACGAACATGAGGAACAAGAAACGGACGTACGTGGCGCAAGCCCGATGCAGTCGAGATAACATTAATAAAGCAATGAACGCGGCTAGTTGGTGGATGTTCATGAGTGTATTGCGCTTAGTGTTTCACTGACGAACATGAGGAACAAAAAACGGACGTACGTGGCGCAAGCCCGATGCACTCGAGATAACATTAATAAAGCAATGAACGCGGCTAGTTGGTGGACGTTCATGATCGTATTGCGCTTAGTGTTTCACAGACGAACATAAGGAACAAGAAACTGACGTACGTGGCGCAAGCCCGATGCACTCGAGATAACATTAATAAAGAAATGAACGCGGCTAGTTGGTGGACGTTCATGAGTGTATTGCGCTTAGTGTTTCACTGACGAACATAAGGAACAAGAAACGGACGTACGTGGCGCAAGCCCGATGCACTCGAGATAACATTAATAAAGCAATGAGCGGGGCTAGTTAGTGGACGTTCATGAGTGTATTGCGCTTAGTGTTTCACTGACGAACATAAGGAACAAGAAACGGACGTACGTGGCGCAAGTCCAATGCACTCGAGATAACATTAATAAAGCAATGAACGGGGCTAGTTGGTGGACGTTCATAAGTGCATTGCGCTTAGTGTTTCACTGACGAACATAAGGAACAAGAAACCGACGTACGTGGCGCAAGCCCGACGCACTGGAGATAACATTAATAAAGCAATGAACGGGGCTAGTTGGTGGACGTTCATGAGTGTATTGCGCTTAGTGTTTCACTGACGAACATAAGGAACAAGAAACGGACGTACGTGGCGCAAGCCCGATGCACTCGAGATAACATTAATAAAGCAATGAACGCGGCTAGTTGGTGGACGTACATGAGTGTATTGCGCTTAGTGTTTCACTGACGAACATAAGGAACAAGAAACGGACTTACGTGGCGCAAGCCCGATGAACTCGAGATAACATTAATAAAGCAATGAACGCGGCTAGTTGGTGGACGTTCATGATCGTATTGCGCTTAGTGTTTCACTGACGAACATAAGGAACAAGAAACTGACGTACGTGGCGCAAGCCCGATGCACTCGAGATAACATTAATAAAGCAATGAACGCGGCTAGTTGGTGGACGTTCATGAGTGTATTGCGCTTAGTGTTTCACTGACGAACATAAGGAACAAGAAACGGACGTACGTGGCGCAAGCCCGATGCACTCGAGATAACATTAATACAGCAATGAACGCGGCTAGTTGGTGGACGTTCATGATCGTATTGCGCTTAGTGTTTCACTGACGAACATAAGGAACAAGAAACGGACGTACGTGGCGCAAGCCCGATGCACTCGAGATAACATTATTAAAGCAATGAACGCGGCTAGTTGGTGCACGTTCATGATCGTATTGCGCTTAGTGTTTCACTGACGAACATGAGGAACAAGAAATTGACGTACGTGGCGCAAGCCCGATGCACTCGAGATAAAATTAATAAAGCAATGAACGGGGCTAGTTGGTGGACGTTCATGAGTGTATTGCGCTTAGTGTTTCACTGACGAACATAAGGAACAAGAAACGGACGTACGTGGCGCAAGCCCGATGCACTCGAGATAACATTAATAAAGCAATGAACGCGGCTAGTTGGTGGACGTTCATGAGTGTATTGCGCTTAATTTTTCACTGACGAACATAAGGAACAAGAAACGGACGTACGTGGCGCAAGCCCGATGCACTCGAGATAACATTAATAAAGCAATGAACGGGGCTAGTTGGTGGACGTTCATGATCGTATTGCGCTTAGTGTTTCACTGACGAACATAAGGAACAAGAAACGGACGTACGTGGCGCAAGCGCGATGCACTCGAGATAACATTAATAAAGCAATGAACGCGGCTAGTTGGTGGATGTTCATGAGTGTATTGCGCTTAGTGTTTCTCTGACGAACATAAGGAACAAGAAACGGACGTACGTGGCGCAAGCCCGATGCACTCGAGATAACATTAATACAGCAATGAACGCGGCTAGTTGGTGGACGTTCATGATCGTATTGCGCTTAGTGTTTCACTGACGAACATAAGGAACAAGAAACGGACGTACGTGGCGCAAGCCCGATGCACTCGAGATAACATTATTAAAGCAATGAACGCGGCTAGTTGGTGCACGTTCATGATCGTATTGCGCTTAGTGTTTCACTGACGAACATGAGGAACAAGAAATTGACGTACGTGGCGCAAGCCCGATGCACTCGAGATAACATTAATAAAGCAATGAACGGGGCTAGTTGGTGGACGTTCATGAGTGTATTGCGCTTAGTGTTTCACTGACGAACATAAGGAACAAGAAACGGACGTACGTGGCGCAAGCCCGATGCACCCGAGATAACATTAATAAAGCAATGAACGCGGCTAGTTGGTGGACGTTCATGAGTGTATTGCGCTTAATGTTTCACTGACGAACATAAGGAACAAGAAACGGACGTACGTGGCGCAAGCCCGATGCACTCGAGATAACATTAATAAAGCAATGAACGCGGCTAGTTGGTGGACGTTCATGATCGTATTGCGCTTAGTGTTTCACTGACGAACATAAGGAACAAGAAACTGACGTACGTGGCGCAAGCCCGATGCACTCGAGATAACATTAATAAAGCAATGAACGCGGCTAGTTGGTGGACGTTCATGAGTGTATTGCGCTTAGTGTTTCACTGACGAACATAAGGAACAAGAAACGGACGTACGTGGCGCAAGCCCGATGCACTCGAGATAACATTAATACAGCAATGAACGCGGCTAGTTGGTGGACGTTCATGATCGTATTGCGCTTAGTGTTTCACTGACGAACATAAGGAACAAGAAACGGACGTACGTGGCGCAAGCCCGATGCACTCGAGATAACATTATTAAAGCAATGAACGCGGCTAGTTGGTGCACGTTCATGATCGTATTGCGCTTAGTGTTTCACTGACGAACATGAGGAACAAGAAATTGACGTACGTGGCGCAAGCCCGATGCACTCGAGATAAAATTAATAAAGCAATGAACGGGGCTAGTTGGTGGACGTTCATGAGTGTATTGCGCTTAGTGTTTCACTGACGAACATAAGGAACAAGAAACGGACGTACGTGGCGCAAGCCCGATGCACTCGAGATAACATTAATAAAGCAATGAACGCGGCTAGTTGGTGGACGTTCATGAGTGTATTGCGCTTAATTTTTCACTGACGAACATAAGGAACAAGAAACGGACGTACGTGGCGCAAGCCCGATGCACTCGAGATAACATTAATAAAGCAATGAACGGGGCTAGTTGGTGGACGTTCATGATCGTATTGCGCTTAGTGTTTCACTGACGAACATAAGGAACAAGAAACGGACGTACGTGGCGCAAGCGCGATGCACTCGAGATAACATTAATAAAGCAATGAACGCGGCTAGTTGGTGGATGTTCATGAGTGTATTGCGCTTAGTGTTTCTCTGACGAACATAAGGAACAAGAAACGGACGTACGTGGCGCAAGCCCGATGCACTCGAGATAACATTAATACAGCAATGAACGCGGCTAGTTGGTGGACGTTCATGATCGTATTGCGCTTAGTGTTTCACTGACGAACATAAGGAACAAGAAACGGACGTACGTGGCGCAAGCCCGATGCACTCGAGATAACATTATTAAAGCAATGAACGCGGCTAGTTGGTGCACGTTCATGATCGTATTGCGCTTAGTGTTTCACTGACGAACATGAGGAACAAGAAATTGACGTACGTGGCGCAAGCCCGATGCACTCGAGATAACATTAATAAAGCAATGAACGGGGCTAGTTGGTGGACGTTCATGAGTGTATTGCGCTTAGTGTTTCACTGACGAACATAAGGAACAAGAAACGGACGTACGTGGCGCAAGCCCGATGCACCCGAGATAACATTAATAAAGCAATGAACGCGGCTAGTTGGTGGACGTTCATGAGTGTATTGCGCTTAATGTTTCACTGACGAACATAAGGAACAAGAAACGGACGTACGTGGCGCAAGCCCGATGCACTCGAGATAACATTAATAAAGCAATGAACGCGGCTAGTTGGTGGACGTTCATGAGTGTATTGCGCTTAGTGTTTCACTGTCGAACATGAGGAACAAGAAGCGGACGTACGTGGCGCAAGCCCGATGCACTCGAGATAACATTAATACAGCAATGAACGCGGCTAGTTGGTGGACGTTCATAATCGTATTGCGCTTAGTGTTTCACTGACTAACATAAGGAACAAGAAACGGACGTACGTGGCGCAAGCCCGATGCACTCGAGATAACATTAATACAGCAATGAACGCGGCTAGTTGGTGGACGTTCATGATCGTATTGCGCTTAGTGTTTCACTGACGAACATGAGGAACAAGAAACGGACGTACGTGGCGCAAAGCCGATGCACTCGAGATAACATTAATAAAGCAATGAACGGGGCTAGTTGGTGGACGTTCATGAGTGTATTGCGCTTAGTGTTTCACTGACGAACATAAGGAACAAGAAACGGACGTACGTGGCGCAAGCCCGATGCACTCGAGATAACATTAATAAAGCAATGAACGCGGCTAGTTGGTGGACGTTCATGAGTGTATTGCGCTTAATGTTTCACTGACGAACATAAGGAACAAGAAACGGACGTACGTGGCGCAAGCCCGATGCACTCGGGATAACATTAATACAGCAATGAACGCGGCTAGTTGGTGGACGTTCATGAGTGTATTGCGCTTAGTGTTTCACTGACGAACATGAGGAACAAGAAACGGACGTACGTGGCGCAAGCCCGATGCACTCGAGATAACATTAATAAAGCAATGAACGCGGCTAGTTGGTGGACGTTCATGAGTGTATTGCGCTTAGTGTTTCACTGACGAACATGAGGAACAAGAAACGGACGTACGTGGCGCAAGCCCGATGCACTCGAGATAACATTAATAAAGCAATGAACGTGGCTAGTTGGTGGACGTACATGAGTGTATTACGCTTAGTGTTTCACTGACGAACATAAGGAACAAGAAACGGACGTACGTGGCGCAAGCCCGATGCACTCGAGATAACATTAATAAAGCAATGAACGGGGCTAGTTGGTGGACGTTCATGAGTGTATTGCGCTTAGTGTTTCACTGACGAACATAAGGAACAAGAAACGGACGTACGTGGCGCAAGCCCGATGCACTCGAGATAACATTAATAAAGCAATGAACGGGGCTAGTTGGTGGACGTTCATAAGTGTATTGCGCTTAGTGTTTCACTGACGAACATAAGGAACAAGAAACCGACGTACGTGGCGCAAGCCCGATGCACTCGAGATAACATTAATAAAGAAATGAACGGGGCTAGTTGGTGGACGTTCATGAGTGTATTGCGCTTAGTGTTTCACTGACGAACATAAGGAACAAGAAACGGACGTACGTGGCGCAAGCCCGATGCACTCGAGATAACATTAATAAAGCAATGAACGCGGCTAGTTGGTGGACGTACATGAGTGTATTGCGCTTAATGTTTCACTGACGAACATAAGGAACAAGAAACGGACGTACGTGGCGCAAGCCCGATGCACTCGAGATAACATTAATAAAGCAATGAACGCGGCTAGTTGGTGGACGTTCGTGATCGTATTGCGCTTAGTGTTTCACTGACGAACATAAGGAACAAGAAACTGACGTACGTGGCGCAAGCCCGATGCACTCGAGATAACATTTATAAAGCAATGAACGCGGCTAGTTGGTGGACGTTCATGATCGTATTGCGCTTAGTGTTTCACTGACGAACATAAGGAACAAGAAATTGACGTACGTGGCGCAAGCCCGATGCACTCGAGATAGCATTAATAAAGCAATGAACGGGGCTAGTTGGTGGACGTTCATGAGTGAATTGCGCTTAGTGTTTCACTGACGAACATAAGGAACAAGAAACGGACGTACGTGGCGCAAGCCCGATGCACTCGAGATAACATTAATAAAGCAATGAACGGGGCTAGTTGGGGGACGTTCATGATCGTATTGCGCTTAGTGTTTCACTGACGAACATAAGGAACAAGAAACGGACGTACGTGGCGCAAGCGCGATGCACTCGAGATAACATTAATAAAGCAATGAACGCGGCTAGTTGGTGGACGTTCATGAGTGTATTGCGCTTAGTGTTTCACTGACGAACATGAGGAACAAGAAACGGACGTACGTGGCGCAAGCCCGATGCACTCGAGATAACATTAATACAGCAATGAACGCGGCTAGTTGGTGGACGTTCATGATCGTATTGCGCTTATTGTTTCACTGACGAACATGAGGAACAAGAAACGGACGTACGTGGCGCAAGCCCGATGCACTCCAAATTACATTTAGTAAAGCAATGAACGCGGCTAGTTGGTGGACGTTCATGAGTGTATTGCGCTTAGTCTTTCACTGACGAACATGAGGAACAAGAAACGGACGTACGTGGCGCAAGCCCGATACACTCGACATAACATTAATACAGCAATGAACGCGGCTAGTTGGTGGACGTTTATGATCGTATTGCGCTTAGTGTTTCACTGACGAACATAAGGAACAAGAAACTGACGTACGTGGCGCAAGCCCGATGCACTCGAGATAACATTAATAAAGCAATGAACGCGGCTAGTTGGTGGACGTTCATGAGTGTATTGCGCTTAGTGTTTCACTGACGAACATGAGGAACAAGAAGCGGACGTACGTGGCGCAAGACCGATGCACTCGAGATAACATTAATACAGCAATGAACGCGGCTAGTTGGTGGACGTTCATAATCGTATTGCGCTTAGTGTTTCACTGACTAACATAAGGAACAAGAAACGGACGTACGTGGCGCAAGCCCGATGCACTCGAGATAACATTAATACAGCAATGAGCGCGGCTAGTTGGTGGACGTTAATAATCGTATTGCGCTTAGTGTTTCACTGACTAACATAAGGAACAAGAAACGGACGTACGTGGCGCAAGCCCGATGCACTCGAGATAACATTAATACAGCAATGAACGCGGCTAGTTGGTGGACGTTCATGAGTGTATTGCGCTTAGTGTTTCACTGACGAACATGAGGAACAAGAAACGGACGTACGTGGCGCAAGCCCGATGCAGTCGAGATAACATTAATAAAGCAATGAACGCGGCTAGTTGGTGGATGTTCATGAGTGTATTGCGCTTAGTGTTTCACTGACGAACATGAGGAACAAAAAACGGACGTACGTGGCGCAAGCCCGATGCACTCGAGATAACATTAATAAAGCAATGAACGCGGCTAGTTGGTGGACGTTCATGATCGTATTGCGCTTAGTGTTTCACAGACGAACATAAGGAACAAGAAACTGACGTACGTGGCGCAAGCCCGATGCACTCGAGATAACATTAATAAAGCAATGAACGCGGCTAGTTGGTGGACGTTCATGAGTGTATTGCGCTTAGTGTTTCACTGACGAACATAAGGAACAAGAAACGGACGTACGTGGCGCAAGCCCGATGCACTCGAGATAACATTAATAAAGCAATGAACGGGGCTAGTTAGTGGACGTTCATGAGTGTATTGCGCTTAGTGTTTCACTGACGAACATAAGGAACAAGAAACGGACGTACGTGGCGCAAGTCCGATGCACTCGAGATAACATTAATGAAGCAATGAACGGGGCTAGTTGGTGGACGTTCATAAGTGCATTACGCTTAGTGTTTCACTGACGAACATAAGGAACAAGAAACCGACGTACGTGGCGCAAGCCCGATGCACTGGAGATAACATTAATAAAGCAATGAACGGGGCTAGTTGGTGGACGTTCATGAGTGTATTGCGCTTAGTGTTTCACTGACGAACATAAGGAACAAGAAACGGACGTACGTGGCGCAAGCCCGATGCACTCGAGATAACATTAATAAAGCAATGAACGCGGCTAGTTGGTGGACGTACATGAGTGTATTGCGCTTAGTGTTTCACTGACGAACATAAGGAACAAGAAACGGACTTACGTGGCGCAAGCCCGATGAACTCGAGATAACATTAATAAAGCAATGAACGCGGCTAGTTGGTGGACGTTCATGATCGTATTGCGCTTAGTGTTTCACTGACGAACATAAGGAACAAGAAACTGACGTACGTGGCGCAAGCCCGATGCACTCGAGATAACATTAATAAAGCAATGAACGCGGCTAGTTGGTGGACGTTCATGAGTGTATTGCGCTTAGTGTTTCACTGACGAACATAAGGAACAAGAAACGGACGTACGTGGCGCAAGCCCGATGCACTCGAGATAACATTAATACAGCAATGAACGCGGCTAGTTGGTGGACGTTCATGATCGTATTGCGCTTAGTGTTTCACTGACGAACATAAGGAACAAGAAACGGACGTACGTGGCGCAAGCCCGATGCACTCGAGATAACATTATTAAAGCAATGAACGCGGCTAGTTGGTGCACGTTCATGATCGTATTGCGCTTAGTGTTTCACTGACGAACATGAGGAACAAGAAATTGACGTACGTGGCGCAAGCCCGATGCACTCGAGATAAAATTAATAAAGCAATGAACGGGGCTAGTTGGTGGACGTTCATGAGTGTATTGCGCTTAGTGTTTCACTGACGAACTTAAGGAACAAGAAACGGACGTACGTGGCGCAAGCCCGATGCACTCGAGATAACATTAATAAAGCAATGAACGCGGCTAGTTGGTGGACGTTCATGAGTGTATTGCGCTTAATGTTTCACTGACGAACATAAGGAACAAGAAACGGACGTACGTGGCGCAAGCCCGATGCACTCGAGATAACATTAATAAATCAATGAACGGCGCTAGTTGGTGGACGTTCATGATCGTATTGCGCTTAGTGTTTCACTGACGAACATAAGGAACAAGAAACGGACGTACGTGGCGCAAGCGCGATGCACTCGAGATAACATTAATAAAGCAATGAACGCGGCTAGTTGGTGGATGTTCATGAGTGTATTGCGCTTAGTGTTTCACTGACGAACATGAGGAACAAGAAACGGACGTACGTGGCGCAAGCCCGATACACTCGAGATAACATTAATACAGCAATGAACGCGGCTAGTTGGTGGACGTTCATGATCGTATTGCGCTTAGTGTTTCACTGACGAACATAAGGAACAAGAAACGGACGTACGTGGCGCAAGCCCGATGCACTCGAGATAACATTATTAAAGCAATGAACGCGGCTAGTTGGTGCACGTTCATGATCGTATTGCGCTTAGTGTTTCACTGACGAACATGAGGAACAAGAAATTGACGTACGTGGCGCAAGCCCGATGCACTCGAGATAACATTAATAAAGCAATGAACGGGGCTAGTTGGTGGACGTTCATGAGTGTATTGCGCTTAGTGTTTCACTGACGAACATAAGGAACAAGAAACGGACGTACGTGGCGCAAGCCCGATGCACTCGAGATAACATTAATAAAGCAATGAACGCGGCTAGTTGGTGGACGTTCATGAGTGTATTGCGCTTAATGTTTCACTGAAGAACATAAGGAACAAGAAACGGACGTACGTGGCGCAAGCCCGATGCACTCGAGATAACATTAATAAAGCAATGAACGCGGCTAGTTGGTGGACGTTCATGAGTGTATTGCGCTTAGTGTTTCACTGTCGAACATGAGGAACAAGAAGCGGACGCACGTGGCGCAAGCCCGATGCACTCGAGATAACATTAATACAGCAATGAACGCGGCTAGTTGGTGGACGTTCATAATCGTATTGCGCTTAGTGTTTCACTGACTAACATAAGGAACAAGAAACGGACGTACGTGGCGCAAGCCCGATGCACTCGAGATAACATTAATACAGCAATGAACGCGGCTAGTTGGTGGACGTTCATGATCGTATTGCGCTTAGTGTTTCACTGACGAACATGAGGAACAAGAAACGGACGTACGTGGCGCAAAGCCGATGCACTCGAGATAACATTAATAAAGCAATGAACGCGGCTAGTTGGTGGACGTTCATGAGTGTATTGCGCTTAGTGTTTCACTGACGAACATGAGGAACAAAAAACGGACGTACGTGGCGCAAGCCCGATGCACTCGAGATAACATTAATAAAGCAATGAACGCGGCTAGTTGGTGGACGTTCATGATCGTATTGCGCTTAGTGTTTCACTGACGAACATAAGGAACAAGAAACTGACGTACGTGGCGCAAGCCCGATGCACTCGAGATAACATTAATAAAGCAATGAACGCGGCTAGTTGGTGGACGTTCATGAGTGTATTGCGCTTAGTGTTTCACTGACGAACATGAGGAACAAAAAACGGACGTACGTGGCGCAAGCCCGATGCACTCGAGATAACATTAATAAAGCAATGAACGCGGCTAGTTGGTGGACGTTCATGATCGTATTGCGCTTAGTGTTTCACTGACGAACATGAGGAACAAGAAACGGACGTACGTGGCGCAAGCCCGATGCACTCCAAATAACATTTAGTAAAGCAATGAACGCGGCTAGTTGGTGGACGTTCATGAGTGTATTGCGCTTAGTGTTTCACTGACGAACATGAGGAACAAGAAACGGACGTACGTGGCGCAAGCCCGATACACTCGAGATAACATTAATACAGCAATGAACGCGGCTAGTTGGTGGACGTTTATGATCGTATTGCGCTTAGTGTTTCACTGACGAACATAAGGAACAAGAAACTGACCTACGTGGCGCAAGCCCGATGCACTCGAGATAACATTAATAAAGCAATGAACGCGGCTAGTTGGTGGACGTTCATGAGTGTATTGCGCTTAGTGTTTCACTGACGAAGATGAGGAACAAGAAGCGGACGTACGTGGCGCAAGCCCGATGCACTCGAGATAACATTAATACAGCAATGAACGCGGCTAGTTGGTGGACGTTCATAATCGTATTGCGCTTAGTGTTTCACTGACTAACATAAGGAACAAGAAACGGACGTACGTGGCCCAAGCCCGATGCACTCGAGATAACATTAATACAGCAATGAACGCGGCTAGTTGGTGGACGTTCCTGAGTGAATTGCGCTTAGTGTTTCACTGACGAACATGAGGAACAAGAAACGGACGTACGTGGCGCAAAGCCGATGCACTCGAGATAACATTAATACAGCAATGAACGCGGCTAGTTGGTGGACGTTCATAATCGTATTGCGCTTAGTGTTTCACTGACTAATATAAGGAACAAGAAACAGACGTACGTGGCCCAAGCCCGATGCACTCGAGATAACATTATTACAGCAATGAACGCGGCTAGTTGGTGGACGTTCATGAGTGAACTGCGCTTATTGTTTCACTGACGAACATGAAGAACAAGAAACGGACGTACCTGGCGCAAGCCCGATGCACTCCAAATAACATTTAGTAAAGCAATGAACGCGGCTACTTGGTGGACGTTCATGAGTGTATTGCGCTTAGTGTTTCACTGACGAACATGAGGAACAAGAAACGGACGTACGTGGCGCAAGCCCGATACACTCGAGATAACATTAATACAGCAATGAACGCGGCTAGTTGGTGGACGTTTATGATCGTATTGCGCTTAGTGTTTCACTGACGAACATAAGGAACAAGAAACTGACGTACGTGGCGCAAGCCCGATGCACTCGAGATAACATTAATAAAGCAATAAACGCGGCTAGTTGGTGGACGTTCATGAGTGTATTGCGCTTAGTGTTTCACTGACGAACATGACGAACAAGAAGCGGACGTACGTGGCGCAAGCCCGATGCACTCGAGATAACATTAATAGAGCAATGAACGCGGCTAGTTGGTGGACGTTCATAATCGTATTGCGCTTAGTGTTTCACTGACTAACATAAGGAACAAGAAACGGACGTACGTGGCCCAAGCCCGATGCACTCGAGATAACATTAATACAGCAATGAACGCGGCTAGTTGGTGGACGTTCATGAGTGAATTGCGCTTAGTGTTTCACTGACGAACATGAGGAACAAGAAACGGACGTACGTGGCGCAAAGCCGATGCACTCGAGATAACATTAATAAAGCAATGAACGCGGCTAGTTGGTGGACGTTCATGAGTGTATTGCGCTTAGTGTTTCACTGACGAACATGAGGAACAAAAAACGGACGTACGTGGCGCAAGCCCGATGCACTCGAGATAACATTAATAAAGCAATGAACGCGGCTAGTTGGTGGACGTTCATGATCGTATTGCGCTTAGTGTTTCACTGACGAACATAAGGAACAAGAAACTGACGTACGTGGCGCAAGCCCGATGCACTCGAGATAGCATTAATAAAGCAATGAACGCGGCTAGTTGGTGGACGTTCATGAGTGTATTGCGCTTAGTGTTTTACTGACGAACATGAGGAACAAGAAACGGACGTACGTGGCGCAAGGCCGATGCACTCGAGATAACATTAATAAAGCAATGAACGCGGCTAGTTGGTGGACGTTCATGAGTGTATTGCGCTTAGTGTTTCACTGACGAACATGAGGAACAAAAAACGGACGTACGTGGCGCAAGCCCGATGCACTCGAGATAACATTAATAAAACAATGAACGCGGATAGTTGGTGGACGTTCATGATCGTATTGCGCTTACTGTTTCACTGACGAACATAAGGAACAAGAAACTGACGTACGTGGCGCAAGCCCGATGCACTCGAGATAGCATTAATAAAGCAATGAACGCGGCTAGTTGGTGGACGTTCATGAGTGTATTGCGCTTAGTGTTTCACTGACGAACATGAGGAACAAGAAACGGACGTACGTGGCGCAAGGCCGATGCACTCGAGATAACATTAATAAAGCAATGAACGCGGCTAGTTGGTGGACGTTCATGAGTGTATTGCGCTTAGTGTTTCACTGACAAACATGAGGAACAAAAAACGGACGTACGTGGCGCAAGCCCGATGCCCTCGAGATAACATTATAAAGCAATGAACGCGGCTAGTTGGTGGACGTTCATGATCGTATTGCGCTTAGTGTTTCACTGACGAACATAAGGAACAAGAAACGAACGTACGTGGCGCAAGCCCGATGCACTCGAGATAACATTAATAAAGCAATGAACGCGGCTAGTTGGTGGACGTTCATGAGTGTATTGCGCTTAGTGTTTCACTGACGAACATGAGGAACAAGAAACGGACGTACGTGGCGCAAGCCCGATTCACTCGAGATAACATTAATACAGCAATGAACGCAGCTAGTTGGTGGACGTTCATGATCGTATTGCGCTTAGTGTTTCACTGACGAACATGAGGAACAAGAAACGGACGTACGTGGCGCAAGCCCGATACACTCGAGATAACATTAATACAGCAATGAACGCGGCTAGTTGGTGGACGTTTATGATCGTATTGCGCTTAGTGTTTCACTGACGAACATAAGGAACAAGAAACTGACGTACGTGGCGCAAGCCCGATGCACTCGAGATAACATTAATACAGCAATGAACGCGGCTAGTTGGTGGACGTTCATGAGTGAATTGCGCTTAGTGTTTCACTGACGAACATGAAGAACAAGAAACGGACGTACGTGGCGCAAAGCCGATGCACTCGAGATAACATTAATACAGCAATGAACGCGGCTAGTTGGTGGACGTTCATAATCCTATTGCGCTTAGTGTTTCACTGACTAACATAAGGAACAAGAAACAGACGTACGTGGCCCAAGCCCGATGCACTCGAGATAACATTAATACAGCAATGAACGCGGCTAGTTGGTGGACGTTCATGAGTGAATTGCGCTTAGTGTTTCACTGACGAACATGAGTGTCTTAGTGTTTCACTGACGAACATGAGGAACAAGAAACGGACGTACGTGGCGCAAGCCCGATGCACTCCAAATAACATTTAGTAAAGCAATGAACGCGGCTAGTTGGTGGACGTTCGTGAGTGTATTGCGCTTAGTGTTTCACTGACGAACATGAGGAACAAGAAACGGACGTACGTGGCGCAAGCCCGATACACTCGAGATAACATTAATACAGCAATGAACGCGGCTAGTTGGTGGACGTTTATGATCGTATTGCGCTTAGTGTTTCACTGACGAACATAAGGAACAAGAAACTGACGTACGTGGCGAAAGCCCGATGCACTCGAGATAACATTAATAAAGCAATGAACGCGGCTAGTTGGTGGACGTTCATGAGTGTATTGCGCTTAGTGTTTCACTGACGAACATGACGAACAAGAAGCGGACGTACGTGGCGCAAGCCCGATGCACTCGAGATAACATTAATACAGCAATGAACGCGGCTAGTTGGTGGACGTTCATGAGTGAATTGCGCTTAGTGTTTCACTGACGAACATGAGGAACAAGAAACGGACGTACGTGGCGCAAAGCCGATGCAATCGAGATAACATTAATAAAGCAATGAACGCGGCTAGTTGGTGGACGTTCATGACTGTATTGCGCTTAGTGTTTCACTGACGAACATCAGGAACAAAAAACGGACGTACGTGGCGCAAGCCCGATGCACTCGAGATAACATTAATAAAGCAATGAACGCGGCTAGTTGGTGGACGTTCATGATCGTATTGCGCTTAGTGTTTCACTGACGAACATAAGGAACAAGAAACTGACGTACGTGGCGCAAGCCCGATGCACTCGAGATAGCATTAATAAAGCAATGAACGCGGCTAGTTGGTGGACGTTCATGAGTGTATTGCGCTTAGTGTTTCACTGACGAACATGAGGAACAAGAAACGGACGTACGTGGCGCAAGGCCGATGCACTCGAGATAACATTAATAAAGCAATGAACGCGGCTAGTTGGTGGACGTTCATGAGTGTATTGCGCTTAGTGTTTCACTGACGAACATGAGGAACAAAAAACGGACGTACGTGGCGCAAGCCCGATGCCCTCGAGATAACATTATAAAGCAATGAACGCGGCTAGTTGGTGGACGTTCATGATCGTATTGCGCTTAGTGTTTCACTGACGAACATAAGGAACAAGAAACGGACGTACGTGGCGCAAGCCCGATGCACTCGAGATAACATTAATAAAGCAATGAACGCGGCTAGTTGGTGGACGTTCATGAGTGTATTGCGCTTAGTGTTTCACTGACGAACATGAGGAACAAGAAACGGACGTACGTGGCGCAAGCCCGATGCACTCGAGATAACATTAATAAAGCAATGAACGCGGCTAGTTGGTGGACGTTCATGATCGTATTGCGCTTAGTGTTTCACTGACGAACATAAGGAACAAGAAACTGACGTACGTGGCGCAAGCCCGATGCACTCGAGATAACATTAATAAAGCAATGAACGCGGCTAGTTGGTGGACGTTCATGAGTGTATTGCGCTTAGTGTTTCACTGACGAACATGAGGAACAAAAAACGGACGTACGTGGCGCAAGCCCGATGCACTCGAGATAACATTAATAAAGCGATGAACGCGGCTAGTTGGTGGAAGTTCATGATCGTATTGCGCTTAGTGTTTCACTGACGAACATAAGGAACAAGAAACTGACGTACGTGGCGCAAGCCCGATGCACTCGAGATAGCATTAATAAAGCAATGAACGCGGCTAGTTGGTGGACGTTCATGAGTGTATTGCGCTTAGTGTTTCACTGACGAACATAACGAACAAGAAACGGACGTACGTGGCGCAAGCCCGATGCACTCGAGATAACATTAATAAAGCAATGAACGCGGCTAGTTGGTGGACGTTCATGAGTGTATTGCGGTTAGTGTTTCACTGTCGAACATGAGGAACAAGAAACGGACGTACGTGGCGCAAGCCCGACGCACTCGAGATAACATTAATAAAGCAATGAACGCGGCTAGTTGGTGGACGTTCATGATCGTATTGCGCTTAGTGTTTCACTGACGAACATAAGGAACAAGAAACTGACGTACGTGGAGCAAGCCCGATGCACTCGAGATAACATTAATAAAGCAATGAACGCGGCTAGTTGGTGGACGTTAATGAGTGTATTGCGCTTAGTGGTTCACTGACGAACATAAGGAACAAGAAACGGACGTACGTGGCGCAAGCCCGATGCACTCGAGATAACATTAATAAAGCAATGAACGGGGCTAGTTGGTGGACGTTCATGAGTGTATTGCGCTTAGTGTTTCACTGACGAACATAAGGAACAAGAAACGGACGTACGTGGCCCAAGCCCGACGCACTCGAGATAACATTAATAAAGCAATGAACGCCACTAGTTGGTGGAAGTTCATGATCGTATTGCGCTTAGTGTTTCACTGACGAACATAAGGAACAAGAAACGGACGTACGTGGCGCAAGCGCGATGCACTCGAGATAACATTAATAAAGCAATGAACGCGGCTAGTTGGTGGACGTTCATGAGTGTATTGCGCTTAGTGTTTTACTGACGAACATGAGGAACAAGAAACGGACGTACGTGGCGCAAGGCCGATGCACTCGAGATAACATTAATAAAGCAATGAACGCGGCTAGTTGGTGGACGTTCATGAGTGTATTGCGCTTAGTGTTTCACTGACGAACATGAGGAACAAAAAACGGACGTACGTGGCGCAAGCCCGATGCACTCGAGATAACATTAATAAAACAATGAACGCGGATAGTTGGTGGACGTTCATGATCGTATTGCGCTTACTGTTTCACTGACGAACATAAGGAACAAGAAACTGACGTACGTGGCGCAAGCCCGATGCACTCGAGATAGCATTAATAAAGCAATGAACGCGGCTAGTTGGTGGACGTTCATGAGTGTATTGCGCTTAGTGTTTCACTGACGAACATGAGGAACAAGAAACGGACGTACGTGGCGCAAGGCCGATGCACTCGAGATAACATTAATAAAGCAATGAACGCGGCTAGTTGGTGGACGTTCATGAGTGTATTGCGCTTAGTGTTTCACTGACAAACATGAGGAACAAAAAACGGACGTACGTGGCGCAAGCCCGATGCCCTCGAGATAACATTATAAAGCAATGAACGCGGCTAGTTGGTGGACGTTCATGATCGTATTGCGCTTAGTGTTTCACTGACGAACATAAGGAACAAGAAACGAACGTACGTGGCGCAAGCCCGATGCACTCGAGATAACATTAATAAAGCAATGAACGCGGCTAGTTGGTGGACGTTCATGAGTGTATTGCGCTTAGTGTTTCACTGACGAACATGAGGAACAAGAAACGGACGTACGTGGCGCAAGCCCGATTCACTCGAGATAACATTAATACAGCAATGAACGCAGCTAGTTGGTGGACGTTCATGATCGTATTGCGCTTAGTGTTTCACTGACGAACATGAGGAACAAGAAACGGACGTACGTGGCGCAAGCCCGATACACTCGAGATAACATTAATACAGCAATGAACGCGGCTAGTTGGTGGACGTTTATGATCGTATTGCGCTTAGTGTTTCACTGACGAACATAAGGAACAAGAAACTGACGTACGTGGCGCAAGCCCGATGCACTCGAGATAACATTAATACAGCAATGAACGCGGCTAGTTGGTGGACGTTCATGAGTGAATTGCGCTTAGTGTTTCACTGACGAACATGAAGAACAAGAAACGGACGTACGTGGCGCAAAGCCGATGCACTCGAGATAACATTAATACAGCAATGAACGCGGCTAGTTGGTGGACGTTCATAATCCTATTGCGCTTAGTGTTTCACTGACTAACATAAGGAACAAGAAACAGACGTACGTGGCCCAAGCCCGATGCACTCGAGATAACATTAATACAGCAATGAACGCGGCTAGTTGGTGGACGTTCATGAGTGAATTGCGCTTAGTGTTTCACTGACGAACATGAGTGTCTTAGTGTTTCACTGACGAACATGAGGAACAAGAAACGGACGTACGTGGCGCAAGCCCGATGCACTCCAAATAACATTTAGTAAAGCAATGAACGCGGCTAGTTGGTGGACGTTCGTGAGTGTATTGCGCTTAGTGTTTCACTGACGAACATGAGGAACAAGAAACGGACGTACGTGGCGCAAGCCCGATACACTCGAGATAACATTAATACAGCAATGAACGCGGCTAGTTGGTGGACGTTTATGATCGTATTGCGCTTAGTGTTTCACTGACGAACATAAGGAACAAGAAACTGACGTACGTGGCGAAAGCCCGATGCACTCGAGATAACATTAATAAAGCAATGAACGCGGCTAGTTGGTGGACGTTCATGAGTGTATTGCGCTTAGTGTTTCACTGACGAACATGACGAACAAGAAGCGGACGTACGTGGCGCAAGCCCGATGCACTCGAGATAACATTAATACAGCAATGAACGCGGCTAGTTGGTGGACGTTCATGAGTGAATTGCGCTTAGTGTTTCACTGACGAACATGAGGAACAAGAAACGGACGTACGTGGCGCAAAGCCGATGCAATCGAGATAACATTAATAAAGCAATGAACGCGGCTAGTTGGTGGACGTTCATGACTGTATTGCGCTTAGTGTTTCACTGACGAACATCAGGAACAAAAAACGGACGTACGTGGCGCAAGCCCGATGCACTCGAGATAACATTAATAAAGCAATGAACGCGGCTAGTTGGTGGACGTTCATGATCGTATTGCGCTTAGTGTTTCACTGACGAACATAAGGAACAAGAAACTGACGTACGTGGCGCAAGCCCGATGCACTCGAGATAGCATTAATAAAGCAATGAACGCGGCTAGTTGGTGGACGTTCATGAGTGTATTGCGCTTAGTGTTTCACTGACGAACATGAGGAACAAGAAACGGACGTACGTGGCGCAAGGCCGATGCACTCGAGATAACATTAATAAAGCAATGAACGCGGCTAGTTGGTGGACGTTCATGAGTGTATTGCGCTTAGTGTTTCACTGACGAACATGAGGAACAAAAAACGGACGTACGTGGCGCAAGCCCGATGCCCTCGAGATAACATTATAAAGCAATGAACGCGGCTAGTTGGTGGACGTTCATGATCGTATTGCGCTTAGTGTTTCACTGACGAACATAAGGAACAAGAAACGGACGTACGTGGCGCAAGCCCGATGCACTCGAGATAACATTAATAAAGCAATGAACGCGGCTAGTTGGTGGACGTTCATGAGTGTATTGCGCTTAGTGTTTCACTGACGAACATGAGGAACAAGAAACGGACGTACGTGGCGCAAGCCCGATGCACTCGAGATAACATTAATAAAGCAATGAACGCGGCTAGTTGGTGGACGTTCATGATCGTATTGCGCTTAGTGTTTCACTGACGAACATAAGGAACAAGAAACTGACGTACGTGGCGCAAGCCCGATGCACTCGAGATAACATTAATAAAGCAATGAACGCGGCTAGTTGGTGGACGTTCATGAGTGTATTGCGCTTAGTGTTTCACTGACGAACATGAGGAACAAAAAACGGACGTACGTGGCGCAAGCCCGATGCACTCGAGATAACATTAATAAAGCGATGAACGCGGCTAGTTGGTGGAAGTTCATGATCGTATTGCGCTTAGTGTTTCACTGACGAACATAAGGAACAAGAAACTGACGTACGTGGCGCAAGCCCGATGCACTCGAGATAGCATTAATAAAGCAATGAACGCGGCTAGTTGGTGGACGTTCATGAGTGTATTGCGCTTAGTGTTTCACTGACGAACATAACGAACAAGAAACGGACGTACGTGGCGCAAGCCCGATGCACTCGAGATAACATTAATAAAGCAATGAACGCGGCTAGTTGGTGGACGTTCATGAGTGTATTGCGGTTAGTGTTTCACTGTCGAACATGAGGAACAAGAAACGGACGTACGTGGCGCAAGCCCGACGCACTCGAGATAACATTAATAAAGCAATGAACGCGGCTAGTTGGTGGACGTTCATGATCGTATTGCGCTTAGTGTTTCACTGACGAACATAAGGAACAAGAAACTGACGTACGTGGAGCAAGCCCGATGCACTCGAGATAACATTAATAAAGCAATGAACGCGGCTAGTTGGTGGACGTTAATGAGTGTATTGCGCTTAGTGGTTCACTGACGAACATAAGGAACAAGAAACGGACGTACGTGGCGCAAGCCCGATGCACTCGAGATAACATTAATAAAGCAATGAACGGGGCTAGTTGGTGGACGTTCATGAGTGTATTGCGCTTAGTGTTTCACTGACGAACATAAGGAACAAGAAACGGACGTACGTGGCCCAAGCCCGACGCACTCGAGATAACATTAATAAAGCAATGAACGCCACTAGTTGGTGGAAGTTCATGATCGTATTGCGCTTAGTGTTTCACTGACGAACATAAGGAACAAGAAACGGACGTACGTGGCGCAAGCGCGATGCACTCGAGATAACATTAATAAAGCAATGAATGCGGCTAGTTGGTGGACGTTCATGAGTGTATTGCGCTTAGTGTTTCACTGACGAACATGAGGAACAAGAAACGGACGTACGTGGCGCAAGCCCGATGCACTCGAGATAACATTAATACAGCAATGAACGCGGCTAGTTGATGGACGTTCATGATCGTATTGCGCTTCGTGTTTCACTGACGAACATGAGGAACAAGAAACGGACGTACGTGGCGCAAGGCCGATGCACTCGAGATAACATTAATAAAGCAATGAACGCGGCTAGTTGGTGGACGTTCATGAGTGTATTGCGCTTAGTGTTTCCCTGACGAACATGAGGAACAAAAAACGGACGTACGTGGCGCAAGCCCGATGCCCTCGAGATAACATTATAAAGCAATAAACGCGGCTAGTTGGTGGACGTTCATGATCGTATTGCGCTTAGTGTTTCACTGACGAACATAAGGAACAAGAAACGGACGTACGTGGCGCAAGCCCGATGCACTCGAGCTAACATTAATAAAGCAATGAACGCGGCTAGTTGGTGGACGTTCATGAGTGTATTGCGCTTAGTGTTTCACTGACGGACATGAGGAACAAGAAACGGACGTACGTGGCGCAAGCCCGATGCACTCGAGATAACATTAATAAAGCAATGAACGCGGCTAGTTGGTGGACGTTCATGAGTGTATTGCGCTCAGTGTTTCACTGACGAACATGAGGAACAAGAAACGGACGTACGTGGCGCAAGCCCGATGCACTCGAGATAACATTAATAAAGCAATGAACGCCGCTAGTTGGTGGACGTTCATGATCGTATTGCGCTTAGTGTTTCACTGACGAACATAAGCAACAAGAAACTGACGTACGTGGCGCAAGCCCGATGAACTCGAGATAACATTAATAAAGCAATGAACGCGGCTAGTTGGTGGACGTCCATGAGTGTATTGCGCTTAGTGATTTGCTGACGAACATGAGGAACAAACAACGGGCGTACGTGGCGCAAGCCCGATGCACTCGAGATAACATTAATACAGAAATGAACGCGGCTAGTTGGTGGACGTTCATGATCGTATTGCGCTTAGTGTTTCACTGACGAACATAACGAACAAGAAACGGACGTACGTGGCGCAAGCCCGATGCACTCCAGATAACATTAATAAAGCAATGAACGCGGCTAGTTGGTGGACGTGCATGAGTGTATTGCGGTTAGCGTTTCACTGACGAACATGAGGAACAAGAAACGGACGTACGTGGCGCAAGCCCGAAGCACTCGAGATAACATTAATAAAGCAATGAACGCGGCTAGTTGGTGGACGTTCATGATCGTATTGCGCTTAGTGTTTCACTGACGAACATAAGGAACAAGAAACTGACGTACGTGGCGCAAGCCCGATGCACTCGAGATAACATTAATAAAGCAATGAACGCGGCTAGTTGGTGGACGTTAATGAGTGTATTGCGCTTAGTGGTTCACTGACGAACATAAGGAACAAGAAACGGACGTACGTGGCGCAAGCCCGATGCACTCGAGATAACATTATTAAAGCAATGAACGGGGCTAGTTGGTGGACGTTCATGAGTGTATTGCGCTTAGTGTTTCACTGACGAACATAAGGAACAAGAAACGGACGTACGTGGCCCAAGCCCGATGCACTCGAGATAACATTAATAAAGCAATGAACGCGGCTAGTTGGTGGACGTACATGAGTGTATTGCGCTTCATGTTTCACTGACGAACATACGGAACAAGAAACGGACGTACGTGGCGCAAGCCTGATGCACTCGAGATAATATTAATAAAGCAATGAACGGGGCTAGTTGGTGGAAGTTCATGATCGTATTGCGCTTAGTGTTTCACTGACGAACATAAGGAACAAGAAACGGACGTACGTGGCGCAAGCGCGATGCACTCGAGATAACATTAATAAAGCAATGAATGCGGCTAGTTGGTGGACGTTCATGAGTGTATTGCGCTTAGTGTTTCACTGACGAACATGAGGAACAAGAAACGGACGTACGTGGCGCAAGCCCGATGCACTCGAGATAACATTAATACAGCAATGAACGCGGCTAGTTGGTGGACGTTCATGATCGTATTGCGCTTCGTGTTTCACTGACGAACATGAGGAACAAGAAACGGACGTACGTGGCGCAAGCCCGATGCACTCCAAATAACATTTAGTAAAGCAAGGAACAGGGCTAGTTGGTGGACGTTCATGAGTGTATTGCGCTTAGTGTTTCACTGACGAACATGAGGAACAAGAAACGGACGTACGTGGCGCAAGCCGATGCACTCGAGATAACATTAATAAAGCAATGAACGCGGCTAGTTGGTGGACATTCATGAGTGTATTGCGCTTAGTGTTTCAATGAAGAACATGACGAACAAGAAACGGACGTACGTGGCGCAAGCCCGATGCACTCGAGATAACATTAATAAAGCAATGAACGCGGCTAGTTGGTGGACGTTCATGATCGTATTCCGCTTAGTGTTTCACTGACGAACATAAGGAACAAGAAACGGACGTACGTGGCGCAAGCCCGATGCACTCGAGCTAACATTAATAAAGCAATGAACGCGGCTAGTTGGTGGACGTTCATGAGTGTATTGCGCTTAGTGTTTCACTGACGAACATGAGGAACAAGAAACGGACGTACGTGGCGCAAGCCCGATGCACTCGAGGTAACATTAATAAAGCAATGAACGCGGCTAGTTGGTGGACGTTCATGAGTGTATTGCGCTTAGTGTTTCACTGACGAACATGAGGAAAAAGAAACGGACGTACGTGGCGCAAGCCCGATGCAGTCGAGATAACATTAATAAAGCAATGAACGCAGCTAGTTGGTGGACGTACATGAGTGTATTGCGCTTAGTGTTTCACTGACGAACCTGAGGAACAAAAAACGGACGTACGTGGCGCAAGCCCGATGCACTCGAGATAACATTAATAAAGCAATGAACGCCGCTAGTTGGTGGACGTTCATGATCGTATTGCGCTTAGTGTTTCACTGACGAACATAAGCAACAAGAAACTGACGTACGTGGCGCAAGCCCGATGAACTCGAGATAACATTAATAAAGCAATGAACGCGGCTAGTTGGTGGACGTCCATGAGTGTATTGCGCTTAGTGATTTGCTGACGAACATGAGGAACAAACAACGGGCGTACGTGGCGCAAGCCCGATGCACTCGAGATAACATTAATACAGAAATGAACGCGGCTAGTTGGTGGACGTTCATGATCGTATTGCGCTTAGTGTTTCACTGACGAACATAACGAACAAGAAACGGACGTACGTGGCGCAAGCCCGATTCACTCCAGATAACATTAATAAAGCAATGAACGCGGCTAGTTGGTGGACGTTCATGAGTGTATTGCGGTTAGTGTTTCACTGACGAACATGAGGAACAAGAAACGGACGTACGTGGCGCAAGCCCGACGCACTCGAGATAACATTAATAAAGCAATGAACGCGGCTAGTTGGTGGACGTTCATGATCGTATTGCGCTTAGTGTTTCACTGACGAACATAAGGAACAAGAAACTGACGTACGTGGCGCAAGCCCGATGCACTCGAGATAACATTAATAAAGCAGTGAACGCGGCTAGTTGGTGGACGTTAATGAGTGTATTGCGCTTAGTGGTTCACTGACGAACATAAGGAACAAGAAACGGACGTACGTGGCGCAAGCCCGATGCACTCGAGATAACATTAATAAAGCAATGAACGGGGCTAGTTGGTGGACGTTCATGAGTGTATTGCGCTTAGTGTTTCACTGACGAACATAAGGAACAAGAAACGGACGTACGTGGCCCAAGCCCGATGCACTCGAGATAACATTAATAAAGCAATGAACGCGGCTAGTTGGTGGACGTACATGAGTGAATTGCGCTTCATGTTTCACTGACGAACATAAGGAACAAGAAACGGACGTACGTGGCGCAAGCCCGATGCACTCGAGATAACATTAATAAAGCAATGAACGGGGCTAGTTGGTGGACGTTCATGAGTGTATTGCGGTTAGTGTTTCACTGACGAACATGAGGAACAAGAAACGGACGTACGTGGCGCAAGCCCGACGCACTCGAGATAACATTAATAAAGCAATGAACGCGGCTAGTTGGTGGACGTTCATGATCGTATTGCGCTTAGTGTTTCACTGACGAACATAAGGAACAAGAAACTGACGTACGTGGCGCAAGCCCGATACACTCGAGATAACATTAATAAAGCAGTGAACGCGGCTAGTTGGTGGACGTTAATGAGTGTATTGCGCTTAGTGGTTCACTGACGAACATAAGGAACAAGAAACGGACGTACGTGGCGCAAGCCCGATGCACTCGAGATAACATTAATAAAGCAATGAACGGGGCTAGTTGGTGGACGTTCATGAGTGTATTGCGCTTAGTGTTTCACTGACGAACATAAGGAACAAGAAACGGACGTACGTGGCCCAAGCCCGATGCACTCGAGATAACATTAATAAAGCAATGAACGCGGCTAGTTGGTGGACGTACATGAGTGAATTGCGCTTCATGTTTCACTGACGAACATAAGGAACAAGAAACGGACGTACGTGGCGCAAGCCCGATGCACTCGAGATAACATTAATAAAGCAATGAACGGGGCTAGTTGGTGGAAGTTCATGATCGTATTGCGCTTAGTGTTTCACTGACGAACATAAGGAACAAGAAACGGACGTACGTGGCGCAAGCGCGATGCACTCGAGATAACATTAATAAAGCAATGAATGCGGCTAGTTGGTGGACGTTCATGAGTGTATTGCGCTTAGTGTTTCACTGACGAACATGAGGAACAAGAAACGGACGTACGTGGCGCAAGCCCGATGCACTCGAGATAACATTAATACAGCAATGAACGCGGCTAGTTGGTGGACGTTCATGATCGTATTGCGCTTCGTGTTTCACTGACGAACATGAGGAACAAGAAACGGACGTACGTGGCGCAAGCCCGATGCACTCCAAATAACATTTAGTAAAGCAAGGAACAGGGCTAGTTGGTGGACGTTCATGAGTGTATTGCGCTTAGTGTTTCACTGACGAACATGAGGAACAAGAAACGGACGTACGTGGCGCAAGCCCGATGCACTCGAGATAACATTAATAAAGCAATGAACGCGGCTAGTTGGTGGACGTTCATGAGTGTATTGCGCTTAGTGTTTCACTGACGAACATGAGGAACAAGAAACGGACGTACGTGGCGCAAGCCCGATGCACTCGAGATAACATTAATAAAGCAATGAACGCGGCTAGTTGGTGGACGTTCATGATCGTATTGCGCTTAGTGTTTCACTGACGAACATAAGGAACAAGAAACGGACGTACGTGGCGGAAGCCCGATGCACTCGAGATAACATTATTACAGCAATGAACGCGGCTAGTTGGTGGACGTTCATGATCGTATTGCGCTTAGTGTTTCACTGACGAACATAAGGAACAAGAAACGGACGTACGTGGCGCAAGCCCGATGCACTCCAAATAACATTTAGTAAAGCAAGGAACAGGGCTAGTTGGTGGACGTTCATGAGTGTATTGCGCTTAGTGTTTCACTGACGAACATGAGGAACAAGAAGCGGACGTACGTGGCGCAAGCCCGATGCACTCGAGATAACATTAATACAGCAATGAACGCGGCTAGTTGGTGGACGCTCATGATCGTATTGCGCTTAGTGTTTCACTGACGAACATAAGGAACAAGAAACGGACGTACGTGGCGCAAGCCCGATGCACTCGAGATAACATTAATAAAGCAATGAACGCGGCTAGTTGGTGGACGTTCATGAGTGTATTGCGCTTAGTGTTTCACTGACGAACATGAGGAACAAAAAACGGACGTACGTGGAGCAAGCCCGATGCACTCGAGATAACATTAATAAAGCAATAAACGCGGCTAGTTGGTGGACGTTCATGAGTGTATTGCGCTTAGTGTTTCACTGACGAACATGAGGAACAAGAAACGGACGTACGTGGCGCAAGCCCGATGCACTCGAGATAACATTAATAAAGCAATGAACGCGGCTAGTTGGTGGACGTTCATGATCGTATTGCGCTTAGTGTTTCACTGACGAACATAAGGAACAAGAAACGGACGTACGTGGCGCAAACCCGATGCACTCGAGATAACATTAATACAGCAATGAACGCGGCTAGTTGGTGGACGTTCATGATCGTATTGCGCTTAGTATTTCACTGACGAACATAAGGAACAAGAAACGGACGTACGTGGCGCAAGCCCGATGCACTCGAGATATTATTAATAAAGCAATGAACGCGGCTAGTTGGTGGACGTTCATGAGTGTATTGCGCTTAGTGTATCACTGACGAACATGAGGAACAAGAAACGGACGTACGTGGCGCAAGCCCGATGCACTCGAAATAACATTAATAAAGCAATGAACGCGGCTAGTTGGTGGACGTTCATGATCGTATTGCGCTTAGTGTTTCACTGACGAACATAAGGAACAAGAAACGGACGTACGTGGCGCAAGCCCGATGCACTCGAGATAACATTAATACAGCAATGAACGCGGCTAGTTGGTGGACGTTCATGATCGTATTGCGCTTAGTGTTTCACTGACGAACATAAGGAACAAGAAACGGACGTACGTGGCGCAAGCCCGATGCACTCGAGATAGCATTAATAAAGCAATGAACGCGGCTAGTTGGTGGACGTTCATGAGTGTATTGCGCTTAGTGTTTCACTGACGAACATGAGGAACAAGAAACGGACGTACGTGGCGCAAGCCCGACGCACTCGAGATAACATTAATAAAGCAATGAACGCGGCTAGTTGGTGGACGTTCATGATCGTATTGCGCTTAGTGTTTCACTTACGAACATAAGGAACAAGAAACTGACGTACGTGGCGCAAGCCCGATGCACTCGAGATAACATTAATAAAGCAATGAACGCGGCTAGTTGGTGGACGTTAATGAGTGTATTGCGCTTAGTGTTTCACTGACGAACATAAGGAACAAGAAACGGACGTACGTGGCGCAAGCCCGATGCACTCGAGATAACATTAATAAAGCAATGAACGGGGCTAGTTGGTGGACGTTCATGAGTGTATTGCGCTTAGTGTTTCACTGACGAACATGAGGAACAAGAAACGGACGTACGTGGCGCAAGCCCGATGCACTCGAGATAACATTAATAAAGCAATGAACGGGGCTAGTTGGTGGACGTTCATGAGTGCATTGCGCTTAGTGTGTCACTGACGAACATAAGGAACAAGAAACGGACGTACGTGGCGCAAGCCCGATGCACTCGAGATAACATTATTACAGCAATGAACGCGGCTAGTTGGTGGACGTTCATGATCGTATTGCGCTTAGTGTTTCACTGACGAACATAAGGAACAAGAAACGGACGTACGTGGCGCAAGCCCGATGCACTCCAAATAACATTTAGTAAAGCAAGGAACAGGGCTAGTTGGTGGACGTTCATGAGTGTATTGCGCTTAGTGTTTCACTGACGAACATGAGGAACAAGAAGCGGACGTACGTGGCGCAAGCCCGATGCACTCGAGATAACATTAATACAGAAATGAACGCGGCTAGTTGGTGGACGCTCATGATCGTATTGCGCTTAGTGTTTCACTGACGAACATGAGGAACAAAAAACGGACGTACGTGGCGTAAGCCCGATGCACTCGAGATAACATTAATAAAGCAATAAACGCGGCTAGTTGGTGGACGTTCATGAGTGTATTGCGCTTAGTGTTTCACTGACGAACATGAGGAACAAGAAACTGACGTACGTGGCGCAAGCCCGATGCACTCGAGATAACATTAATAAAGCAATGAACGCGGCTAGTTGGTGGACGTTCATGAGTGTATTGCGCTTAGTGTTTCACTGACGAACATGAGGAACAAGAAACGGACGTACGTGGCGCAAGCCCGATGCACTCGAGATAACATTAATAAAGCAATGAACGCGGCTAGTTGGTGGACGTTCATGATCGTATTGCGCTTAGTGTTTCACTGACGGACATAAGGAACAAGAAACGGACGCACGTGGCGCAAGCCCGATGCACTCGAGATAACATTAATACAGCAATGAACGCGGCTAGTTGGTGGACGTTCATGATCGTATTGCGCTTAGTATTTCACTGACGAACATAAGGAACAAGAAACGGACGTACGTGGCGCAAGCCCGATGCACTCGAGATATTATTAATAAAGCAATGAACGCGGCTAGTTGGTGGACGTTCATGAGTGTATTGCGCTTAGTGTTTCACTGACGAACATGAGGAACAAGAAACTGACGTACGTGGCGCAAGCCCGATGCACTCGAGATAACATTAATAAAGCAATGAACGCGGCTAGTTGGTGGACGTTCATGATCGTATTGCGCTTAGTGTTTCACTGACGAACATCAGGAACAAGAAACGGACGTACGTGGCGCAAGCCCGATGCACTCGAGATAACATTAATAAAGCAATGAACGCGGCTAGTTGGTGGACGTTCATGATCGTATTGCGCTTAGTGTTTCACTGACGGACATAAGGAACAAGAAACGGACGCACGTGGCGCAAGCCCGATGCACTCGAGATAACATTAATACAGCAATGAACGCGGCTAGTTGGTGGACGTTCATGATCGTATTGCGCTTAGTATTTCACTGACGAACATAAGGAACAAGAAACGGACGTACGTGGCGCAAGCCCGATGCACTCGAGATATTATTAATAAAGCAATGAACGCGGCTAGTTGGTGGACGTTCATGAGTGTATTGCGCTTAGTGTTTCACTGACGAACATGAGGAACAAGAAACTGACGTACGTGGCGCAAGCCCGATGCACTCGAGATAACATTAATAAAGCAATGAACGCGGCTAGTTGGTGGACGTTCATGAGTGTATTGCGCTTAGTGTTTCACTGACGAACATGAGGAACAAGAAACGGACGTACGTGGCGCAAGCCCGATGCACTCGAGATAACATTAATAAAGCAATGAACGCGGCTAGTTGGTGGACGTTCATGATCGTATTGCGCTTAGTGTTTCACTGACGAACATAAGGAACAAGAAACGGACGTACGTGGCGCAAGCCCGATGCACTCGAGATAACATTATTACAGCAATGAACGCGGCTAGTTGGTGGACGTTCATGATCGTATTGCGCTTAGTGTTTCACTGACGAACATAAGGAACAAGAAACGGACGTACGTGGCGCAAGCCCGATGCACTCCAAATAACATTTAGTAAAGCAAGGAACAGGGCTAGTTGGTGGACGTTCATGAGTGTATTGCGCTTAGTGTTTCACTGACGAACATGAGGAACAAGAAGCGGACGTACGTGGCGCAAGCCCGATGCACTCGAGATAACATTAATACAGCAATGAACGCGGCTAGTTGGTGGACGCTCATGATCGTATTGCGCTTAGTGTTTCACTGACGAACATAAGGAACAAGAAACGGACGTACGTGGCGCAAGCCCGATGCACTCGAGATAACATTAATAAAGCAATGAACGCGGCTAGTTGGTGGACGTTCATGAGTGTATTGCGCTTAGTGTTTCACTGACGAACATGAGGAACAAAAAACGGACGTACGTGGAGCAAGCCCGATGCACTCGAGATAACATTAATAAAGCAATAAACGCGGCTAGTTGGTGGACGTTCATGAGTGTATTGCGCTTAGTGTTTCACTGACGAACATGAGGAACAAGAAACGGACGTACGTGGCGCAAGCCCGATGCACTCGAGATAACATTAATAAAGCAATGAACGCAGCTAGTTGGTGGACGTTCATGATCGTATTGCGCTTAGTGTTTCACTGACGAACATAAGGAACAAGAAACGGACGTACGTGGCGCAAACCCGATGCACTCGAGATAACATTAATACAGCAATGAACGCGGCTAGTTGGTGGACGTTCATGATCGTATTGCGCTTAGTATTTCACTGACGAACATAAGGAACAAGAAACGGACGTACGTGGCGCAAGCCCGATGCACTCGAGATATTATTAATAAAGCAATGAACGCGGCTAGTTGGTGGACGTTCATGAGTGTATTGCGCTTAGTGTATCACTGACGAACATGAGGAACAAGAAACGGACGTACGTGGCGCAAGCCCGATGCACTCGAGATAACATTAATAAAGCAATGAACGCGGCTAGTTGGTGGACGTTCATGATCGTATTGCGCTTAGTGTTTCACTGACGAACATAAGGAACAAGAAACGGACGTACGTGGCGCAAGCCCGATGCACTCGAGATAACATTAATACAGCAATGAACGCGGCTAGTTGGTGGACGTTCATGATCGTATTGCGCTTAGTGTTTCACTGACGAACATAAGGAACAAGAAACGGACGTACGTGGCGCAAGCCCGATGCACTCGAGATAGCATTAATAAAGCAATGAACGCGGCTAGTTGGTGGACGTTCATGAGTGTATTGCGCTTAGTGTTTCACTGACGAACATGAGGAACAAGAAACGGACGTACGTGGCGCAAGCCCGACGCACTCGAGATAACATTAATAAAGCAATGAACGCGGCTAGTTGGTGGACGTTCATGATCGTATTGCGCTTAGTGTTTCACTTACGAACATAAGGAACAAGAAACTGACGTACGTGGCGCAAGCCCGATGCACTCGAGATAACATTAATAAAGCAATGAACGCGGCTAGTTGGTGGACGTTAATGAGTGTATTGCGCTTAGTGTTTCACTGACGAACATAAGGAACAAGAAACGGACGTACGTGGCGCAAGCCCGATGCACTCGAGATAACATTAATAAAGCAATGAACGGGGCTAGTTGGTGGACGTTCATGAGTGTATTGCGCTTAGTGTTTCACTGACGAACATGAGGAACAAGAAACGGACGTACGTGGCGCAAGCCCGATGCACTCGAGATAACATTAATAAAGCAATGAACGGGGCTAGTTGGTGGACGTTCATGAGTGCATTGCGCTTAGTGTGTCACTGACGAACATAAGGAACAAGAAACGGACGTACGTGGCGCAAGCCCGATGCACTCGAGATAACATTATTACAGCAATGAACGCGGCTAGTTGGTGGACGTTCATGATCGTATTGCGCTTAGTGTTTCACTGACGAACATAAGGAACAAGAAACGGACGTACGTGGCGCAAGCCCGATGCACTCCAAATAACATTTAGTAAAGCAAGGAACAGGGCTAGTTGGTGGACGTTCATGAGTGTATTGCGCTTAGTGTTTCACTGACGAACATGAGGAACAAGAAGCGGACGTACGTGGCGCAAGCCCGATGCACTCGAGATAACATTAATACAGAAATGAACGCGGCTAGTTGGTGGACGCTCATGATCGTATTGCGCTTAGTGTTTCACTGACGAACATGAGGAACAAAAAACGGACGTACGTGGCGTAAGCCCGATGCACTCGAGATAACATTAATAAAGCAATAAACGCGGCTAGTTGGTGGACGTTCATGAGTGTATTGCGCTTAGTGTTTCACTGACGAACATCAGGAACAAGAAACGGACGTACGTGGCGCAAGCCCGATGCACTCGAGATAACATTAATAAAGCAATGAACGCGGCTAGTTGGTGGACGTTCATGATCGTATTGCGCTTAGTGTTTCACTGACGGACATAAGGAACAAGAAACGGACGCACGTGGCGCAAGCCCGATGCACTCGAGATAACATTAATACAGCAATGAACGCGGCTAGTTGGTGGACGTTCATGATCGTATTGCGCTTAGTATTTCACTGACGAACATAAGGAACAAGAAACGGACGTACGTGGCGCAAGCCCGATGCACTCGAGATATTATTAATAAAGCAATGAACGCGGCTAGTTGGTGGACGTTCATGAGTGTATTGCGCTTAGTGTTTCACTGACGAACATGAGGAACAAGAAACTGACGTACGTGGCGCAAGCCCGATGCACTCGAGATAACATTAATAAAGCAATGAACGCGGCTAGTTGGTGGACGTTCATGATCGTATCGCGCTTAGTGTTTCACTGACGAACATAAGGAACAAGAAACGGACGTACGTGGCGCAAGCCCGATGCACTCGAGATAACATTAATACAGCAATGAACGCGGCTAGTTGGTGGACGTTCATGATCGTATTGCGCTTAGTGTTTCACTGACGAACATAAGGAACAAGAAACGGACGTACGTGGAGCAAGCCCGATGCACTCGAGATAACATTAATAAAGCAATGAACGCGGCTAGTTGGTGGACGTTCATGAGTGTATTGCGCTTAGTGTTTCACTGACGAACATGAGGAACAAGAAACGGACGTACGTGGCGCAAGCCCGACGCACTCGAGATAACATTAATAAAGCAATGAACGCGGCTAGTTGGTGGACGTTCATGATCGTATTGCGCTTAGTGTTTCACTTACGAACATAAGGAACAAGAAACTGACGTACGTGGCGCAAGCCCGATGCACTCGAGATTACATTAATAAAGCAATGAACGCGGCTAGTTGGTGGACGTTCATGATCGTATTGCGCTTAGTGTTTCACTGACGAACATAAGGAACAAGAAACGGACGTACGTGGCGCAAGCCCGATGCACTCCAAATAACATTTAGTAAAGCAAGGAACAGGGCTAGTTGGTGGACGTTCATGAGTGTATTGCGCTTAGTGTTTCACTGACGAACATGAGGAACAAGAAGCGGACGTACGTGGCGCAAGCCCGATGCACTCGAGATAACATTAATACAGAAATGAACGCGGCTAGTTGGTGGACGCTCATGATCGTATTGCGCTTAGTGTTTCACTGACGAACATGAGGAACAAAAAACGGACGTACGTGGCGTAAGCCCGATGCACTCGAGATAACATTAATAAAGCAATAAACGCGGCTAGTTGGTGGACGTTCATGAGTGTATTGCGCTTAGTGTTTCACTGAAGAACATCAGGAACAAGAAACGGACGTACGTGGCGCAAGCCCGATGCACTCGAGATAACATTAATAAAGCAATGAACGCGGCTAGTTGGTGGACGTTCATGATCGTATTGCGCTTAGTGTTTCACTGACGAACATAAGGAACAAGAAACGGACGCACGTGGCGCAAGCCCGATGCACTCGAGATAACATTAATACAGCAATGAACGCGGCTAGTTGGTGGACGTTCATGATCGTATTGCGCTTAGTATTTCACTGACGAACATAAGGAACAAGAAACGGACGCACGTGGCGCAAGCCCGATGCACTCGAGATATTATTAATAAAGCAATGAACGCGGCTAGTTGGTGGACGTTCATGAGTGTATTGCGCTTAGTGTTTCACTGACGAACATGAGGAACAAGAAACTGACGTACGTGGCGCAAGCCCGATGCACTCGAGATAACATTAATAAAGCAATGAACGCGGCTAGTTGGTGGACGTTCATGATCGTATCGCGCTTAGTGTTTCACTGACGAACATAAGGAACAAGAAACGGACGTACGTGGCGCAAGCCCGATGCACTCGAGATAACATTAATACAGCAATGAACGCGGCTAGTTGGTGGACGTTCATGAGTGTATTGCGCTTAGTGTTTCACTGACGAACATGAGGAACAAGAAACGGACGTACGTGGCGCAAGCCCGATGCACTCGAGATAACATTAATAAAGCAATGAACGCAGCTAGTTGGTGGACGTTCATGATCGTATTGCGCTTAGTGTTTCACTGACGAACATAAGGAACAAGAAACGGACGTACGTGGCGCAAACCCGATGCACTCGAGATAACATTAATACAGCAATGAACGCGGCTAGTTGGTGGACGTTCATGATCGTATTGCGCTTAGTATTTCACTGACGAACATAAGGAACAAGAAACGGACGTACGTGGCGCAAGCCCGATGCACTCGAGATATTATTAATAAAGCAATGAACGCGGCTAGTTGGTGGACGTTCATGAGTGTATTGCGCTTAGTGTATCACTGACGAACATGAGGAACAAGAAACGGACGTACGTGGCGCAAGCCCGATGCACTCGAGATAACATTAATAAAGCAATGAACGCGGCTAGTTGGTGGACGTTCATGATCGTATTGCGCTTAGTGTTTCACTGACGAACATAAGGAACAAGAAACGGACGTACGTGGCGCAAGCCCGATGCACTCGAGATAACATTAATACAGCAATGAACGCGGCTAGTTGGTGGACGTTCATGATCGTATTGCGCTTAGTGTTTCACTGACGAACATAAGGAACAAGAAACGGACGTACGTGGCGCAAGCCCGATGCACTCGAGATAGCATTAATAAAGCAATGAACGCGGCTAGTTGGTGGACGTTCATGAGTGTATTGCGCTTAGTGTTTCACTGACGAACATGAGGAACAAGAAACGGACGTACGTGGCGCAAGCCCGACGCACTCGAGATAACATTAATAAAGCAATGAACGCGGCTAGTTGGTGGACGTTCATGATCGTATTGCGCTTAGTGTTTCACTTACGAACATAAGGAACAAGAAACTGACGTACGTGGCGCAAGCCCGATGCACTCGAGATAACATTAATAAAGCAATGAACGCGGCTAGTTGGTGGACGTTAATGAGTGTATTGCGCTTAGTGTTTCACTGACGAACATAAGGAACAAGAAACGGACGTACGTGGCGCAAGCCCGATGCACTCGAGATAACATTAATAAAGCAATGAACGGGGCTAGTTGGTGGACGTTCATGAGTGTATTGCGCTTAGTGTTTCACTGACGAACATGAGGAACAAGAAACGGACGTACGTGGCGCAAGCCCGATGCACTCGAGATAACATTAATAAAGCAATGAACGGGGCTAGTTGGTGGACGTTCATGAGTGCATTGCGCTTAGTGTGTCACTGACGAACATAAGGAACAAGAAACGGACGTACGTGGCGCAAGCCCGATGCACTCGAGATAACATTATTACAGCAATGAACGCGGCTAGTTGGTGGACGTTCATGATCGTATTGCGCTTAGTGTTTCACTGACGAACATAAGGAACAAGAAACGGACGTACGTGGCGCAAGCCCGATGCACTCCAAATAACATTTAGTAAAGCAAGGAACAGGGCTAGTTGGTGGACGTTCATGAGTGTATTGCGCTTAGTGTTTCACTGACGAACATGAGGAACAAGAAGCGGACGTACGTGGCGCAAGCCCGATGCACTCGAGATAACATTAATACAGAAATGAACGCGGCTAGTTGGTGGACGCTCATGATCGTATTGCGCTTAGTGTTTCACTGACGAACATGAGGAACAAAAAACGGACGTACGTGGCGTAAGCCCGATGCACTCGAGATAACATTAATAAAGCAATAAACGCGGCTAGTTGGTGGACGTTCATGAGTGTATTGCGCTTAGTGTTTCACTGACGAACATCAGGAACAAGAAACGGACGTACGTGGCGCAAGCCCGATGCACTCGAGATAACATTAATAAAGCAATGAACGCGGCTAGTTGGTGGACGTTCATGATCGTATTGCGCTTAGTGTTTCACTGACGGACATAAGGAACAAGAAACGGACGCACGTGGCGCAAGCCCGATGCACTCGAGATAACATTAATACAGCAATGAACGCGGCTAGTTGGTGGACGTTCATGATCGTATTGCGCTTAGTATTTCACTGACGAACATAAGGAACAAGAAACGGACGTACGTGGCGCAAGCCCGATGCACTCGAGATATTATTAATAAAGCAATGAACGCGGCTAGTTGGTGGACGTTCATGAGTGTATTGCGCTTAGTGTTTCACTGACGAACATGAGGAACAAGAAACTGACGTACGTGGCGCAAGCCCGATGCACTCGAGATAACATTAATAAAGCAATGAACGCGGCTAGTTGGTGGACGTTCATGATCGTATCGCGCTTAGTGTTTCACTGACGAACATAAGGAACAAGAAACGGACGTACGTGGCGCAAGCCCGATGCACTCGAGATAACATTAATACAGCAATGAACGCGGCTAGTTGGTGGACGTTCATGATCGTATTGCGCTTAGTGTTTCACTGACGAACATAAGGAACAAGAAACGGACGTACGTGGAGCAAGCCCGATGCACTCGAGATAACATTAATAAAGCAATGAACGCGGCTAGTTGGTGGACGTTCATGAGTGTATTGCGCTTAGTGTTTCACTGACGAACATGAGGAACAAGAAACGGACGTACGTGGCGCAAGCCCGACGCACTCGAGATAACATTAATAAAGCAATGAACGCGGCTAGTTGGTGGACGTTCATGATCGTATTGCGCTTAGTGTTTCACTTACGAACATAAGGAACAAGAAACTGACGTACGTGGCGCAAGCCCGATGCACTCGAGATTACATTAATAAAGCAATGAACGCGGCTAGTTGGTGGACGTTCATGATCGTATTGCGCTTAGTGTTTCACTGACGAACATAAGGAACAAGAAACGGACGTACGTGGCGCAAGCCCGATGCACTCCAAATAACATTTAGTAAAGCAAGGAACAGGGCTAGTTGGTGGACGTTCATGAGTGTATTGCGCTTAGTGTTTCACTGACGAACATGAGGAACAAGAAGCGGACGTACGTGGCGCAAGCCCGATGCACTCGAGATAACATTAATACAGAAATGAACGCGGCTAGTTGGTGGACGCTCATGATCGTATTGCGCTTAGTGTTTCACTGACGAACATGAGGAACAAAAAACGGACGTACGTGGCGTAAGCCCGATGCACTCGAGATAACATTAATAAAGCAATAAACGCGGCTAGTTGGTGGACGTTCATGAGTGTATTGCGCTTAGTGTTTCACTGAAGAACATCAGGAACAAGAAACGGACGTACGTGGCGCAAGCCCGATGCACTCGAGATAACATTAATAAAGCAATGAACGCGGCTAGTTGGTGGACGTTCATGATCGTATTGCGCTTAGTGTTTCACTGACGAACATAAGGAACAAGAAACGGACGCACGTGGCGCAAGCCCGATGCACTCGAGATAACATTAATACAGCAATGAACGCGGCTAGTTGGTGGACGTTCATGATCGTATTGCGCTTAGTATTTCACTGACGAACATAAGGAACAAGAAACGGACGCACGTGGCGCAAGCCCGATGCACTCGAGATATTATTAATAAAGCAATGAACGCGGCTAGTTGGTGGACGTTCATGAGTGTATTGCGCTTAGTGTTTCACTGACGAACATGAGGAACAAGAAACTGACGTACGTGGCGCAAGCCCGATGCACTCGAGATAACATTAATAAAGCAATGAACGCGGCTAGTTGGTGGACGTTCATGATCGTATCGCGCTTAGTGTTTCACTGACGAACATAAGGAACAAGAAACGGACGTACGTGGCGCAAGCCCGATGCACTCGAGATAACATTAATACAGCAATGAACGCGGCTAGTTGGTGGACGTTCATGATCGTATTGCGCTTAGTGTTTCACTGACGAACATAAGGAACAAGAAACGGACGTACGTGGAGCAAGCCCGATGCACTCGAGATAACATTAATAAAGCAATGAACGCGGCTAGTTGGTGGACGTTCATGAGTGTATTGCGCTTAGTGTTTCACTGACGAACATGAGGAACAAGAAACGGACGTACGTGGCGCAAGCCCGACGCACTCGAGATAACATTAATAAAGCAATGAACGCGGCTAGTTGGTGGACGTTCATGATCGTATTGCGCTTAGTGTTTCACTGACGAACATGAGGAACAAGAAACGGACGTACGTGGCGCAAGCCCGACGCACTCGAGATAACATTAATAAAGCAATGAACGCGGCTAGTTGGTGGACGTTCATGATCGTATTGCGCTTAGTGTTTCACTTACGAACATAAGGAACAAGAAACTGACGTACGTGGCGCAAGCCCGATGCACTCGAGATTACAATAATAAAGCAATGAACGCGGCTAGTTGGTGGACGTTAATGAGTGTATTGCGCTTAGTGTTTAACTGACGAACATAAGGAACAAGAAACGGACGTACGTGGCGCAAGCCCGATACACTCGAGATAACAATAATAAAGCAATGAACGGGGCTAGTTGGTGGACGTTCAGGAGTGCATTGCGCTTAGTGTTTCACTGACGAACATAAGGAACAAGAAACGGACGTACGTGACCCAAGCCCGATGCACTCGAGATAACATTAATAAAGCAATGAACGCGGCTAGTTGGTGGACGTACATGAGTGTATTGCGCTTAATGTTTCACTGACGAACATAAGGAACAAGAAACGGACGTACGTGGCGCAAGCCCGATGCACTCGAGATAGCATTAATAAAGCAATGAACGGGGCTAGTTGGTGGACGTTCATGATCGTATTGCGCTTAGTGTTTCACTGACGAACATAAGGAACAAGAAAAGGACGTACGTGGCGCAAGCCCGATGCACTCGAGATAACATTAATAAAGCAATGAACGCGGCTAGTTGGTGGATGTTCATGAGTGTATTGCGCTTAGTGTTTCACTGACGAACATGAGGAACAAGAAACGGACGTACGTGGCGCAAGCGCGATGCACTCCAAATAACATTTAGTAAAGCAAGGAACAGGGCTAGTTGGTGGACGTTCATGAGTGTATTGCGCTTAGTGTTTCACTGACGAACATAAGGAACAAGAAACGGACGTACGTGGCGCAAGCCCGATGCACTCGACATAACATTAATAAAGCAATGAACGGGGCTAGTTGGTGGACGTTCATGAGTGTATTGCGCTTAGTGTTTCACTGACGAACATGAGGAACAAGAAACGGACGTACGTGGCGCAAGCCCGATGCACACGAGATAACATTAATAAAGCAATGAACGGGGCTAGTTGGTGGACGTTCATGAGTGCATTGCGCTTAGTGTTTCACTGACGAACATAAGGAACAAGAAACGGACGTACGTGGCGCAAGCCCGATGCACTCGAGATAACATTATTACAGCAATGAACGCGGCTAGTTGGTGGACGTTCATGATCGTATTGCGCTTAGTGTTTCACTGACGAACATAAGGAACAAGAAACGGACGTACGTGGCGCAAGCCCGATGCACTCCAAATAACATTTAGTAAAGCAAGGAACAGGGCTAGTTGGTGGACGTTCATGAGTGTATTGCGCTTAGTGTTTCACTGACGAACATGAGGAAAAAGAAACGGACGTACGTGGCGCAAGCCCGATGCAGTCGAGATAACATTAATAAAGCAATGAACGCGGCTAGTTGGTGGACGTACATGAGTGTATTGCGCTTAGTGTTTCACTGACGAACCTGAGGAACAAAAAACGGACGTACGTGGCGCAAGCCCGATGCACTCGAGATAACATTAATAAAGCAATGAACGCCGCTAGTTGGTGGACGTTCATGATCGTATTGCGCTTAGTGTTTCACTGACGAACATAAGCAACAAGAAACTGACGTACGTGGCGCAAGCCCGATGAACTCGAGATAACATTAATAAAGCAATGAACGCGGCTAGTTGGTGGACGTCCATGAGTGTATTGCGCTTAGTGATTTGCTGACGAACATGAGGAACAAACAACGGGCGTACGTGGCGCAAGCCCGATGCACTCGAGATAACATTAATACAGAAATGAACGCGGCTAGTTGGTGGACGTTCATGATCGTATTGCGCTTAGTGTTTCACTGACGAACATAACGAACAAGAAACGGACGTACGTGGCGCAAGCCCGATTCACTCCAGATAACATTAATAAAGCAATGAACGCGGCTAGTTGGTGGACGTTCATGAGTGTATTGCGGTTAGTGTTTCACTGACGAACATGAGGAACAAGAAACGGACGTACGTGGCGCAAGCCCGACGCACTCGAGATAACATTAATAAAGCAATGAACGCGGCTAGTTGGTGGACGTTCATGATCGTATTGCGCTTAGTGTTTCACTGACGAACATAAGGAACAAGAAACTGACGTACGTGGCGCAAGCCCGATGCACTCGAGATAACATTAATAAAGCAATGAACGGGGCTAGTTGGTGGAAGTTCATGATCGTATTGCGCTTAGTGTTTCACTGACGAACATAAGGAACAAGAAACGGACGTACGTGGCGCAAGCGCGATGCACTCGAGATAACATTAATAAAGCAATGAATGCGGCTAGTTGGTGGACGTTCATGAGTGTATTGCGCTTAGTGTTTCACTGACGAACATGAGGAACAAGAAACGGACGTACGTGGCGCAAGCCCGATGCACTCGAGATAACATTAATACAGCAATGAACGCGGCTAGTTGGTGGACGTTCATGATCGTATTGCGCTTCGTGTTTCACTGACGAACATGAGGAACAAGAAACGGACGTACGTGGCGCAAGCCCGATGCACTCCAAATAACATTTAGTAAAGCAAGGAACAGGGCTAGTTGGTGGACGTTCATGAGTGTATTGCGCTTAGTGTTTCACTGACGAACATGAGGAACAAGAAACGGACGTACGTGGCGCAAGCCCGATGCACTCGAGATAACATTAATAAAGCAATGAACGCGGCTAGTTGGTGGACGTTCATGAGTGTATTGCGCTTAGTGTTTCACTGACGAACATGAGGAACAAGAAACGGACGTACGTGGCGCAAGCCCGATGCACTCGAGATAACATTAATAAAGCAATGAACGCGGCTAGTTGGTGGACGTTCATGATCGTATTGCGCTTAGTGTTTCACTGACGAACATAAGGAACAAGAAACGGACGTACGTGGCGCAAGCCCGATGCACTCGAGATAACATTATTACAGCAATGAACGCGGCTAGTTGGTGGACGTTCATGATCGTATTGCGCTTAGTGTTTCACTGACGAACATAAGGAACAAGAAACGGACGTACGTGGCGCAAGCCCGATGCACTCCAAATAACATTTAGTAAAGCAAGGAACAGGGCTAGTTGGTGGACGTTCATGAGTGTATTGCGCTTAGTGTTTCACTGACGAACATGAGGAACAAGAAGCGGACGTACGTGGCGCAAGCCCGATGCACTCGAGATAACATTAATACAGCAATGAACGCGGCTAGTTGGTGGACGCTCATGATCGTATTGCGCTTAGTGTTTCACTGACGAACATAAGGAACAAGAAACGGACGTACGTGGCGCAAGCCCGATGCACTCGAGATAACATTAATAAAGCAATGAACGCGGCTAGTTGGTGGACGTTCATGAGTGTATTGCGCTTAGTGTTTCACTGACGAACATGAGGAACAAAAAACGGACGTACGTGGAGCAAGACAGATGCACTCGAGATAACATTAATAAAGCAATAAACGCGGCTAGTTGGTGGACGTTCATGAGTGTATTGCGCTTAGTGTTTCACTGACGAACATGAGGAACAAGAAACGGACGTACGTGGCGCAAGCCCGATGCACTCGAGATAACATTAATAAAGCAATGAACGCGGCTAGTTGGTGGACGTTCATGATCGTATTGCGCTTAGTGTTTCACTGACGAACATAAGGAACAAGAAACGGACGTACGTGGCGCAAACCCGATGCACTCGAGATAACATTAATACAGCAATGAACGCGGCTAGTTGGTGGACGTTCATGATCGTATTGCGCTTAGTATTTCACTGACGAACATAAGGAACAAGAAACGGACGTACGTGGCGCAAGCCCGATTCACTCGAGATATTATTAATAAAGCAATGAACGCGGCTAGTTGGTGGACGTTCATGAGTGTATTGCGCTTAGTGTATCACTGACGAACATGAGGAACAAGAAACGGACGTACGTGGCGCAAGCCCGATGCACTCGAGATAACATTAATAAAGCAATGAACGCGGCTAGTTGGTGGACGTTCATGATCGTATTGCGCTAAGTGTTTCACTGACGAACATAAGGAACAAGAAACGGACGTACGTGGCGCAAGCCCGATGCACTCGATATAACATTAATACAGCAATGAACGCGGCTAGTTGGTGGACGTTCATGATCGTATTGCGCTTAGTGTTTCACTGACGAACATAAGGAACAAGAAACGGACGTACGTGGCGCAAGCCCGATGCACTCGAGATAACATTAATAAAGCAATGAACGCGGCTAGTTGGTGGACGTTCATGAGTGTATTGCGCTTAGTGTTTCACTGACGAACATGAGGAACAAGAAACGGACGTACGTGGCGCAAGCCCGACGCACTCGAGATAACATTAATAAAGCAATGAACGCGGCTAGTTGGTGGACGTTCATGATCGTATTGCGCTTAGTGTTTCACTTACGAACATAAGGAACAAGAAACTGACGTACGTGGCGCAAGCCCGATGCACTCGAGATAACATTAATAAAGCAATGAACGCGGCTACTTGGTGGACGTTAATGAGTGTATTGCGCTTAGTGTTTCACTGACGAACATAAGGAACAAGAAACGGACGTACGTGGCGCAAGCCCGATGCACTCGAGATAACATTAATAAAGCAATGAACGGGGCTAGTTGGTGGACATTCATGAGTGTATTGCGCTTAGTGTTTCACTGACGAACATGAGGAACAAGAAACGGACGTACGTGGCGCAAGCCCGATGCACTCGAGATAACATTAATAAAGCAATGAACGGGGCTAGTTGGTGGACGTTCATGAGTGCATTGCGCTTAGTGTGTCACTGACGAACATAAGGAACAAGAAACGGACGTACGTGGCGCAAGCCCGATGCACTCGAGATAACATTATTACAGCAATGAACGCGGCTAGTTGGTGGACGTTCATGATCGTATTGCGCTTAGTGTTTCACTGACGAACATAAGGAACAAGAAACGGACGTACGTGGCGCAAGCCCGATGCACTCCAAATAACATTTAGTAAAGCAAGGAACAGGGCTAGTTGGTGGACGTTCATGAGTGTATTGCGCTTAGTGTTTCACTGACGAACATGAGGAACAAGAAGCGGACGTACGTGGCGCAAGCCCGATGCACTCGAGATAACATTAATACAGAAATGAACGCGGCTAGTTGGTGGACGCTCATGATCGTATTGCGCTTAGTGTTTCACTGACGAACATGAGGAACAAAAAACGGACGTACGTGGCGTAAGCCCGATGCACTCGAGATAACATTAATAAAGCAATAAACGCGGCTAGTTGGTGGACGTTCATGAGTGTATTGCGCTTAGTGTTTCACTGACGAACATCAGGAACAAGAAACGGACGTACGTGGCGCAAGCCCGATGCACTCGAGATAACATTATTACAGCAATGAACGCGGCTAGTTGGTGGACGTTCATGATCGTATTGCGCTTAGTGTTTCACTGACGAACATAAGGAACAAGAAACGGACGTACGTGGCGCAAGCCCGATGCACTCGAGATAACATTAATACAGCAATGAACGCGGCTAGTTGGTGGACGTTCATGATCGTATTGCGCTTAGTATTTCACTGACGAACATAAGGAACAAGAAACGGACGTACGTGGCGCAAGCCCGATGCACTCGAGATATTATTAATAAAGCAATGAACGCGGCTAGTTGGTGGACGTTCATGAGTGTATTGCGCTTAGTGTTTCACTGACGAACATGAGGAACAAGAAACGGACGTACGTGGCGCAAGCCCGATGCACTCGAGATAACATTAATAAAGCAATGAACGCGGCTAGTTGGTGGACGTTCATGATCGTATCGCGCTTAGTGTTTCACTGACGAACATAAGGAACAAGAAACGGACGTACGTGGCGCAAGCCCGATGCACTCGAGATAACATTAATACAGCAATGAACGCGGCTAGTTGGTGGACGTTCATGATCGTATTGCGCTTAGTGTTTCACTGACGAACATAAGGAACAAGAAACGGACGTACGTGGAGCAAGCCCGATGCACTCGAGATAACATTAATAAAGCAATGAACGCGGCTAGTTGGTGGACGTTCATGAGTGTATTGCGCTTAGTGTTTCACTGACGAACATGAGGAACAAGAAACGGACGTACGTGGCGCAAGCCCGACGCACTCGAGATAACATTAATAAAGCAATGAACGCGGCTAGTTGGTGGACGTTCATGATCGTATTGCGCTTAGTGTTTCACTTACGAACATAAGGAACAAGAAACTGACGTACGTGGCGCAAGCCCGATGCCCTCGAGATTACATTAATAAAGCAATGAACGCGGCTAGTTGGTGGACGTTAATGAGTGTATTGCGCTTAGTGTTTAACTGACGAACATAAGGAACAAGAAACGGACGTACGTGGCGCAAGCCCGATGCACTCGAGATAACATTAATAAAGCAATGAACGGGGCTAGTTGGTGGACGTTCATGAGTGTATTGCGCTTAGTGTTTCACTGACGAACATGAGGAACAAGAAACGGACGTACGTGGCGCAAGCCCGATGCACTCGAGATAACAATAATAAAGCAATGAACGGGGCTAGTTGGTAGACGTTCAGGAGTGCATTGCGCTTAGTGTTTCACTGACGAACATAAGGAACAAGAAACGGACGTACGTGACCCAAGCCCGATGCACTCGAGATAACATTAATAAAGCAATGAACGCGGCTAGTTGGTGGACGTACATGAGTGTATTGCGCTTAATGTTTCACTGACGAACATAAGGAACAAGAAACGGACGTACGTGGCGCAAGCCCGATGCACTCGAGATAGCATTAATAAAGCAATGAACGGGGCTAGTTGGTGGACGTTCATGATCGTATTGCGCTTAGTGTTTCACTGACGAACATAAGGAACAAGAAAAGGACGTACGTGGCGCAAGCCCGATGCACTCGAGATAACATTAATAAAGCAATGAACGCGGCTAGTTGGTGGATGTTCATGAGTGTATTGCGCTTAGTGTTTCACTGACGAACATGAGGAACAAGAAACGGACGTACCTGGCGCAAGCCCGATGCACTCGAGATAACATTAATACAGCAATGAACGCGGCTAGTTGTTGGACGTTCATGATCGTATTGCGCTTCGTGTTTCACTGACGAACATGAGGAACAAGAAACGGACGTACGTGGCGCAAGCGCGATGCACTCCAAATAACATTTAGTAAAGCAAGGAACAGGGCTAGTTGGTGGACGTTCATGAGTGTATTGCGCTTAGTGTTTCACTGACGAACATAAGGAACAAGAAACGGACGTACGTGGCGCAAGCCCGATGCACTCGAGATAACATTAATAAAGCAATGAACGGGGCTAGTTGGTGGACGTTCATGAGTGTATTGCGCTTAGTGTTTCACTGACGAACATGAGGAACAAGAAACGGACGTACGTGGCGCAAGCCCGATGCACACGAGATAACATTAATAAAGCAATGAACGGGGCTAGTTGGTGGACGTTCATGAGTGCATTGCGCTTAGTGTTTCACTGACGAACATAAGGAACAAGAAACGGACGTACGTGGCGCAAGCCCGATGCACTCGAGATAACATTATTACAGCAATGAACGCGGCTAGTTGGTGGACGTTCATGATCGTATTGCGCTTAGTGTTTCACTGACGAACATAAGGAACAAGAAACGGACGTACGTGGCGCAAGCCCGATGCACTCCAAATAACATTTAGTAAAGCAAGGAACAGGGCTAGTTGGTGGACGTTCATGAGTGTATTGCGCTTAGTGTTTCACTGACGAACATGAGGAACAAGAAGCGGACGTACGTGGCGCAAGCCCGATGCACTCGAGATAACATTAATACAGCAATGAACGCGGCTAGTTGGTGGACGCTCATGATCGTATTGCGCTTAGTGTTTCACTGACGAACATGAGGAACAAAAAACGGACGTACGTGGCGTAAGCCCGATGCACTCGAGATAACAGTAATAAAGCAATAAACGCGGCTAGTTGGTGGACGTTCATGAGTGTATTGCGCTTAGTGTTTCCCTGACGAACATGAGGAACAAAAAACGGACGTACGTGGCGCAAGCCCGATGCCCTCGATATAACATTATAAAGCAATGAACGCGGCTAGTTGGTGGACGTTCATGATCGTATTGCGCTTAGTGTTTCACTGACGAACATAAGGAACAAGAAACGGACGTACGTGGCGCAAGCCCGATGCACTCGAGCTAACATTAATAAAGCAATGAACGCGGCTAGTTGGTGGACGTTCATGAGTGTATTGCGCTTAGTGTTTCACTGACGAACATGAGGAACAAGAAACGGACGTACGTGGCGCAAGCCCGATGCACTCGAGGTAACATTAATAAAGCAATGAACGCGGCTAGTTGGTGGACGTTCATGAGTGTATTGCGCTTAGTGTTTCACTGACGAACATGAGGAACAAGAAACGGACGTACGTGGCGCAAGCCCGATGCAGTCGAGATAACATTAATAAAGCAATGAACGCGGCTAGTTGGTGGACGTACATGAGTGTATTGCGCTTAGTGTTTCACTGACGAACATAAGGAACAAGAAACGGACGTACGTGGCGCAAGCCCGATGCACTCGAGATAACATTAATACAGCAATGAACGCGGCTAGTTGGTGGACGTTCATTATCGTATTGCGCTTAGTATTTCACTGACGAACATAAGGAACAAGAAACGGACGTACGTGGCGCAAGCCCGATGCACTCGAGATATTATTAATAAAGCAATGAACGCGGCTAGTTGGTGGACGTTCATGAGTGTATTGCGCTTAGTGTTTCACTGACGAACATGAGGAACAAGAAACGGACGTACGTGGCGCGAGCCCGATGCACTCGAGATAACATTAATAAAGCAATGAACGCGGCTAGTTGGTGGACGTTCATGATCGTATTGCGCTTAGTGTTTCACTGACGAACATAAGGAACAAGAAACGGACGTACGTGGCGCAAGCCCGATGCACTCCAAATAACATTTAGTAAAGCAAGGAACAGGGCTAGTTGGTGGACGTTCATGAGTGTATTGCGCTTAGTGTTTCACTGACGAACATGAGGAACAAGAAGCGGACGTACGTGGCGCAAGCCCGATGCACTCGAGATAACATTAATACAGCAATGAACGCGGCTAGTTGGTGGACGCTCATGATCGTATTGCGCTTAGTGTTTCACTGACGAACATGAGGAACAAAAAACGGACGTACGTGGCGTAAGCCCGATGCACTCGAGATAACAGTAATAAAGCAATAAACGCGGCTAGTTGGTGGACGTTCATGAGTGTATTGCGCTTAGTGTTTCCCTGACGAACATGAGGAACAAAAAACGGACGTACGTGGCGCAAGCCCGATGCCCTCGATATAACATTATAAAGCAATGAACGCGGCTAGTTGGTGGACGTTCATGATCGTATTGCGCTTAGTGTTTCACTGACGAACATAAGGAACAAGAAACGGACGTACGTGGCGCAAGCCCGATGCACTCGAGCTAACATTAATAAAGCAATGAACGCGGCTAGTTGGTGGACGTTCATGAGTGTATTGCGCTTAGTGTTTCACTGACGAACATGAGGAACAAGAAACGGACGTACGTGGCGCAAGCCCGATGCACTCGAGGTAACATTAATAAAGCAATGAACGCGGCTAGTTGGTGGACGTTCATGAGTGTGTTGCGCTTAGTGTTTCACTGACGAACATAAGGAACAAGAAACGGACGTACGTGGCGCAAGCCCGATGCACTCGAGATAACATTAATACAGCAATGAACGCGGCTAGTTGGTGGACGTTCATGATCGTATTGCGCTTAGTATTTCACTGACGAACATAAGGAACAAGAAACGGACGTACGTGGCGCAAGCCCGATGCACTCGAGATATTATTAATAAAGCAATGAACGCGGCTAGTTGGTGGACGTTCATGAGTGTATTGCGCTTAGTGTTTCACTGACGAACATGAGGAACAAGAAAAGGACGTACGTGGCGCAAGCCCGATGCACTCGAGATAACATTAATAAAGCAATGAACGCGGCTAGTTGGTGGACGTTCATGATCGTATTGCGCTTAGTGTTTCACTGACGAACATAAGGAACAAGAAACGGACGTACGTGGCGCAAGCCCGATGCACTCCAAATAACATTTAGTAAAGCAAGGAACAGGGCTAGTTGGTGGACGTTCATGAGTGTATTGCGCTTAGTGTTTCACTGACGAACATGAGGAACAAGAAGCGGACGTACGTGGCGCAAGCCCGATGCACTCGAGATAACATTAATACAGCAATGAACGCGGCTAGTTGGTGGACGCTCATGATCGTATTGCGCTTAGTGTTTCACTGACGAACATGAGGAACAAAAAACGGACGTACGTGGCGTAAGCCCGATGCACTCGAGATAACATTAATAAAGCAATAAACGCGGCTAGTTGGTGGACGTTCATGAGTGTATTGCGCTTAGTGTTTCACTGACGAACATCAGGAACAAGAAACGGACGTACGTGGCGCAAGCCCGATGCACTCGAGATAACATTAATAAAGCAATGAACGCGGCTAGTTGGTGGACGTTCATGATCGTATTGCGCTTAGTGTTTCACTGACGAACATAAGGAACAAGAAACGGACGTACGTGGCGCAAGCCCGATGCAGTCGAGATAACATTAATAAAGCAATGAACGCGGCTAGTTGGTGGACGTACATGAGTGTATTGCGCTTAGTGTTTCACTGACGAACATGAGGAACAAAAAACGGACGTACGTGGCGCAAGCCCGATGCACTCGAGATAACATTAATAAAGCAATGAACGCCGCTAGTTGGTGGACGTTCATGATCGTATTGCGCTTAGTGTTTCACTGACGAACATAAGCAACAAGAAACTGACGTACGTGGCGCAAGCCCGATGAACTCGAGATAACATTAATAAAGCAATGAACGCGGCTAGTTGGTGGACGTCCATGAGTGTATTGCGCTTAGTGATTTGCTGACGAACATGAGGAACAAACAACGGGCGTACGTGGCGCAAGCCCGATGCACTCGAGATAACATTAATACAGAAATGAACGCGGCTAGTTGGTGGACGTTCATGATCGTATTGCGCTTAGTGTTTCACTGACGAACATAACGAACAAGAAACGGACGTACGTGGCGCAAGCCCGATGCACTCCAGATAACATTAATAAAGCAATGAACGCGGCTAGTTGGTGGACGTGCATGAGTGTATTGCGGTTAGCGTTTCACTGACGAACATGAGGAACAAGAAACGGACGTACGTGGCGCAAGCCCGAAGCACTCGAGATAACATTAATAAAGCAATGAACCCGGCTAGTTGGTGGACGTTCATGATCGTATTGCGCTTAGTGTTTCACTGACGAACATAAGGAACAAGAAACTGACGTACGTGGCGCAAGCCCGATGCACTCCAAATAACATTTAGTAAAGCAAGGAACAGGGCTAGTTGGTGGACGTTCATGAGTGTATTGCGCTTAGTGTTTCACTGACGAACATGAGGAACAAGAAGCGGACGTACGTGGCGCAAGCCCGATGCACTCGAGATAACATTAATACAGCAATGAACGCGGCTAGTTGGTGGACGCTCATGATCGTATTGCGCTTAGTGTTTCACTGACGAACATGAGGAACAAAAAACGGACGTACGTGGCGTAAGCCCGATGCACTCGAGATAACAGTAATAAAGCAATAAACGCGGCTAGTTGGTGGACGTTCATGAGTGTATTGCGCTTAGTGTTTCCCTGACGAACATGAGGAACAAAAAACGGACGTACGTGGCGCAAGCCCGATGCCCTCGATATAACATTATAAAGCAATGAACGCGGCTAGTTGGTGGACGTTCATGATCGTATTGCGCTTAGTGTTTCACTGACGAACATAAGGAACAAGAAACGGACGTACGTGGCGCAAGCCCGATGCACTCGAGCTAACATTAATAAAGCAATGAACGCGGCTAGTTGGTGGACGTTCATGAGTGTATTGCGCTTAGTGTTTCACTGACGAACATGAGGAACAAGAAACGGACGTACGTGGCGCAAGCCCGATGCACTCGAGGTAACATTAATAAAGCAATGAACGCGGCTAGTTGGTGGACGTTCATGAGTGTGTTGCGCTTAGTGTTTCACTGACGAACATAAGGAACAAGAAACGGACGTACGTGGCGCAAGCCCGATGCACTCGAGATAACATTAATACAGCAATGAACGCGGCTAGTTGGTGGACGTTCATGATCGTATTGCGCTTAGTATTTCACTGACGAACATAAGGAACAAGAAACGGACGTACGTGGCGCAAGCCCGATGCACTCGAGATATTATTAATAAAGCAATGAACGCGGCTAGTTGGTGGACGTTCATGAGTGTATTGCGCTTAGTGTTTCACTGACGAACATGAGGAACAAGAAAAGGACGTACGTGGCGCAAGCCCGATGCACTCGAGATAACATTAATAAAGCAATGAACGCGGCTAGTTGGTGGACGTTCATGATCGTATTGCGCTTAGTGTTTCACTGACGAACATAAGGAACAAGAAACGGACGTACGTGGCGCAAGCCCGATGCACTCCAAATAACATTTAGTAAAGCAAGGAACAGGGCTAGTTGGTGGACGTTCATGAGTGTATTGCGCTTAGTGTTTCACTGACGAACATGAGGAACAAGAAGCGGACGTACGTGGCGCAAGCCCGATGCACTCGAGATAACATTAATACAGCAATGAACGCGGCTAGTTGGTGGACGCTCATGATCGTATTGCGCTTAGTGTTTCACTGACGAACATGAGGAACAAAAAACGGACGTACGTGGCGTAAGCCCGATGCACTCGAGATAACATTAATAAAGCAATAAACGCGGCTAGTTGGTGGACGTTCATGAGTGTATTGCGCTTAGTGTTTCACTGACGAACATCAGGAACAAGAAACGGACGTACGTGGCGCAAGCCCGATGCACTCGAGATAACATTAATAAAGCAATGAACGCGGCTAGTTGGTGGACGTTCATGATCGTATTGCGCTTAGTGTTTCACTGACGAACATAAGGAACAAGAAACGGACGTACGTGGCGCAAGCCCGATGCAGTCGAGATAACATTAATAAAGCAATGAACGCGGCTAGTTGGTGGACGTACATGAGTGTATTGCGCTTAGTGTTTCACTGACGAACATGAGGAACAAAAAACGGACGTACGTGGCGCAAGCCCAATGCACTCGAGATAACATTAATAAAGCAATGAACGCCGCTAGTTGGTGGACGTTCATGATCGTATTGCGCTTAGTGTTTCACTGACGAACATAAGCAACAAGAAACTGACGTACGTGGCGCAAGCCCGATGAACTCGAGATAACATTAATAAAGCAATGAACGCGGCTAGTTGGTGGACGTCCATGAGTGTATTGCGCTTAGTGATTTGCTGACGAACATGAGGAACAAACAACGGGCGTACGTGGCGCAAGCCCGATGCACTCGAGATAACATTAATACAGAAATGAACGCGGCTAGTTGGTGGACGTTCATGATCGTATTGCGCTTAGTGTTTCACTGACGAACATAACGAACAAGAAACGGACGTACGTGGCGCAAGCCCGATGCACTCCAGATAACATTAATAAAGCAATGAACGCGGCTAGTTGGTGGACGTGCATGAGTGTATTGCGGTTAGCGTTTCACTGACGAACATGAGGAACAAGAAACGGACGTACGTGGCGCAAGCCCGAAGCACTCGAGATAACATTAATAAAGCAATGAACCCGGCTAGTTGGTGGACGTTCATGATCGTATTGCGCTTAGTGTTTCACTGACGAACATAAGGAACAAGAAACTGACGTACGTGGCGCAAGCCCGATGCACTCGAGATAACATTAATAAAGCAATGAACGCGGCTAGTTGGTGGACGTTAATGAGTGTATTGCGCTTAGTGGTTCACTGACGAACATAAGGAACAAGAAACGGACGTACGTGGCGCAAGCCCGATGCACTCGAGATAACATTATTAAAGCAATGAACGGGGCTAGTTGGTGGACGTTCATGAGTGTATTGCGCTTAGTGTTTCACTGACGAACATAAGGAACAAGAAACGGACGTACGTGGCCCAAGCCCGATGCACTCGAGATAACATTAATAAAGCAATGAACGCGGCTAGTTGGTGGACGTACATGAGTGTATTGCGCTTCATGTTTCACTGACGAACATACGGAACAAGAAACGGACGTACGTGGCGCAAGCCCGATGCACTCGAGATAATATTAATAAAGCAATGAACGGGGCTAGTTGGTGGAAGTTCATGATCGTATTGCGCTTAGTGTTTCACTGACGAACATAAGGAACAAGAAACGGACGTACGTGGCGCAAGCGCGATGCACTCGAGATAACATTAATAAAGCAATGAATGGGGCTAGTTGGTGGACGTTCATGAGTGTATTGCGCTTAGTGTTTCACTGACGAACATGAGGAACAAGAAACGGACGTACGTGGCGCAAGCCCGATGCACTCGAGATAACATTAATACAGCAATGAACGCGGCTAGTTGGTGGACGTTCATGATCGTATTGCGCTTCGTGTTTCACTGACGAACATGAGGAACAAGAAACGGACGTACGTGGCGCAAGCCCGATGCACTCCAAATAACATTTAGTAAAGCAAGGAACAGGGCTAGTTGGTGGACGTTCATGAGTGTATTGCGCTTAGTGTTTCACTGACGAACATGAGGAACAAGAAACGGACGTACGTGGCGCAAGCCCGATGCACTCGAGATAACATTAATAAAGCAATGAACGCGGCTAGTTGGTGGACATTCATGAGTGTATTGCGCTTAGTGTTTCAATGACGAACATGACGAACAAGAAACGGACGTACGTGGCGCAAGCCCGATGCACTCGAGATAACATTAATAAAGCAATGAACGCGGCTAGTTGGTGGACGTTCATGATCGTATTCCGCTTAGTGTTTCACTGACGAACATAAGGAACAAGAAACGGACGTACGTGGCGCAAGCCCGATGCACTCGAGATAACATTATTACAGCAATGAACGCGGCTAGTTGGTGGACGTTCATGATCGTATTGCGCTTAGTGTTTCACTGACGAACATAAGGAACAAGAAACGGACGTACGTGGCGCAAGCCCGATGCACTCCAAATAACATTTAGTAAAGCAAGGAACAGGGCTAGTTGGTGGACGTTCATGAGTGTATTGCGCTTAGTGTTTCACTGACGAACATGAGGAACAAGAAGCGGACGTACGTGGCGCAAGCAAGATGCACTCGAGATAACATTAATACAGCAATGAACGCGGCTAGTTGGTGGACGCTCATGATCGTATTGCGCTTAGTGTTTCACTGACGAACATAAGGAACAAGAAACGGACGTACGTGGCGCAAGCCCGATGCACTCGAGATAACATTAATAAAGCAATGAACGCGGCTAGTTGGTGGACGTTCATGAGTGTATTGCGCTTAGTGTTTCACTGACGAACTTGAGGAACAAAAAACGGACGTACGTGGCGCAAGCCCGATGCACTCGAGATAACATTAATAAAGCAATAAACGCGGCTAGTTGGTGGACGTTCATGATCGTATTGCGCTTAGTGTTTCACTGACGAACATGAGGAACAAGAAACGGACGTACGTGGCGCAAGCCCGATGCACTCGAGATAACATTAATAAAGCAATGAACGCGGCTAGTTGGTGGACGTTCATGATCGTATTGCGCTTAGTGTTTCACTGACGAACATAAGGAACAAGAAACGGACGTACGTGGCGCAAGCGCGATGCACTCGAGATAACATTAATAAAGCAATGAATGCGGCTAGTTGGTGGACGTTCATGAGTGTATTGCGCTTAGTGTTTCACTGACGAACATGAGGAACAAGAAACGGACGTACGTGGCGCAAGCCCGATGCACTCGAGATAACATTAATACAGCAATGAACGCGGCTAGTTGGTGGACGTTCATGATCGTATTGCGCTTCGTGTTTCACTGACGAACATGAGGAACAAGAAACGGACGTACGTGGCGCAAGGCCGATGCACTCGAGATAACATTAATAAAGCAATGAACGCGGCTAGTTGGTGGACTTTCATGAGTGTATTGCGCTTAGTGTTTCCCTGACGAACATGAGGAACAAAAAACGGACGTACGTGGCACAAGCCCGATGCCCTCGATATAACATTATAAAGCAATGAACGCGGCTAGTTGGTGGACGTTCATGATCGTATTGCGCTTAGTGTTTCACTGACGAACATAAGGAACAAGAAACGGACGTACGTGGCGCAAGCCCGATGCACTCGAGCTAACATTAATAAAGCAATGAACGCGGCTAGTTGGTGGACGTTCATGAGTGTATTGCGCTTAGTGTTTCACTGACGAACATGAGGAACAAGAAACGGACGTACGTGGCGCAAGCCCGATGCACTCGAGGTAACATTAATAAAGCAATGAACGCGGCTAGTTGGTGGACGTTCATGAGTGTATTGCGCTTAGTGTTTCACTGACGAACATGAGGAACAAGAAACGGACGTACGTGGCGCAAGCCCGATGCAGTCGAGATAACATTAATAAAGCAATGAACGCGGCTAGTTGGTGGACGTACATGAGTGTATTGCGCTTAGTGTTTCACTGACGAACCTGAGGAACAAAAAACGGACGTACGTGGCGCAAGCCCGATGCACTCGAGATAACACTAATAAAGCAATGAACGCCGCTAGTTGGTGGACGTTCATGATCGTATTGCGCTTAGTGTTTCACTGACGAACATAAGCAACAAGAAACTGACGTACGTGGCGCAAGCCCGATGAACTCGAGATAACATTAATAAAGCAATGAACGCGGCTAGTTGGTGGACGTCCATGAGTGTATTGCGCTTAGTGATTTGCTGACGAACATGAGGAACAAACAACGGGCGTACGTGGCGCAAGCCCGATGCACTCGAGATAACATTAATACAGAAATGAACGCGGCTAGTTGGTGGACGTTCATGATCGTATTGCGCTTAGTGTTTCACTGACGAACATAACGAACAAGAAACGGACGTACGTGGCGCAAGCCCGATTCACTCCACATAACATTAATAAAGCAATGAACGCGGCTAGTTGGTGGACGTTCATGAGTGTATTGCGGTTAGTGTTTCACTGACGAACATGAGGAACAAGAAACGGACGTACGTGGCGCAAGCCCGACGCACTCGAGATAACATTAATAAAGCAATGAACGCGGCTAGTTGGTGGACGTTCATGATCGTATTGCGCTTAGTGTTTCACTGACGAACATAAGGAACAAGAAACTGACGTACGTGGCGCAAGCCCGATGCACTCGAGATAACATTAATAAAGCAATGAATGCGGCTAGTTGGTGGACGTTCATGAGTGTATTGCGCTTAGTGTTTCACTGACGAACATGAGGAACAAGAAACGGACGTACGTGGCGCAAGCCCGATGCACTCGAGATAACATTAATACAGCAATGAACGCGGCTAGTTGGTGGACGTTCATGATCGTATTGCGCTTCGTGTTTCACTGACGAACATGAGGAACAAGAAACGGACGTACGTGGCGCAAGGCCGATGCACTCGAGATAACATTATTAAGGCAATGAACGCGGCTAGTTGGTGGACTTTCATGAGTGTATTGCGCTTAGTGTTTCCCTGACGAACATGAGGAACAAAAAACGGACGTACGTGGCACAAGCCCGATGCCCTCGATATAACATTATAAAGCAATGAACGCGGCTAGTTGGTGGACGTTCATGATCGTATTGCGCTTAGTGTTTCACTGACGAACATAAGGAACAAGAAACGGACGTACGTGGCGCAAGCCCGATGCACTCGAGCTAACATTAATAAAGCAATGAACGCGGCTAGTTGGTGGACGTTCATGAGTGTATTGCGCTTAGTGTTTCACTGACGAACATGAGGAACAAGAAACGGACGTACGTGGCGCAAGCCCGATGCACTCGAGGTAACATTAATAAAGCAATGAACGCGGCTAGTTGGTGGACGTTCATGAGTGTATTGCGCTTAGTGTTTCACTGACGAACATGAGGAACAAGAAACGGACGTACGTGGCGCAAGCCCGATGCAGTCGAGATAACATTAATAAAGCAATGAACGCGGCTAGTTGGTGGACGTACATGAGTGTATTGCGCTTAGTGTTTCACTGACGAACCTGAGGAACAAAAAACGGACGTACGTGGCGCAAGCCCGATGCACTCGAGATAACATTAATAAAGCAATGAACGCCGCTAGTTGGTGGACGTTCATGATCGTATTGCGCTTAGTGTTTCACTGACGAACATAAGCAACAAGAAACTGACGTACGTGGCGCAAGCCCGATGAACTCGAGATAACATTAATAAAGCAATGAACGCGGCTAGTTGGTGGACGTCCATGAGTGTATTGCGCTTAGTGATTTGCTGACGAACATGAGGAACAAACAACGGGCGTACGTGGCGCAAGCCCGATGCACTCGAGATAACATTAATACAGAAATGAACGCGGCTAGTTGGTGGACGTTCATGATCGTATTGCGCTTAGTGTTTCACTGACGAACATAACGAACAAGAAACGGACGTACGTGGCGCAAGCCCGATTCACTCCAGATAACATTAATAAAGCAATGAACGCGGCTAGTTGGTGGACGTTCATGAGTGTATTGCGGTTAGTGTTTCACTGACGAACATGAGGAACAAGAAACGGACGTACGTGGCGCAAGCCCGACGCACTCGAGATAACATTAATAAAGCAATGAACGCGGCTAGTTGGTGGACGTTCATGATCGCATTGCGCTTAGTGTTTCACTGACGAACATAAGGAACAAGAAACTGACGTACGTGGCGCAAGCCCGATGCACTCGAGATAACATTAATAAAGCAATGAACGCGGCTAGTTGGTGGACGTTAATGAGTGTATTGTGCTTAGTGGTTCACTGACGAACATAAGGAACAAGAAACGGACGTACGTGGCGCAAGCCCGATGCACTCGAGATAACATTAATAAAGCAATGAACGGGGCTAGTTGGTGGACGTTCATGAGTGTATTGCGCTTAGTGTTTCACTGACGAACATAAGGAACAAGAAACGGACGTACGTGGCCCAAGCCCGATGCACTCGAGATAACATTAATAAAGCAATGAATGCGGCTAGTTGGTGGACGTACATGAGTGAATTGCGCTTCATGTTTCACTGACGAACATAAGGAACAAGAAACGGACGTACGTGGCGCAAGCCCGATGCACTCGAGATAACATTAATAAAGCAATGAACGGGGCTAGTTGGTGGAAGTTCATGATCGTATTGCGCTTAGTGTTTCACTGACGAACATAAGGAACAAGAAACGGACGTACGTGGCGCAAGCGCGATGCACTCGAGATAACATTAATAAAGCAATGAATGCGGCTAGTTGGTGGACGTTCATGAGTGTATTGCGCTTAGTGTTTCACTGACGAACATGAGGAACAAGAAACGGACGTACGTGGCGCAAGCCCGATGCACTCGAGATAACATTAATACAGCAATGAACGCGGCTAGTTGGTGGACGTTCATGATCGTATTGCGCTTCGTGTTTCACTGACGAACATGAGGAACAAGAAACGGACGTACGTGGCGCAAGCCCGATGCACTCCAAATAACATTTAGTAAAGCAAGGAACAGGGCTAGTTGGTGGACGTTCATGAGTGTATTGCGCTTAGTGTTTCACTGACGAACATGAGGAACAAGAAACGGACGTACGTGGCGCAAGCCCGATGCACTCGAGATAACATTAATAAAGCAATGAACGCGGCCAGTTGGTGGACGTTCATGAGTGTATTGCGCTTAGTGTTTCACTGACGAACATAAGGAACAAGAAACGGACGTACGTGGCGCAAGCCCGATGCACTCGAGATAACATTATTACAGCAATGAACGCGGCTAGTTGGTGGACGTTCATGATCGTATTGCGCTTAGTGTTTCACTGACGAACATAAGGAACAAGAAACGGACGTACGTGGCGCAAGCCCGATGCACTCCAAATAACATTTAGTAAAGCAAGGAACAGGGCTAGTTGGTGGACGTTCATGAGTGTATTGCGCTTAGTGTTTCACTGACGAACATGAGGAACAAGAAGCGGACGTACGTGGCGCAAGCCCGATGCACTCGAGATAACATTAATACAGCAATGAACGCGGCTAGTTGGTGGACGCTCATGATCGTATTGCGCTTAGTGTTTCACTGACGAACATAAGGAACAAGAAACGGACGTACGTGGCGCAAGCCCGATGCACTCGAGATAACATTAATAAAGCAATGAACGCGGCTAGTTGGTGGACGTTCATGAGTGTATTGCGCTTAGTGTTTCACTGACGAACATGAGGAACAAAAAACGGACGTACGTGGAGCAAGCCCGATGCACTCGAGATAACATTAATAAAGCAATAAACGCGGCTAGTTGGTGGACGTTCATGAGTGTATTGCGCTTAGTGTTTCACTGACGAACATGAGGAACAAGAAACGGACGTACGTGGCGCAAGCCCGATGCACTCGAGATAACATTAATAAAGCAATGAACGCGGCTAGTTGGTGGACGCGCATGAGTGTATTGCGGTTAGCGTTTCACTGACGAACATGAGGAACAAGAAACGGACGTACGTGGCGCAAGCCCGAAGCACTCGAGATAACATTAATAAAGCAATGAACCCGGCTAGTTGGTGGACGTTCATGATCGTAGTGCGCTTAGTGTTTCACTGACGAACATAAGGAACAAGAAACTGACGTACGTGGCGCAAGCCCGATGCACTCGAGATAACATTAATAAAGCAATGAACGCGGCTAGTTGGTGGACGTTAATGAGTGTATTGCGCTTAGTGGTTCACTGACGAACATAAGGAACAAGAAACGGACGTACGTGGCGCAAGCCCGATGCACTCGAGATAACATTATTAAAGCAATGAACGGGGCTAGTTGGTGGACGTTCATGAGTGTATTGCGCTTAGTGTTTCACTGACGAACATAAGGAACAAGAAACGGACGTACGTGGCCCAAGCCCGATGCACTCGAGATAACATTAATAAAGCAATGAACGCGGCTAGTTGGTGGACGTACATGAGTGTATTGCGCTTCATGTTTCACTGACGAACATACGGAACAAGAAACGGACGTACGTGGCGCAAGCCCGATGCACTCGAGATAATATTAATAAAGCAATGAACGGGGCTAGTTGGTGGAAGTTCATGATCGTATTGCGCTTAGTGTTTCACTGACGAACATAAGGAACAAGAAACGGACGTACGTGGCGCAAGCGCGATGCACTCGAGATAACATTAATAAAGCAATGAATGGGGCTAGTTGGTGGACGTTCATGAGTGTATTGCGCTTAGTGTTTCACTGACGAACATGAGGAACAAGAAACGGACGTACGTGGCGCAAGCCCGATGCACTCGAGATAACATTAATACAGCAATGAACGCGGCTAGTTGGTGGACGTTCATGATCGTATTGCGCTTCGTGTTTCACTGACGAACATGAGGAACAAGAAACGGACGTACGTGGCGCAAGCCCGATGCACTCCAAATAACATTTAGTAAAGCAAGGAACAGGGCTAGTTGGTGGACGTTCATGAGTGTATTGCGCTTAGTGTTTCGCTGACGAACATGAGGAACAAGAAACGGACGTACGTGGCGCAAGCCCGATGCACTCGAGATAACATTAATAAAGCAATGAACGCGGCTAGTTGGTGGACATTCATGAGTGTATTGCGCTTAGTGTTTCAATGACGAACATGACGAACAAGAAACGGACGTACGTGGCGCAAGCCCGATGCACTCGAGATAACATTAATAAAGCAATGAACGCGGCTAGTTGGTGGACGTTCATGATCGTATTCCGCTTAGTGTTTCACTGACGAACATAAGGAACAAGAAACGGACGTACGTGGCGCAAGCCCGATGCACTCGAGATAACATTATTACAGCAATGAACGCGGCTAGTTGGTGGACGTTCATGATCGTATTGCGCTTAGTGTTTCACTGACGAACATAAGGAACAAGAAACGGACGTACGTGGCGCAAGCCCGATGCACTCCAAATAACATTAATAAAGCAATGAACGCGGCTAGTTGGTGGACGTTCGTGAGTGTATTGCGCTTAGTGTATCACTGACGAACATGAGGAACAAGAAACGGACGTACGTGGCGCAAGCCCGATGCACTCGAGATAACATTAATAAAGCAATGAACGCGGCTAGTTGGTGGACGTTCATGATCGTATTGCGCTTAGTGTTTCACTGACGAACATAAGGAACAAGAAACGGACGTACGTGGCGCAAGCGCGATGCACTCGAGATAACATTAATAAAGCAATGAATGCGGCTAGTTGGTGGACGTTCATGAGTGTATTGCGCTTAGTGTTTCACTGACGAACATGAGGAACAAGAAACGGACGTACGTGGCGCAAGCCCGATGCACTCGAGATAACATTAATACAGCAATGAACGCGGCTAGTTGGTGGACGTTCATGATCGTATTGCGCTTCGTGTTTCACTGACGAACATGAGGAACAAGAAACGGACGTACGTGGCGCAAGGCCGATGCACTCGAGATAACATTAATAAAGCAATGAACGCGGCTAGTTGGTGGACTTTCATGAGTGTATTGCGCTTAGTGTTTCCCTGACGAACATGAGGAACAAAAAACGGACGTACGTGGCACAAGCCCGATGCCCTCGATATAACATTATAAAGCAATGAACGCGGCTAGTTGGTGGACGTTCATGATCGTATTGCGCTTAGTGTTTCACTGACGAACATAAGGAACAAGAAACGGACGTACGTGGCGCAAGCCCGATGCACTCGAGCTAACATTAATAAAGCAATGAACGCGGCTAGTTGGTGGACGTTCATGAGTGTATTGCGCTTAGTGTTTCACTGACGAACATGAGGAACAAGAAACGGACGTACGTGGCGCAAGCCCGATGCACTCGAGGTAACATTATAAAGCAATGAACGCGGCTAGTTGGTGGACGTTCATGAGTGTATTGCGCTTAGTGTTTCACTGACGAACATGAGGAACAAGAAACGGACGTACGTGGCGCAAGCCCGATGCAGTCGAGATAACATTAATAAAGCAATGAACGCGGCTAGTTGGTGGACGTACATGAGTGTATTGCGCTTAGTGTTTCACTGACGAACCTGAGGAACAAAAAACGGACGTACGTGGCGCAAGCCCGATGCACTCGAGATAACATTAATAAAGCAATGAACGCCGCTAGTTGGTGGACGTTCATGATCGTATTGCGCTTAGTGTTTCACTGACGAACATAAGCAACAAGAAACTGACGTACGTGGCGCAAGCCCGATGAACTCGAGATAACATTAATAAAGCAATGAACGCGGCTAGTTGGTGGACGTCCATGAGTGTATTGCGCTTAGTGATTTGCTGACGAACATGAGGAACAAACAACGGGCGTACGTGGCGCAAGCCCGATGCACTCGAGATAACATTAATACAGAAATGAACGCGGCTAGTTGGTGGACGTTCATGATCGTATTGCGCTTAGTGTTTCACTGACGAACATAACGAACAAGAAACGGACGTACGTGGCGCAAGCCCGATTCACTCCAGATAACATTAATAAAGCAATGAACGCGGCTAGTTGGTGGACGTTCATGAGTGTATTGCGGTTAGTGTTTCACTGACGAACATGAGGAACAAGAAACGGACGTACGTGGCGCAAGCCCGACGCACTCGAGATAACATTAATAAAGCAATGAACGCGGCTAGTTGGTGGACGTTCATGATCGTATTGCGCTTAGTGTTTCACTGACGAACATAAGGAACAAGAAACGGACGTACGTGGCGCAAGCCCGATGCACTCGAGCTAACATTAATAAAGCAATGAACGCGGCTAGTTGGTGGACGTTCATGAGTGTATTGCGCTTAGTGTTTCACTGACGAACATGAGGAACAAGAAACGGACGTACGTGGCGCAAGCCCGATGCACTCGAGGTAACATTATAAAGCAATGAACGCGGCTAGTTGGTGGACGTTCATGAGTGTATTGCGCTTAGTGTTTCACTGACGAACATGAGGAACAAGAAACGGACGTACGTGGCGCAAGCCCGATGCAGTCGAGATAACATTAATAAAGCAATGAACGCGGCTAGTTGGTGGACGTACATGAGTGTATTGCGCTTAGTGTTTCACTGACGAACCTGAGGAACAAAAAACGGACGTACGTGGCGCAAGCCCGATGCACTCGAGATAACATTAATAAAGCAATGAACGCCGCTAGTTGGTGGACGTTCATGATCGTATTGCGCTTAGTGTTTCACTGACGAACATAAGCAACAAGAAACTGACGTACGTGGCGCAAGCCCGATGAACTCGAGATAACATTAATAAAGCAATGAACGCGGCTAGTTGGTGGACGTCCATGAGTGTATTGCGCTTAGTGATTTGCTGACGAACATGAGGAACAAACAACGGGCGTACGTGGCGCAAGCCCGATGCACTCGAGATAACATTAATACAGAAATGAACGCGGCTAGTTGGTGGACGTTCATGATCGTATTGCGCTTAGTGTTTCACTGACGAACATAACGAACAAGAAACGGACGTACGTGGCGCAAGCCCGATTCACTCCAGATAACATTAATAAAGCAATGAACGCGGCTAGTTGGTGGACGTTCATGAGTGTATTGCGGTTAGTGTTTCACTGACGAACATGAGGAACAAGAAACGGACGTACGTGGCGCAAGCCCGACGCACTCGAGATAACATTAATAAAGCAATGAACGCGGCTAGTTGGTGGACGTTCATGATCGTATTGCGCTTAGTGTTTCACTGACGAACATAAGGAACAAGAAACTGACGTACGTGGCGCAAGCCCGATGCACTCGAGATAACATTAATAAAGCAATGAACGCGGCTAGTTGGTGGACGTTAATGAGTGTATTGCGCTTAGTGGTTCACTGACGAACATAAGGAACAAGAAACGGACGTACGTGGCGCAAGCCCGATGCACTCGAGATAACATTAATAAAGCAATGAACGGGGCTAGTTGGTGGACGTTCATGAGTGTATTGCGCTTAGTGTTTCACTGACGAACATAAGGAACAAGAAACGGACGTACGTGGCCCAAGCCCGATGCACTCGAGATAACATTAATAAAGCAATGAACGCGGCTAGTTGGTGGACGTACATGAGTGAATTGCGCTTCATGTTTCACTGACGAACATAAGGAACAAGAAACGGACGTACGTGGCGCAAGCCCGATGCACTCGAGATAACATTAATAAAGCAATGAACGGGGCTAGTTGGTGGAAGTTCATGATCGTATTGCGCTTAGTGTTTCACTGACGAACATAAGGAACAAGAAACGGACGTACGTGGCGCAAGCGCGATGCACTCGAGATAACATTAATAAAGCAATGAATGCGGCTAGTTGGTGGACGTTCATGAGTGTATTGCGCTTAGTGTTTCACTGACGAACATGAGGAACAAGAAACGGACGTACGTGGCGCAAGCCCGATGCACTCGAGATAACATTAATACAGCAATGAACGCGGCTAGTTGGTGGACGTTCATGATCGTATTGCGCTTCGTGTTTCACTGACGAACATGAGGAACAAGAAACGGACGTACGTGGCGCAAGCCCGATGCACTCCAAATAACATTTAGTAAAGCAAGGAACAGGGCTAGTTGGTGGACGTTCATGAGTGTATTGCGCTTAGTGTTTCACTGACGAACATGAGGAACAAGAAACGGACGTACGTGGCGCAAGCCCGATGCACTCGAGATAACATTAATAAAGCAATGAACGCGGCTAGTTGGTGGACGTTCATGATCGTATTGCGCTTAGTGTTTCACTGACGAACATAAGGAACAAGAAACGGACGTACGTGGCGCAAGCCCGATGCACTCGAGATAACATTATTACAGCAATGAACGCGGCTAGTTGGTGGACGTTCATGATCGTATTGCGCTTAGTGTTTCACTGACGAACATAAGGAACAAGAAACGGACGTACGTGGCGCAAGCCCGATGCACTCGAGATAACATTATTACAGCAATGAACGCGGCTAGTTGGTGGACGTTCATGATCGTATTGAGCTTAGTGTTTCACTGACGAACATAAGGAACAAGAAACGGACGTACGTGGCGCAAGCCCGATGCACTCCAAATAACATTTAGTAAAGCAAGGAACAGGGCTAGTTGGTGGACGTTCATGAGTGTATTGCGCTTAGTGTTTCACTGACGAACATGAGGAACAAGAAGCGGACGTACGTGGCGCAAGCCCGATGCACTCGAGATAACATTAATACAGCAATGAACGCGGCTAGTTGGTGGACGCTCATGATCGTATTGCGCTTAGTGTTTCACTGACGAACATAAGGAACAAGAAACGGACGTACGTGGCGCAAGCCCGATGCACTCGAGATAACATTAATAAAGCAATGAACGCGGCTAGTTGGTGGACGTTCATGAGTGTATTGCGCTTAGTGTTTCACTGACGAACATGAGGAACAAAAAACGGACGTACGTGGAGCAAGCCCGATGCACTCGAGATAACATTAATAAAGCAATAAACGCGGCTAGTTGGTGGACGTTCATGAGTGTATTGCGCTTAGTGTTTCACTGACGAACATGAGGAACAAGAAACGGACGTACGTGGCGCAAGCCCGATGCACTCGAGATAACATTAATAAAGCAATGAACGCGGCTAGTTGGTGGACGTTCATGATCGTATTGCGCTTAGTGTTTCACTGACGAACATAAGGAACAAGAAACGGACGTACGTGGCGCAAACCCGATGCACTCGAGATAACATTAATACAGCAATGAACGCGGCTAGTTGGTGGACGTTCATGATCGTATTGCGCTTAGTATTTCACTGACGAACATAAGGAACAAGAAACGGACGTACGTGGCGCAAGCCCGATGCACTCGAGATATTATTAATAAAGCAATGAACGCGGCTAGTTGGTGGACGTTCATGAGTGTATTGCGCTTAGTGTTCCACTGACGAACATGAGGAACAAGAAACGGACGTACGTGGCGCAAGCCCGATGCACTCGAGATAACATTAATAAAGCAATGAACGCGGCTAGTTGGTGGACGTTCATGATCGTATTGCGCTTAGTGTTTCACTGACGAACATAAGGAACAAGAAACGGACGTACGTGGCGCAAGCCCGATGCACTCGAGATAACATTAATACAGCAATGAACGCGGCTAGTTGGTGGACGTTCATGATCGTATTGCGCTTAGTGTTTCACTGACGAACATAAGGAACAAGAAACGGACGTACGTGGCGCAAGCCCGATGCACTCGAGATAACATTAATAAAGCAATGAACGCGGCTAGTTGGTGGACGTTCATGAGTGTATTGCGCTTAGTGTTTCACTGACGAACATGAGGAACAAGAAACGGACGTACGTGGCGCAAGCCCGACGCACTCGAGATAACATTAATAAAGCAATGAACGCGGCTAGTTGGTGGACGTTCATGATCGTATTGCGCTTAGTGTTTCACTTACGAACATAAGGAACAAGAAACTGACGTACGTGGCGCAAGCCCGATGCACTCGAGATAACATTAATAAAGCAATGAACGCGGCTAGTTGGTGGACGTTAATGAGTGTATTGCGCTTAGTGTTTCACTGACGAACATAAGGAACAAGAAACGGAGGTACGTGGCGCAAGCCCGATGCACTCGAGATAACATTAATAAAGCAATGAACGGGGCTAGTTGGTGGACGTTCATGAGTGTATTGCGCTTAGTGTTTCACTGACGAACATGAGGAACAAGAAACGGACGTACGTGGCGCAAGCCCGATGCACTCGAGATAACATTAATAAAGCAATGAACGGGGCTAGTTGGTGGACGTTCATGAGTGCATTGCGCTTAGTGTTTCACTGACGAACATAAGGAACAAGAAACGGACGTACGTGGCGCAAGCCCGATGCACTCGAGATAACATTATTACAGCAATGAACGCGGCTAGTTGGTGGACGTTCATGATCGTATTGCGCTTAGTGTTTCACTGACGAACATAAGGAACAAGAAACGGACGTACGTGGCGCAAGCCCGATGCACTCCAAATAACATTTAGTAAAGCAAGGAACAGGGCTAGTTGGTGGACGTTCATGAGTGTATTGCGCTTAGTGTTTCACTGACGAACATGAGGCACAAGAAGCGGACGTACGTGGCGCAAGCCCGATGCACTCGAGATAACATTAATACAGCAATGAACGCGGCTAGTTGGTGGACGCTCATGATCGTATTGCGCTTAGTGTTTCACTGACGAACATGAGGAACAAAAAACGGACGTATGTGGCGTAAGCCCGATGCACTCGAGATAACATTAATAAAGCAATAAACGCGGCTAGTTGGTGGACGTTCATGAGTGTATTGCGCTTAGTGTTTCACTGACGAACATCAGGAACAAGAAACGGACGTACGTGGCGCAAGCCCGATGCACTCGAGATAACATTAATAAAGCAATGAACGCGGCTAGTTGGTGGACGTTCATGATCGTATTGCGCTTAGTGTTTCACTGACGAACATAAGGAACAAGAAACGGACGTACGTGGCGCAAGCCCGATGCACTCGAGATAACATTAATACAGCAATGAACGCGGCTAGTTGGTGGACGTTCATGATCGTATTGCGCTTAGTATTTCACTGACGAACATAAGGAACAAGAAACGGACGTACGTGGCGCAAGCCCGATGCACTCGAGATATTATTAATAAAGCAATGAACGCGGCTAGTTGGTGGACGTTCATGAGTGTATTGCGCTTAGTGTTTCACTGACGAACATGAGGAACAAGAAACGGACGTACGTGGCGCAAGCCCGATGCACTCGAGATAACATTAATAAAGCAATGAACGTGGCTAGTTGGTGGACGTTCATGATCGTATCGCGCTTAGTGTTTCACTGACGAACATAAGGAACAAGAAACGGACGTACGTGGCGCAAGCCCGATGCACTCGAGATAACATTAATACAGCAATGAACGCGGCTAGTTGGTGGACGTTCATGATCGTATTGCGCTTAGTGTTTCACTGACGAACATAAGGAACAAGAAACGGACGTACGTGGAGCAAGCCCGATGCACTCGAGATAACATTAATAAAGCAATGAACGCGGCTAGTTGGTGGACGTTCATGAGTGTATTGCGCTTAGTGTTTCACTGACGAACATGAGGAACAAGAAACGGACGTACGTGGCGCAAGCCCGACGCACTCGAGATAACATTAATAAAGCAATGAACGCGGCTAGTTGGTGGACGTTCATGATCGTATTGCGCTTAGTGTTTCACTTACGAACATAAGGAACAAGAAACTGACGTACGTGGCGCAAGCCCGATGCACTCGAGATTACATTAATAAAGCAATGAACGCGGCTAGTTGGTGGACGTTAATGAGTGTATTGCGCTTAGTGTTTAACTGACGAACATAAGGAACAAGAAACGGACGTACGTGGCGCAAGCCCGATGCACTCGAGATAACATTAATAAAGCAATGAACGGGGCTAGTTGGTGGACGTTCATGAGTGTATTGCGCTTAGTGTTTCACTGACGAACATGAGGAACAAGAAACGGACGTACGTGGCGCAAGCCCGATGCACTCGAGATAACAATAATAAAGCAATGAACGGGGCTAGTTGGTGGACGTTCAGGAGTGCATTGCGCTTAGTGTTTCACTGACGAACATAAGGAACAAGAAACGGACGTACGTGACCCAAGCCCGATGCACTCGAGATAACATTAATAAAGCAATGAACGCGGCTAGTTGGTGGACGTACATGAGTGTATTGCGCTTAATGTTTCACTGACGAACATAAGGAACAAGAAACGGACGTACGTGGCGCAAGCCCGATGCACTCGAGATAGCATTAATAAAGCAATGAACGGGGCTAGTTGGTGGACGTTCATGATCGTATTGCGCTTAGTGTTTCACTGACGAACATAAGGAACAAGAAAAGGACGTACGTGGCGCAAGCCCGATGCACTCGAGATAACATTAATAAAGCAATGAACGCGGCTAGTTGGTGGATGTTCATGAGTGTATTGCGCTTAGTGTTTCACTGACGAACATGAGGAACAAGAAACGGACGTACGTGGCGCAAGCCCGATGCACTCGAGATAACATTAATACAGCAATGAACGCGGCTAGTTGTTGGACGTTCATGATCGTATTGCGCTTCGTGTTTCACTGACGAACATGAGGAACAAGAAACGGACGTACGTGGCGCAAGCGCGATGCACTCCAAATAACATTTAGTAAAGCAAGGAACAGGGCTAGTTGGTGGACGTTCATGAGTGTATTGCGCTTAGTGTTTCACTGACGAACATAAGGAACAAGAAACGGACGTACGTGGCGCAAGCCCGATGCACTCGAGATAACATTAATAAAGCAATGAACGGGGCTAGTTGGTGGACGTTCATGAGTGTATTGCGCTTAGTGTTTCACTGACGAACATGAGGAACAAGAAACGGACGTACGTGGCGCAAGCCCGATGCACACGAGATAACATTAATAAAGCAATGAACGGGGCTAGTTGGTGGACGTTCATGAGTGCATTGCGCTTAGTGTTTCACTGACGAACATAAGGAACAAGAAACGAACGTACGTGGCGCAAGCCCGATGCACTCGAGATAACATTATTACAGCAATGAACGCGGCTAGTTGGTGGACGTTCATGATCGTATTGCGCTTAGTGTTTCACTGACGAACATAAGGAACAAGAAACGGACGTACGTGGCGCAAGCCCGATGCACTCCAAATAACATTTAGTAAAGCAAGGAACAGGGCTAGTTGGTGGACGTTCATGAGTGTATTGCGCATAGTGTTTCACTGACGAACATGAGGAACAAGAAGCGGACGTACGTGGCGCAAGCCCGATGCACTCGAGATAAAGTTAATACAGCAATGAACGCGGCTAGTTGGTGGACGCTCATGATCGTATTGCGCTTAGTGTTTCACTGACGAACATGAGGAACAAAAAACGGACGTACGTGGCGTAAGCCCGATGCACTCGAGATAACATTAATAAAGCAATAAACGCGGCTAGTTGGTGGACGTTCATGAGTGTATTGCGCTTAGTGTTTCACTGACGAACATGAGGAACAAGAAACGGACGTACGTGGCGCAAGCCCGATGCACTCGAGATAACATTATTAAAGCAATGAACGCGGCTAGTTGGTGGACGTTCATGATCGTATTGCGCTTAGTGTTTCACTGACGAACATAAGGAACAAGAAACGGACGTACGTGGCGCAAGCCCGATGCACTCGAGATAACATTAATACAGCAATGAACGCGGCTAGTTGGTGGACGTTCATGATCGTATTGCGCTTAGTATTTCACTGACGAACATAAGGAACAAGAAACGGACGTACGTGGCGCAAGCCCGATGCACTCGAGATATTATTAATAAAGCAATGAACGCGGCTAGTTGGTGGACGTTCATGAGTGTATTGCGCTTAGTGTTTCACTGACGAACATGAGGAACAAGAAACGGACGTACGTGGCGCAAGCCCGATGCACTCGAGATAACATTAATAAAGCAATGAACGCGGCTAGTTGGTGGACGTTCATGATCGTATTGCGCTTAGTGTTTCACTGACGAACATAAGGAACAAGAAACGGACGTACGTGGCGCAAGCCCGATGCACTCCAAATAACATTTAGTAAAGCAAGGAACAGGGCTAGTTGGTGGACGTTCATGAGTGTATTGCGCTTAGTGTTTCACTGACGAACATGAGGAACAAGAAGCGGACGTACGTGGCGCAAGCCCGATGCACTCGAGATAACATTAATACAGCAATGAACGCGGCTAGTTGGTGGACGCTCATGATCGTATTGCGCTTAGTGTTTCACTGACGAACATGAGGAACAAAAAACGGACGTACGTGGCGTAAGCCCGATGCACTCGAGATAACATTAATAAAGCAATAAACGCGGCTAGTTGGTGGACGTTCATGAGTGTATTGCGCTTAGTGTTTCACTGACGAACATCAGGAACAAGAAACGGACGTACGTGGCGCAAGCCCGATGCACTCGAGATAACATTAATAAAGCAATGAACGCGGCTAGTTGGTGGACGTTCATGATCGTATTGCGCTTAGTGTTTCACTGACGAACATAAGGAACAAGAAACGGACGTACGTGGCGCAAGCCCGATGCACTCGAGATAACATTAATACAGCAATGAACGCGGCTAGTTGGTGGACGTTCATGATCGTATTGCGCTTAGTATTTCACTGACGAACATAAGGAACAAGAAACGGACGTACGTGGCGCAAGCCCGATGCACTCGAGATATTATTAATAAAGCAATGAACGCGGCTAGTTGGTGGACGTTCATGAGTGTATTGCGCTTAGTGTTTCACTGACGAACATGAGGAACAAGAAACGGACGTACGTGGCGCAAGCCCGATGCACTCGAGATAACATTAATAAAGCAATGAACGTGGCTAGTTGGTGGACGTTCATGATCGTATCGCGCTTAGTGTTTCACTGACGAACATAAGGAACAAGAAACGGACGTACGTGGCGCAAGCCCGATGCACTCGAGATAACATTAATACAGCAATGAACGCGGCTAGTTGGTGGACGTTCATGATCGTATTGCGCTTAGTGTTTCACTGACGAACATAAGGAACAAGAAACGGACGTACGTGGAGCAAGCCCGATGCACTCGAGATAACATTAATAAAGCAATGAACGCGGCTAGTTGGTCGACGTTCATGAGTGTATTGCGCTTAGTGTTTCACTGACGAACATGAGGAACAAGAAACGGACGTACGTGGCGCAAGCCCGACGCACTCGAGATAACATTAATAAAGCAATGAACGCGGCTAGTTGGTGGACGTTCATGATCGTATTGCGCTTAGTGTTTCACTTACGAACATAAGGAACAAGAAACTGACGTACGTGGCGCAAGCCCGATGCACTCGAGATTACATTAATAAAGCAATGAACGCGGCTAGTTGGTGGACGTTAATGAGTGTATTGCGCTTAGTGTTTAACTGACGAACATAAGGAACAAGAAACGGACGTACGTGGCGCAAGCCCGATGCACTCGAGATAACATTAATAAAGCAATGAACGGGGCTAGTTGGTGGACGTTCATGAGTGTATTGCGCTTAGTGTTTCACTGACGAACATGAGGAACAAGAAACGGACGTACGTGGCGCAAGCCCGATGCACTCGAGATAACAATAATAAAGCAATGAACGGGGCTAGTTGGTGGACGTTCAGGAGTGCATTGCGCTTAGTGTTTCACTGACGAACATAAGGAACAAGAAACGGACGTACGTGACCCAAGCCCGATGCACTCGAGATAACATTAATAAAGCAATGAACGCGGCTAGTTGGTGGACGTCCATGAGTGTATTGCGCTTAATGTTTCACTGACGAACATAAGGAACAAGAAACGGACGTACGTGGCGCAAGCCCGATGCACTCGAGATAGCATTAATAAAGCAATGAACGGGGCTAGTTGGTGGACGTTCATGATCGTATTGCGCTTAGTGTTTCACTGACGAACATAAGGAACAAGAAAAGGACGTACGTGGCGCAAGCCCGATGCACTCGAGATAACATTAATAAAGCAATGAACGCGGCTAGTTGGTGGATGTTCATGAGTGTATTGCGCTTAGTGTTTCACTGACGAACATGAGGAACAAGAAACGGACGTACGTGGCGCAAGCCCGATGCACTCGAGATAACATTAATACAGCAATGAACGCGGCTAGTTGTTGGACGTTCATGATCGTATTGCGCTTCGTGTTTCACTGACGAACATGAGGAACAAGAAACGGACGTACGTGGCGCAAGCGCGATGCACTCCAAATAACATTTAGTAAAGCAAGGAACAGGGCTAGTTGGTGGACGTTCATGAGTGTATTGCGCTTAGTGTTTCACTGACGAACATAAGGAACAAGAAACGGACGTACGTGGCGCAAGCCCGATGCACTCGAGATAACATTAATAAAGCAATGAACGGGGCTAGTTGGTGGACGTTCATGAGTGTATTGCGCTTAGTGTTTCACTGACGAACATGAGGAACAAGAAACGGACGTACGTGGCGCAAGCCCGATGCACACGAGATAACATTAATAAAGCAATGAACGGGGCTAGTTGGTGGACGTTCATGAGTGCATTGCGCTTAGTGTTTCACTGACGAACATAAGGAACAAGAAACGAACGTACGTGGCGCAAGCCCGATGCACTCGAGATAACATTATTACAGCAATGAACGCGGCTAGTTGGTGGACGTTCATGATCGTATTGCGCTTAGTGTTTCACTGACGAACATAAGGAACAAGAAACGGACGTACGTGGCGCAAGCCCGATGCACTCCAAATAACATTTAGTAAAGCAAGGAACAGGGCTAGTTGGTGGACGTTCATGAGTGTATTGCGCTTAGTGTTTTACTGACGAACATGAGGAACAAGAAGCGGACGTACGTGGCGCAAGCCCGATGCACTCGAGATAACATTAATACAGCAATGAACGCGGCTAGTTGGTGGACGCTCATGATCGTATTGCGCTTAGTGTTTCACTGACGAACATGACGAACAAAAAACGGACGTACGTGGCGTAAGCCCGATGCACTCGAGATAACATTAATAAAGCAATAAACGCGGCTAGTTGGTGGACGTTCATGAGTGTATTGCGCTTAGTGTTTCACTGACGAACATGAGGAACAAGAAACGGACGTACGTGGCGCAAGCCCGATGCACTCGAGATAACATTAATAAAGCAATGAACGCGGCTAGTTGGTGGACGTTCATGATCGTATTGCGCTTAGTGTTTCACTGACGAACATAAGGAACAAGAAACGGACGTACGTGGCGCAAGCCCGATGCACTCGAGATAACATTAATACAGCAATGAACGCGGCTAGTTGGTGGACGTTCATGATCGTATTGCGCTTAGTATTTCACTGACGAACATAAGGAACAAGAAACGGACGTACGTGGCGCAAGCCCGATGCACTCGAGATATTATTAATAAAGCAATGAACGCGGCTAGTTGGTGGACGTTCATGAGTGTATTGCGCTTAGTGTTTCACTGACGAACATGAGGAACAAGAAACGGACGTACGTGGCGCAAGCCCGATGCACTCGAGATAACATTAATAAAGCAATGAACGCGGCTAGTTGGTGGACGTTCATGATCGTATTGCGCTTAGTGTTTCACTGACGAACATAAGGAACAAGAAACGGACGTACGTGGCGCAAGCCCGATGCACTCCAAATAACATTTAGTAAAGCAAGGAACAGGGCTAGTTGGTGGACGTTCATGAGTGTATTGCGCTTAGTGTTTCACTGACGAACATGAGGAACAAGAAGCGGACGTACGTGGCGCAAGCCCGATGCACTCGAGATAACATTAATACAGCAATGAACGCGGCTAGTTGGTGGACGCTCATGATCGTATTGCGCTTAGTGTTTCACTGACGAACATGAGGAACAAAAAACGGACGTACGTGGCGTAAGCCCGATGCACTCGAGATAACATTAATAAAGCAATAAACGCGGCTAGTTGGTGGACGTTCATGAGTGTATTGCGCTTAGTGTTTCACTGACGAACATCAGGAACAAGAAACGGACGTACGTGGCGCAAGCCCGATGCACTCGAGATAACATTAATAAAGCAATGAACGCGGCTAGTTGGTGGACGTTCATGATCGTATTGCGCTTAGTGTTTCACTGACGAACATAAGGAACAAGAAACGGACGTACGTGGCGCAAGCCCGATGCACTCGAGATAACATTAATACAGCAATGAACGCGGCTAGTTGGTGGACGTTCATGATCGTATTGCGCTTAGTATTTCACTGACGAACATAAGGAACAAGAAACGGACGTACGTGGCGCAAGCCCGATGCACTCGAGATATTATTATTAAAGCAATGAACGCGGCTAGTTGGTGGACGTTCATGAGTGTATTGCGCTTAGTGTTTCACTGACGAACATGAGGAACAAGAAACGGACGTACGTGGCGCAAGCCCGATGCACTCGAGATAACATTAATAAAGCAATGAACGCGGCTAGTTGGTGGACGTTCATGATCGTATTGCGCTTAGTGTTTCACTTACGAACATAAGGAACAAGAAACTGACGTACGTGGCGCAAGCCCGATGCACTCGAGATTACATTAATAAAGCAATGAACGCGGCTAGTTGGTGGACGTTAATGAGTGTATTGCGCTTAGTGTTTAACTGACGAACATAAGGAACAAGAAACGGACGTACGTGGCGCAAGCCCGATGCACTCGAGATAACATTAATAAAGCAATGAACGGGGCTAGTTGGTGGACGTTCATGAGTGTATTGCGCTTAGTGTTTCACTGACGAACATGAGGAACAAGAAACGGACGTACGTGGCGCAAGCCCGATGCACTCGAGATAACAATAATAAAGCAATGAACGGGGCTAGTTGGTGGACGTTCAGGAGTGCATTGCGCTTAGTGTTTCACTGACGGACATAAGGAACAAGAAACGGACGTACGTGACCCAAGCCCGATGCACTCGAGATAACATTAATAAAGCAATGAACGCGGCTAGTTGGTGGACGTACATGAGTGTATTGCGCTTAATGTTTCACTGACGAACATAAGGAACAAGAAACGGACGTACGTGGCGCAAGCCCGATGCACTCGAGATAGCATTAATAAAGCAATGAACGGGGCTAGTTGGTGGACGTTCATGATCGTATTGCGCTTAGTGTTTCACTGACGAACATAAGGAACAAGAAAAGGACGTACGTGGCGCAAGCCCGATGCACTCGAGATAACATTAATAAAGCAATGAACGCGGCTAGTTGGTGGATGTTCATGAGTGTATTGCGCTTAGTGTTTCACTGACGAACATGAGGAACAAGAAACGGACGTACGTGGCGCAAGCCCGATGCACTCGAGATAACATTAATACAGCAATGAACGCGGCTAGTTGTTGGACGTTCATGATCGTATTGCGCTTCGTGTTTCACTGACGAACATGAGGAACAAGAAACGGACGTACGTGGCGCAAGCGCGATGCACTCCAAATAACATTTAGTAAAGCAAGGAACAGGGCTAGTTGGTGGACGTTCATGAGTGTATTGCGCTTAGTGTTTCACTGACGAACATGAGGAACAAGAAACGGACGTACGGGGCGCAAGCCCGATGCACTCGAGATAACATTAATAAAGCAATGAACGCGGCTAGTTGGTGGACGTTCATGATCGTATTGCGCTTAGTGTTTCACTGACGAACATAAGGAACAAGAAACGGACGTACGTGGCGCAAGCCCGATGCACTCGAGATAACATTAATACAGCAATGAACGCGGCTAGTTGGTGGACGTTCATGATCGTATTGCGCTTAGTATTTCACTGACGAACATAAGGAACAAGAAACGGACGTACGTGGCGCAAGCCCGATGCACTCGAGATATTATTAATAAAGCAATGAACGCGGCTAGTTGGTGGACGTTCATGAGTGTATTGCGCTTAGTGTTTCACTGACGAACATGAGGAACAAGAAACGGACGTACGTGGCGCAAGCCCGATGCACTCGAGATAACATTAATAAAGCAATGAACGCGGCTAGTTGGTGGACGTTCATGATCGTATTGCGCTTAGTGTTTCACTGACGAACATAAGGAACAAGAAACGGACGTACGTAGCGCAAGCCCGATGCACTCGAGATAACATTAATAAAGCAATGAACGCGGCTAGTTGGTGGACGTTCATGAGTGTATTGCGCTTAGTGTTTCACTGACGAACATAAGGAACAAGAAACGGACGTACGTGGCGCAAGCCCGATGCACTCGAGATAACATTAATACAGCAATGAACGCGGCTAGTTGGTGGACGTTCATGATCGTATTGCGCTTAGTGTTTCACTGACGAACATAAGGAACAAGAAACGGACGTACGGGGCGCAAGCCCGATGCACTCGAGATAACATTAATAAAGCAATGAACGCGGCTAGTTGGTGGACGTTCATGAGTGTATTGCGCTTAGTGTTTCACTGACGAACATGAGGAACAAGAAACGGACGTACGTGGCGCAAGCCCGACGCACTCGAGATAACATTAATAAAGCAATGAACGCGGCTAGTTGGTGGACGTTCATGATCGTATTGCGCTTAGTGTTTCACTTACGAACATAAGGAACAAGAAACTGACGTACGTGGCGCAAGCCCGATGCACTCGAGATAACATTAATAAAGCAATGAACGCGGCTAGTTGGGGGACGTTAATGAGTGTATTGCGCTTAGTGTTTCACTGACGAACATGAGGAACAAGAAACGGACGTACGTGGCGCAAGCCCGATGCACTCGAGATAACATTAATAAAGCAATGAACGCGGCTAGTTGGTGGACGTACATGAGTGTATTGCGCTTAATGTTTCACTGACGAACATAAGGAACAAGAAACGGACGTACGTGGCGCAAGCCCGATACACTCGAGATAGCATTAATAAAGCAATGAACGGGGCTAGTTGGTGGACGTTCATGATCGTATTGCGCTTAGTGTTTCACTGACGAACATGAGGAACAAGAAGCGGACGTACGTGGCGCAAGCCCGATGCACTCGAGATAACATTAATACAGTAATGAACGCGGCTAGTTGGTGGACGTTCATGATCGTATTGCGCTTAGTGTTTCACTGACGAACATAAGGAACAAGAAACGGACGTACGTGGCGCAAGCCCGATGCACTCGAGATAACATTAATAAAGCAATGAACGCGGCTAGTTGGTGGACGTTCATGAGTGTATTGCGCTTAGTGTTTCACTGACGAACATGAGGAACAAAAAACGGACGTACGTGGCGCAAGCCCGATGCACTCGAGATAACATTAATAAAGCAATGAACGCGGCTAGTTGGTGGACGTTCATGATCGTATTGCGCTTAGTGTTTCACTGACGAACATCAGGAACAAGAAACTGACGTACGTGGCGCAAGCCCGATGCACTCGAGATAACATTAATAAAGCAATGAACGCGGCTAGTTGGTGGACGTTCATGAGTGTATTGCGCTTAGTGTTTCACTGACGAACATGAGGAACAAGAAGCGGACGTACGTGGCGCAAGCCCGATGCACTCGAGATAACATTAATACAGCAATGAACGCGGCTAGTTGGTGGACGCTCATGATCGTATTGCGCTTAGTGTTTCACTGACGAACATGAGGAACAAAAAACGGACGTACGTGGCGTAAGCCCGATGCACTCGAGATAACATTAATAAAGCAATAAACGCGGCTAGTTGGTGGACGTTCATGAGTGTATTGCGCTTAGTGTTTCACTGACGAACATGAGGAACAAGAAACGGACGTACGTGGCGCAAGCCCGATGCACTCGAGATAACATTAATAAAGCAATGAACGCGGCTAGTTGGTGGACGTTCATGATCGTATTGCGCTTAGTGTTTCACTGGCGAACATAAGGAACAAGAAACGGACGTACGTGGCGCAAGCCCGATGCACTCGAGATAACATTAATACAGCAATGAACGCGGCTAGTTGGTGGACGTTCATGATCGTATTGCGCTTAGTATTTCACTGACGAACATAAGGAACAAGAAACGGACGTACGTGGCGCAAGCCCGATGCACTCGAGATATTATTAATAAAGCAATGAACGCGGCTAGTTGGTGGACGTTCATGAGTGTATTGCGCTTAGTGTTTCACTTACGAACATAAGGAACAAGAAACGGACGTACGTGGCGCAAGCCCGATGCACTCGAGATAACATTAATAAAGCAATGAACGGGGCTAGTTGGTGGACGTTCATGAGTGCATTGCGCTTAGTGTTTCACTGACGAACATAAGGAACAAGAAACGGACGTACGTGGCCCAAGCCCGATGCACTCGAGATAACATTAATAAAGCAATGAACGCGGCTAGTTGGTGGACGTACATGAGTGTATTGCGCTTAATGTTTCACTGACGAACATAAGGAACAAGAAACGGACGTACGTGGCGCAAGCCCGATACACTCGAGATAGCATTAATAAAGCAATGAACGGGGCTAGTTGGTGGACGTTCATGATCGTATTGCGCTTAGTGTTTCACTGACGAACATGAGGAACAAGAAGCGGACGTACGTGGCGCAAGCCCGATGCACTCGAGATAACATTAATACAGCAATGAACGCGGCTAGTTGGTGGACGTTCATGATCGTATTGCGCTTAGTGTTTCACTGACGAACATAAGGAACAAGAAACGGACGTACGTGGCGCAAGCCCGATGCACTCGAGATAACATTAATAAAGCAAAGAACGCGGCTAGTTGGTGGACGTTCATGAGTGTATTGCGCTTAGTGTTTCACTGACGAACATGAGGAACAAAAAACGGACGTACGTGGCGCAAGCCCGATGCACTCGAGATAACATTAATAAAGCAATGAACGCGGCTAGTTGGTGGACGTTCATGATCGTATTGCGCTTAGTGTTTCACTGACGAACATCAGGAACAAGAAACTGACGTACGTGGCGCAAGCCCGATGCACTCGAGATAACATTAATAAAGCAATGAACGCGGCTAGTTGGTGGACGTTCATGAGTGTATTGCGCTTAGTGTTTCACTGACGAACATGAGGAACAAGAAACGGACGTACGTGGCGCAAGCCCAATGCACTCGAGGTAACATTAATACAGCAATGAACGCGGCTAGTTGGTGGACGTTCATGATCGTATTGCGCTTAGTGTTTCACTGACGAACATGAGGAACAAGAAACGGACGTACGTGGCGCAAGCCCGATGCACTCGAGATAACATTAATAAAGCAATGAACGCGGCTAGTTGGTGGACGTTCATGATCGTATTGCGCTTAGTGTTTCACTGGCGAACATAAGGAACAAGAAACGGACGTACGTGGCGCAAGCCCGATGCACTCGAGATAACATTAATACAGCAATGAACGCGGCTAGTTGGTGGACGTTCATGATCGTATTGCGCTTAGTATTTCACTGACGAACATAAGGAACAAGAAACGGACGTACGTGGCGCAAGCCCGATGCACTCGAGATATTATTAATAAAGCAATGAACGCGGCTAGTTGGTGGACGTTCATGAGTGTATTGCGCTTAGTGTTTCACTTACGAACATAAGGAACAAGAAACGGACGTACGTGGCGCAAGCCCGATGCACTCGAGATAACATTAATAAAGCAATGAACGGGGCTAGTTGGTGGACGTTCATGAGTGCATTGCGCTTAGTGTTTCACTGACGAACATAAGGAACAAGAAACGGACGTACGTGGCCCAAGCCCGATGCACTCGAGATAACATTAATAAAGCAATGAACGCGGCTAGTTGGTGGACGTACATGAGTGTATTGCGCTTAATGTTTCACTGACGAACATAAGGAACAAGAAACGGACGTACGTGGCGCAAGCCCGATACACTCGAGATAGCATTAATAAAGCAATGAACGGGGCTAGTTGGTGGACGTTCATGATCGTATTGCGCTTAGTGTTTCACTGACGAACATGAGGAACAAGAAGCGGACGTACGTGGCGCAAGCCCGATGCACTCGAGATAACATTAATACAGCAATGAACGCGGCTAGTTGGTGGACGTTCATGATCGTATTGCGCTTAGTGTTTCACTGACGAACATAAGGAACAAGAAACGGACGTACGTGGCGCAAGCCCGATGCACTCGAGATAACATTAATAAAGCAAAGAACGCGGCTAGTTGGTGGACGTTCATGAGTGTATTGCGCTTAGTGTTTCACTGACGAACATGAGGAACAAAAAACGGACGTACGTGGCGCAAGCCCGATGCACTCGAGATAACATTAATAAAGCAATGAACGCGGCTAGTTGGTGGACGTTCATGATCGTATTGCGCTTAGTGTTTCACTGACGAACATCAGGAACAAGAAACTGACGTACGTGGCGCAAGCCCGATGCACTCGAGATAACATTAATAAAGCAATGAACGCGGCTAGTTGGTGGACTTTCATGAGTGTATTGCGCTTAGTGTTTCACTGACGAACATGAGGAACAAGAAACGGACGTACGTGGCGCAAGCCCAATGCACTCGAGGTAACATTAATACAGCAATGAACGCGGCTAGTTGGTGGACGTTCATGATCGTATTGCGCTTAGTGTTTCACTGACGAACATAAGGAACAAGAAACGGACGTACGTAGCGCAAGCCCGATGCACTCGAGATAACATTAATAAAGCAATGAACGCGGCTAGTTGGTGGACGTTCATGAGTGTATTGCGCTTAGTGTTTCACTGACGAACATGAGGAACAAGAAACGGACGTACGTGGCGCAAGCCCGACGCACTCGAGATAACATTAATAAAGCAATGAACGCGGCTAGTTGGTGGACGTTCATGATCGTATTGCGCTTAGTGTTTCACTTACGAACATAAGGAACAAGAAACTGACGTACGTGGCGCAAGCCCGATGCACTCGAGATTACATTAATAAAGCAATGAACGCGGCTAGTTGGTGGACGTTAATGAGTGTATTGCGCTTAGTGTTTAACTGACGAACATAAGGAACAAGAAACGGACGTACGTGGCGCAAGCCCGATGCACTCGAGATAACATTAATAAAGCAATGAACGGGGCTAGTTGGTGGACGTTCATGAGTGTATTGCGCTTAGTGTTTCACTGACGAACATGAGGAACAAGAAACGGACGTACGTGGCGCAAGCCCGATGCACTCGAGATAACAATAATAAAGCAATGAACGGGGCTAGTTGGTGGACGTTCAGGAGTGCATTGCGCTTAGTGTTTCACTGACGAACATAAGGAACAAGAAACGGACGTACGTGACCCAAGCCCGATGCACTCGAGATAACATTAATAAAGCAATGAACGCGGCTAGTTGGTGGACGTACATGAGTGTATTGCGCTTAATGTTTCACTGACGAACATAAGGAACAAGAAACGGACGTACGTGGCGCAAGCCCGATGCACTCGAGATAGCATTAATAAAGCAATGAACGGGGCTAGTTGGTGGACGTTCATGATCGTATTGCGCTTAGTGTTTCACTGACGAACATAAGGAACAAGAAAAGGACGTACGTGGCGCAAGCCCGATGCACTCGAGATAACATTAATAAAGCAATGAACGCGGCTAGTTGGTGGATGTTCATGAGTGTATTGCGCTTAGTGTTTCACTGACGAACATGAGGAACAAGAAACGGACGTACGTGGCGCAAGCCCGATGCACTCGAGATAACATTAATACAGCAATGAACGCGGCTAGTTGTTGGGCGTTCATGATCGTATTGCGCTTCGTGTTTCACTGACGAACATGAGGAACAAGAAACGGACGTACGTGGCCCAAGCCCGATGCACTCGAGATAACATTTAGTAAAGCAAGGAACAGGGCTAGTTGGTGGACGTTCATGAGTGTATTGCGCTTAGTGTTTCACTGACGAACATAAGGAACAAGAAACGGACGTACGTGGCGCAAGCCCGATGCACTCGAGATAACATTAATAAAGCAATGAACGGGGCTAGTTGGTGGACGTTCATGAGTGTATTGCGCTTAGTGTTTCACTGACGAACATGAGGAACAAGAAACGGACGTACGTGGCGCAAGCCCGATGCACTCGAGATAACATTAATAAAGCAATGAACGGGGCTAGTTGGTGGACGTTCATGAGTGCATTGCGCTTAGTGTTTCACTGACGAACATAAGGAACAAGAAACGGACGTACGTGGCGCAAGCCCGATGCACTCGAGATAACATTATTACAGCAATGAACGCGGCTAGTTGGTGGACGTTCATGATCGTATTGCGCTTAGTGTTTCACTGACGAACATAAGGAACAAGAAACGGACGTACGTGGCGCAAGCCCGATGCACTCCAAATAACATTTAGTAAAGCAAGGAACAGGGCTAGTTGGTGGACGTTCATGAGTGTATTGCGCTTAGTGTTTCACTGACGAACATGAGGAACAAGAAGCGGACGTACGTGGCGCAAGCCCGATGCACTCGAGATAACATTAATACAGCAATGAACGCGGCTAGTTGGTGGACGCTCATGATCGTATTGCGCTTAGTGTTTCACTGACGAACATGAGGAACAAAAAACGGACGTACGTGGCGTAAGCCCGATGCACTCGAGATAACATTAATAAAGCAATAAACGCGGCTAGTTGGTGGACGTTCATGAGTGTATTGCGCTTAGTGTTTCACTGACGAACATGAGGAACAAGAAACGGACGTACGTGGCGCAAGCCCGATGCACTCGAGATAACATTAATAAAGCAATGAACGCGGCTAGTTGGTGGACGTTCATGATCGTATTGCGCTTAGTGTTTCACTGGCGAACATAAGGAACAAGAAACGGACGTACGTGGCGCAAGCCCGATGCACTCGAGATAACATTAATACAGCAATGAACGCGGCTAGTTGGTGGACGTTCATGATCGTATTGCGCTTAGTATTTCACTGACGAACATAAGGAACAAGAAACGGACGTACGTGGCGCAAGCCCGATGCACTCGAGATATTATTAATAAAGCAATGAACGCGGCTAGTTGGTGGACGTTCATGAGTGTATTGCGCTTAGTGTTTCACTGACGAACATGAGGAACAAGAAACGGACGTACGTGGCGCAAGCCCGATGCACTCGAGATAACATTAATAAAGCAATGAACGCGGCTAGTTGGTGGACGTTCATGATCGTATTGCGCTTAGTGTTTCACTGACGAACATAAGGAACAAGAAACGGACGTACGTAGCGCAAGCCCGATGCACTCGAGATAACATTAATAAAGCAATGAACGCGGCTAGTTGGTGGACGTTCATGAGTGTATTGCGCTTAGTGTTTCACTGACGAACATAAGGAACAAGAAACGGACGTACGTGGCGCAAGCCCGATGCACTCGAGATAACATTAATACAGCAATGAACGCGGCTAGTTGGTGGACGTTCATGATCGTATTGCGCTTAGTGTTTCACTGACGAACATAAGGAACAAGAAACGGACGTACGGGGCGCAAGCCCGATGCACTCGAGATAACATTAATAAAGCAATGAACGCGGCTAGTTGGTGGACGTTCATGAGTGTATTGCGCTTAGTGTTTCACTGACGAACATGAGGAACAAGAAACGGACGTACGTGGCGCAAGCCCGACGCACTCGAGATAACATTAATAAAGCAATGAACGCGGCTAGTTGGTGGACGTTCATGATCGTATTGCGCTTAGTGTTTCACTTACGAACATAAGGAACAAGAAACTGACGTACGTGGCGCAAGCCCGATGCACTCGAGATAACATTAATAAAGAAATGAACGCGGCTAGTTGGTGGACGTTAATGAGTGTATTGCGCTTAGTGTTTCACTGACGAACATGAGGAACAAGAAACGGACGTACGTGGCGCAAGCCCGATGCACTCGAGATAACATTAATAAAGCAATGAACGCGGCTAGTTGGTGGACGTTCATGAGTGTATTGCGCTTAGTGTTTCACTGATGAACATGAGGAACAAGAAACGGACGTACGTGGCGCAAGCCCGACGCACTTGAGATAACATTAATAAAGCAATGAACGCGGCTAGTTGGTGGACGTTCATGATCGTATTGCGCTTAGTGTTTCACTTACGAACATAAGGAACAAGAAACGGACGTACGTGGCGCAAGTCCGATGCACTCGAGATAACATTAATAAAGCAATGAACGGGGCTAGTTGGTGGACGTTCATGAGTGCATTGCGCTTAGTGTTTCACTGACGAACATAAGGAACAAGAAACGGACGTACGTGGCCCAAGCCCGATGCACTCGAGATAACATTAATAAAGCAATGAACGCGGCTAGTTGGTGGACGTACATGAGTGTATTGCGCTTAATGTTTCACTGACGAACATAAGGAACAAGAAACGGACGTACGTGGCGCAAGCCCGATGCACTCGAGATAGCATTAATAAAGCAATGAACGGGGCTAGTTGGTGGACGTTCATGATCGTATTGCGCTTAGTGTTTCACTGACGAACATAAGGAACAAGAAACGGACGTACGTGGCGCAAGCCCGATGCACTCGAGATAACATTAATAAAGCAATGAACGGGGCTAGTTGTTGGACGTTCATGATCGTATTGCGCTTCGTGTTTCACTGACGAACATGAGGAACAAGAAACGGACGTACGTGGCGCAAGCGCGATGCACTCCAAATAACATTTAGTAATGCAAGGAACAGGGCTAGTTGGTGGACGTTCATGAGTGTATTGCGCTTAGTGTTTCACTGACGAACATGAGGAACAAGAAGCGGACGTACGTGGCGCAAGCCCGATGCACTCGAGATAACATTAATACAGCAATGAACGCGGCTAGTTGGTGGACGTTCATGATCGTATTGCGCTTAGTGTTTCACTGACGAACATAAGGAACAAGAAACGGACGTACGTGGCGCAAGCCCGATGCACTCGAGATAACATTAATAAAGCAATGAACGCGGCTAGTTGGTGGACGTTCATGAGTGTATTGCGCTTAGTGTTTCACTGACGAACATAAGGAACAAAAAACGGACGTACGTGGCGCAAGCCCGATGCACTCGAGACAACATTAATAAAGCAATGAACGCGGCTAGTTGGTGGACGTTCATGATCGTATTGCGCTTAGTGTTTCACTGACGAACATCAGGAACAAGAAACTGACGTACGTGGCGCAAGCCCGATGCACTCGAGATAACATTAATAAAGCAATGAACGCGGCTAGTTGGTGGACGTTCATGAGTGTATTGCGCTTAGTGTTTCACTGACGAACATGAGGAACAAGAAACGGACGTACGTGGCGCAAGCGCAATGCACTCGAGGTAACATTAATACAGCAATGAACGCGGCTAGTTGGTGGACGTTCATGATCGTATTGCGCTTAGTGTTTCACTGACGAACATAAGGAACAAGAAACGGACGTACGTAGCGCAAGCCCGATGCACTCGAGATAACATTAATAAAGCAATGAACGCGGCTAGTTGGTGGACGTTCATGAGTGTATTGCGCTTAGTGTTTCACTGACGAACATAAGGAACAAGAAACGGACGTACGTGGCGCAAGCCCGATGCACTCGAGATAACATTAACAAAGCAATGAACGCGGCTAGTTGGTGGACGTTCATGAGTGTATTGCGCTTAGTGTTTCACTGACGAACATGAGGAACAAGAAACGGACGTACGTGGCGCAAGCCCGATGCACTCGAGATAACATTAACAAAGCAATGAACGCGGCTAGTTGGTGGACGTTCATGAGTGTATTGCGCTTAGTGTTTCACTGACGAACATAAGGAACAAGAAACGGACGTACGTAGCGCAAGCCCGATGCACTCGAGATAACATTAATAACGCAATGAACGCGGCTAGTTGGTGGACGTTCATGAGTGTATTGCGCTTAGTGTTTCACTGACGAACATAAGGAACAAGAAACGGACGTACGTGGCGCAAGCCCGATGCACTCGAGATAACATTAACAAAGCAATGAACGCGGCTTGTTGGTGGACGTTCATGAGTGCATTGCGCTTAGTGTTTCACTGACGAACATGAGGAACAAGAAACGGACGTACGTGGCGCAAGCCCGATGCACTCGAGATAACATTAACAAAGCAATGAACGCGGCTAGTTGGTGGACATTCATGAGTGTATTGCGCTTAGTGTTTCACTGACGAACATGAGGAACAAGAAACGGACGTACGTGGCGCAAGCCCGATGCACTCGAGATAACTTTAATAAAGCAATGAACGGGGCTAGTTGGTGGACGTTCATGAGTGTATTGCGCTTAGTGTTTCACTGACGAACATGAGGAACAAGAAACGGATGTACGTGGCGCAAGCCCGATGCACTCGAGATAACATTAATAAAGCAATGAACGGGGCTAGTTGGTGGACGTTCATGAGTGCATTGCGCTTAGTGTTTCACTGACGAACATAAGGAACAAGAAACGGACGTACGTGGCGCAAGCCCGATGCACTCGAGATAACATTATTACACCAATGAACGCGGCTAGTTGGTGGACGTTCATGATCGTATTGCGCTTAGTGTTTCACTGACGAACATAAGGAACGAGAAACGGACGTACGTGGCGCAAGCCCGATGCACTCCAAATAGCATTTAGTAAAGCAAGGAACAGGGCTAGTTGGTGGACGTTCATGAGTGTATTGCGCTTAGTGTTTCACTGACGAACATGAGGAACAAGAAGCGGACGTACGTGGCGCAAGCCCGATGCACTCGAGATAACATTAATACAGCAATGAACGCGGCTAGTTGGTGGACGCTCATGATCGTATTGCGCTTAGTGTTTCACTGACGAACATGAGGAACAAAAAACGGACGTACGTGGCGTAAGCCCGAAGCACTCGAGATAACATTAATAAAGCAATAAACGCGGCTAGTTGGTGGACGTTCATGAGTGTATTGCGCTTAGTGTTTCACTGACGAACATGAGGAACAAGAAACGGACGTACGTGGCGCAAGCCCGATGCACTCGAGATAACATTAATAAAGCAATGAACGCGGCTAGTTGGTGGACGTTCATGATCGTATTGCGCTTAGTGTTTCACTGACGAACATAAGGAACAAGAAACGGACGTACGTGGCGCAAGCCCGATGCATTCGAGATAACATTAATACAGCAATGAACGCGGCTAGTTGGTGGACGTTCATGATCGTATTGCGCTTAGTATTTCACTGACGAACATAAGGAACAAGAAACGGACGTACGTGGCGCAAGCCCGATGCACTCGAGATATTATTAATAAAGCAATGAACGCGGCTAGTTGGTGGACGCTCATGAGTGTATTGCGCTTAGTGTTTCACTGACGAACATGAGGAACAAGAAACGGACGTACGTGGCGCAAGCCCGATGCACTCGAGATAACATTAATAAAGCAATGAACGCGGCTAGTTGGTGGGCGTTCATGATCGTATTGCGCTTAGTGTTTCACTGACGAACATAAGGAACAAGAAACGGACGTACGTGGCGCAAGCCCGATGCACTCGAGATAACATTAATACAGCAATGAACGCGGCTGGTTGGTGGACGTTCATGATCGTATTGCGCTTAGTGTTTCACTGACGAACATAAGGAACAAGAAACGGACGTACGTGGCGCAAGCCCGATGCACTCGAGATAACATTATTAAGCAATGAACGCGGCTAGTTGGTGGACGTTCATGAGTGTATTGCGCTTAGTGTTTCACTGACGAACATGAGGAACAAGAAACGGACGTACGTGGCGCAAGCCCGACGCACTCGAGATAACATTAATAAAGCAATGAACGCGGCTAGTTGGTGGACGTTCATGATCGTATTGCGCTTAGTGTTTCACTTACGAACATAAGGAACAAGAAACTGACGTACGTGGCGCAAGCCCGATGCACTCGAGATAACATTAATAAAGCAATGAACGCGGCTAGTTGGTGGACGTTAATGAGTGTATTGCGCTTAGTGTTTCACTGACGAACATAAGGAACAAGAAACGGACGTACGTGGCGCAAGCCCAATGCACTCGAGATAACATTAATAAAGCAATGAACGCGGCTAGTTGGTGGACGTTCATGAGTGTATTGCGCTTAGTGTTTCACTGACGAACATGAGGAACAAGAAACGGACGTACGTGGCGCAAGCCCGACGCACTCGAGATAACATTAATAAAGCAATGAACGCGGCTAGTTGGTGGACGTTCATGATCGTATTGCGCTTAGTGTTTCACTTACGAACATAAGGAACAAGAAACGGACGTACGTGGCGCAAGCCCGATGCACTCGAGATAACATTAATAAAGCAATGAACGCGGCTAGTTGGTGGACGTTCATGAGTGTATTGCGCTTAGTGTTTCACTGACGAACATGAGGAACAAGAAACGGACGTACGTGGCGCAAGCCCGACGCACTCGAGATAACATTAATAAAGCAATGAACGCGGCTAGTTGGTGGACGTTCATGATCGTATTGCGCTTAGTGTTTCACTTACGAACATAAGGAACAAGAAACGGACGTACGTGGCGCAACCCCGATGCACTCGAGATAACATTAATAAAGCAATGAACGGGGCTAGTTGGTGGACGTTCATGAGTGCATTGCGCTTAGTGTTTCACTGACGAACATAAGGAACAAGAAACGGACGTACGTGGCCCAAGCCCGATGCACTCGAGATAACATTAATAAAGCAATGAACGCGGCTAGTTGGTGGACGTACATGAGTGTATTGCGCTTAATGTTTCACTGACGAACTTAAGGAACAAGAAACGGACGTACGTGGCGCAAGCCCGATGCACTCGAGATAGCATTAATAAAGCAATGAACGGGGCTAGTTGGTGGACGTTCATGATCGTATTGCGCTTAGTGTTTCACTGACGAACATGAGGAACAAGAAACGGACGTACGTGGCGCAAGCGCGATGCACTCCAAATAACATTTAGTAAAGCAAGGAACAGGGCTAGTTGGTGGACGTTCATGAGTGTATTGCGCTTAGTGTTTCACTGACGAACATGAGGAACAAGAAGCGGACGTACGTGGCGCAAGCCCGATGCACTCGAGATAACATTATTACAGCAATGAACGCGGCTAGTTGGTGGACGTTCATGATCGTATTGCGCTTAGTGTTTCACTGACGAACATAAGGAACAAGAAACGGACGTACGTGGCGCAAGCGCGATGCACTCCAAATAACATTTAGTAATGCAAGGAACAGGGCTAGTTGGTGGACGTTCATGAGTGTATTGCGCTTAGTGTTTCACTGACGAACATGAGGAACAAGAAGCGGACGTACGTGGCGCAAGCCCGATGCACTCGAGATAACATTAATACAGCAATGAACGCGGCTAGTTGGTGGACGTTCATGATCGTATTGCGCTTAGTGTTTCACTGACGAACATAAGGAACAAGAAACGGACGTACGTGGCGCAAGCCCGATGCACTCGAGATAACATTAATAAAGCAATGAACGCGGCTAGTTGGTGGACGTTCATGAGTGTATTGCGCTTAGTGTTTCACTGACGAACATGAGGAACAAAAAACGGACGTACGTGGCGCAAGCCCGATGCACTCGAGATAAAATTAATAAAGCAATGAACGCGGCTAGTTGGTGGACGTTCATGATCGTATTGCGCTTAGTGTTTCACTGACGAACATAAGGAACAAGAAACTGACGTACGTGGCGCAAGCCCGATGCACTCGAGATAACATTAATAAAGCAATGAACGCGGCTAGTTGGTGGGCGTTCATGAGTGTATTGCGCTTAGTGTTTCACTGACGAATATGAGGAACAAGAAACGGACGTACGTGGCGCAAGCCCAATGCACTCGAGGTAACATTAATACAGCAATGAACGCGGCTAGTTGGTGGACGTTCATGATCGTATTGCGCTTAGTGTTTCACTGACGAACATAAGGAACAAGAAACGGACGTACGTAGCGCAAGCCCGATGCACTCGAGATAAAATTAATAAAGCAATGAACTCGGCTAGTTGGTGGACGTTCATGAGTGTATTGCGCTTAGTGTTTCACTGACGAACATAAGGAACAAGAAACGGACGTACGTGGCGCAAGCCCGATGCACTCGAGATAACATTAACAAAGCAATGAACGCGGCTAGTTGGTGGACGTTCATGAGTGTATTGCGCTTAGTGTTTCACTGACGAACATGAGGAACAAGAAACGGACGTACGTGGCGCAAGCCCGATGCACTCGAGATAACATTAACAAAGCAATGAACGTGGCTAGTTGGTGGACGTTCATGAGTGTATTGCGCTTAGTGTTTCACTGACGAACATAAGGAACAAGAAACGGACGTACGTAGCGCAAGCCCGATGCACTCGAGATAACATTAATAAAGCAATGAACGCGGCTAGTTGGTGGACGTTCATGAGTGTATTGCGCTTAGTGTTTCACTGACGAACATAAGGAACAAGAAACGGACGTACGTGGCGCAAGCCCGATGCACTCGAGATAACATTAACAAAGCAATGAACGCGGCTTGTTGGTGGACGTTCATGAGTGTATTGCGCTTAGTGTTTCACTGACGAACATGAGGAACAAGAAACGGACGTACGTGGCGCAAGCCCGATGCACTCGAGATAACATTAACAAAGCAATGAATGCGGCTAGTTGGTGGACGTTCATGAGTGTATTGCGCTTAGTGTTTCACTGACGAACATGCGGAACAAGAAACGGACGTACGTGGCGCAAGCCCGATGCACTCGAGATAACTTTAATAAAGCAATGAACGGGGCTAGTTGGTGGACGTTCATGATCGTATTGCGCTTCGTGTTTCACTGACGAACATGAGGAACAAGAAACGGACGTACGTGGCGCAAGCGCGATGCACTCCAAATAACATTTAGTAAAGCAAGGAACAGGGCTAGTTGGTGGACGTTCATGAGTGTATTGCGCTTAGTGTTTCACTGACGAACATGAGGAACAAGAAGCGGACGTACGTGGCGCAAGCCCGATGCACTCGAGATAACATTAATACAGCAATGAACGCGGCTAGTTGGTGGACGTTCATGATCGTATTGCGCTTAGTGTTTCACTGACGAACATAAGGAACAAGAAACGGACGTACGTGGCGCAAGCGCGATGCACTCCAAATAACATTTAGTAATGCAAGGAACAGGGCTAGTTGGTGGACGTTCATGAGTGTATTGCGCTTAGTGTTTCACTGACGAACATGAGGAACAAGAAGCGGACGTACGTGGCGCAAGCCCGATGCACTCGAGATAACATTAATACAGCAATGAACGCGGCTAGTTGGTGGACGTTCATGATCGTATTGCGCTTAGTGTTTCACTGACGAACATAAGGAACAAGAAACGGACGTACGTGGCGCAAGCCCGATGCACTCGAGATAACATTAATAAAGCAATGAACGCGGCTAGTAGGTGGACGTTCATGAGTGTATTGCGCTTAGTGTTTCACTGACGAACATGAGGAACAAAAAACGGACGTACGTGGCGCAAGCCCGATGCACTCGAGATAACATTAATAAAGCAATGAACGCGGCTAGTTGGTGGACGTTCATGATCGTATTGCGCTTAGTGTTTCACTGACGAACATAAGGAACAAGAAACTGACGTACGTGGCGCAAGCCCGATGCACTCGAGATAACATTAATAAAGCAATGAACGCGGCTAGTTGGTGGACGTTCATGAGTGTATTGCGCTTAGTGTTTCACTGACGAACATGAGGAACAAGAAACGGACGTACTTGGCGCAAGCCCAATGCACTCGAGGTAACATTAATACAGCAATGAACGCGGCTAGTTGGTGGACGTTCATGATCGTATTGCGCTTAGTGTTTCACTGACGAACATAAGGAACAAGAAACGGACGTACGTAGCGCAAGCCCGATGCACTCGAGATAACATTAACAAAGCAATGAACGCGGCTTGTTGGTGGACGTTCATGAGTGTATTGCGCTTCGTGTTTCACTGACGAACATGAGGAACAAGAAACGGACGTACGTGGCGCAAGCGCGATGCACTCCAAATAACATTTAGTAAAGCAAGGAACAGGGCTAGTTGGTGGACGTTCATGAGTGTATTGCGCTTAGTGTTTCACTGACGAACATGAGGAACAAGAAGCGGACGTACGTGGCGAAAACCCGATGCACTCGAGATAACATTAATACAGCAATGAACGCGGCTAGTTGGTGGACGTTCATGATCGTATTGCGCTTAGTGTTTCACTGACGAACATAAGGAACAAGAAACGGACGTACGTGGCGCAAGCCCGATGCACTCGAGATAACATTAATAAAGCAATGAACGCGGCTAGTTGGTGGACGTTCATGAGTGTGTTGCGCTTAGTGTTTCACTGACGAACATAAGGAACAAGAAACGGACGTACGTGGCGCAAGCCCGATGCACTCGAGATAACATTAACAAAGCAATGAACGCGGCTAGTTGGTGGACGTTCATGAGTGTATTGCGCTTAGTGTTTCACTGACGAACATGAGGAACAAGAAACGGACGTACGTGGCGCAAGCCCGATGCACTCGAGATAACATTAACAAAGCAATGAACGCGGCTAGTTGGTGGACGTTCATGAGTGTATTGCGCTTAGTGTTTCACTGACGAACATAAGGAACAAGAAACGGACGTACGTAGCGCAAGCCCGATGCACTCGAGATAACATTAATAAAGCAATGAACGCGGCTAGTTGGTGGACGTTCATGAGTGTATTGCGCTTAGTGTTTCACTGACGAACATAAGGAACAAGAAACGGACGTACGTGGCGCAAGCCCGATGCACTCGAGATAACATTAACAAAGCAATGAACGCGGCTTGTTGGTGGACGTTCATGAGTGTATTGCGCTTAGTGTTTCACTGACGAACATGAGGAACAAGAAACGGACGTACGTGGCGCAAGCCCGATGCACTCGAGATAACATTAACAAAGCAATGAACGCGGCTAGTTGGTGGACGTTCATGAGTGTATTGCGCTTAGTGTTTCACTGACGAACATGAGGAACAAGAAACGGACGTACGTGGCGCAAGCCCGATGCACTCGAGATAACTTTAATAAAGCATTGAACGGGGCTAGTTGGTGGACGTTCATGATCGTATTGCGCTTCGTGTTTCACTGACGAACATGAGGAACAAGAAACGGACGTACGTGGCGCAAGCGCGATGCACTCCAAATAACATTTAGTAAAGCAAGGAACAGGGCTAGTTGGTGGACGTTCATGAGTGTATTGCGCTTAGTGTTTCACTGACGAACATGAGGAACAAGAAGCGGACGTACGTGGCGCAAGCCCGATGCACTCGAGATAACATTAATACAGCAATGAACGCGGCTAGTTGGTGGACGTTCATGATCGTATTGCGCTTAGTGTTTCACTGACGAACATAAGGAACAAGAAACGGACGTACGTGGCGCAAGCGCGATGCACTCCAAATAGCATTTAGTAATGCAATGAACAGGGCTAGTTGGTGGACGTTCATGAGTGTATTGCGCTTAGTGTTTCACTGACGAACATGAGGAACAAGAAGCGGACGTACGTGGCGCAAGCACGATGCACTCGAGATAACATTAACAAAGCAATGAACGCGGCTAGTTGGTGGACGTTCATGATCGTATTGCGCTTAGTGTTTCACTGACGAACATAAGGAACAAGAAACGGACGTACGTGGCGCAAGCCCGATGCACTCGAGATAACATTAATAAAGCAATGAACGCGGCTAGTTGGTGGACGTTCATGAGTGTATTGCGCTTAGTGTTTCACTGACGAACATAAGGAACAAGAAACGGACGTACGTAGCGCAAGCCCGATGCACTCGAGATAACATTAATAAAGCAATGAACGCGGCTAGTTGGTGGACGTTCATGATCGTATTGCGCTTAGTGTTTCACTGACGAACATAAGGAACAAGAAACGGACGTACGTAGCGCAAGCCCGATGCACTCGAGATAACATTAACAAAGCAATGAACGCGGCTTGTTGGTGGACGTTCATGAGTGTATTGCGCTTCGTGTTTCACTGACGAACATGAGGAACAAGAAACGGACGTACGTGGCGCAAGCGCGATGCACTCCAAATAACATTTAGTAAAGCAAGGAACAGGGCTAGTTGGTGGACGTTCATGAGTGTATTGCGCTTAGTGTTTCACTGACGAACATGAGGAACAAGAAGCGGACGTACGTGGCGCAAACACGATGCACTCGAGATAACATTAATACAGCAATGAACGCGGCTAGTTGGTGGACGTTCATGATCGTATTGCGCTTAGTGTTTCACTGACGAACATAAGGAACAAGAAACGGACGTACGTGGCGCAAGCCCGATGCACTCGAGATAACATTAATAAAGCAATGAACGCGGCTAGTTGGTGGACGTTCATGAGTGTATTGCGCTTAGTGTTTCACTGACGAACATGAGGAACAAAAAACGGACGTACGTGGCGCAAGCCCGATGCACTCGAGATAACATTAATAAAGCAATGAACGCGGCTAGTTGGTGGACGTTCATGATCGTATTGCGCTTAGTGTTTCACTGACGAACATAAGGAACAAGAAACTGACGTACGTGGCGCAAGCCCGATGCACTCGAGATAACATTAATAAAGCAATGAACGCGGCTAGTTGGTGGACGTTCATGAGTGTATTGCGCTTAGTGTTTCACTGACGAACATGAGGAACAAGAAACGGACGTACGTGGCGCAAGCCCAATGCACTCGAGGTAACATTAATACTGTAATGAACGCGGCTATTTGGTGGACGTTCATGATCGTATTGCGCTTAGTGTTTCACTGACGAACATAAGGAACAAGAAACGGACGTACGTAGCGCAAGCCCGATGCACTACAGATAACATTAATAAAGCAATGAACGCGGCTAGTTGGTGGACGTTCATGAGTGTATTGCGCTTAGTGTTTCACTGACGAACATGAGGAACAAGAAACGGACGTACGTGGCGCAAGCCCGATGCACTCGAGATAACATTAATAAAGCAATAAACGCGGCTAGTTGGTGGACGTTCATGATCGTATTGCGCTTAGTGTTTCACTGACGAACATAAGGAACAAGAAACGGACGTACGTGGCGCAAGCCCGATGCACTCGAGCTAACATTAATAAAGCAATGAACACGGCTAGTTGGTGGACGTTCATGAGTGTATTGCGCTTGGTGTTTCACTGACGAACATGAGGAACAAGAAACGGACGTACGTAGCGCAAGCCCGATGCAGTCGAGATAACATTAATAAAGCAATGAACGCGGCTAGTTGGTGGACGTACATGAGTGTATTGCGCTTAGTGTTTCACTGACGAACATGAGGAACAAAAAACGGACGTACGTGGCGCAAGCCCGATGCACTCGAGATAACATTAATAAAGCAATGAACGCCGCTAGTTGGTGGACGTTCATGATCGTATTGCGCTTAGTGTTTCACTGACGAACATAAGGAACAAGAAACTGGCGTACGTGGCGCAAGCCCGATGAACTCGAGATAACATTAATAAAGCAATGAACGCGGCTAGTTGGTGGACGTCCATGAGTGTATTGCGCTTAGTGATTTGCTGACGAACATGAGGAACAAGAAGCGGACGTACGTGGCGCAAGCCCGATGCACTCGAGATAACATTAATACAGCAATGAACGCGGCTAGTTGGTGGACGTTCATGATCGTATTGCGCTTGGTGTTTCACTGACGAACATGAGGAACAAGAAACGGACGTACGTGGCGCAAGCCCGATACAGTCGAGATAACATTAATAAAGCAATGAACGCGGCTAGTTGGTGGACGTACATGAGTGTATTGCGCTTAGTGTTTCACTGACGAACATGAGGAACAAGAAACGGACGTACGTGGCGCAAGCCCGATGCACTCGAGATAACATTAATAAAGCAATGAACGCCGCTAGTTGGTGGACGTTCATGATCGTATTGCGCTTAGTGTTTCACTGACGAACATGAGGAACAAGAAACTGACGTACGTGGCGCAAGCCCGATGAACTCGAGATAACATTAATAAAGCAATGAACGCGGCTAGTTGGTGGACGTCCATGAGTGTATTGCGCTTAGTGATTTGCTGACGAACATGAGGAACAGGAAGCGGACGTACGTGGCGCAAGCCCGATGCACTCGAGATAACATTAATACAGCAATGAACGCGGCTAGTTGGTGGACGTTCATGATCGTATTGCGCTTAGTGTTTCACTGACGAACATAACGAACAAGAAACGGACGTACGTGGCGCAAGCCCGATGCACTCGAGATAACATTAATAAAGCAATGAACGCGGCTAGTTGGTGGACGTTCATGAGTGTATTGCGGTTAGTGTTTCACTGACGAACATGAGGAACAAGAAACGGACGTACGTGGCGCAAGCCCGACGCACTCGAGATAACATTAATAAAGCAATGAACGCGGCTAGTTGGTGGACGTTCATGATCGTATTGCGCTTACTGTTTCACTGACGAACATAAGGAACAAGAAACTGACGTACGTGGCGCAAGCCCGATGCACTCGAGATAACATTAATAAAGCAATGAACGCGGCTAGTTGGTGGACGTTAATGAGTGTATTGCGCTTAGTGTTTCACTGACGAACATGAGGAACAAGAAACGGACGTACTTGGCGCAAGCCCAATGCACTCGAGGTAACATTAATACAGCAATGAACGCGGCTAGTTGGTGGACGTTCATGATCGTATTGCGCTTAGTGTTTCACTGACGAACATAAGGAACAAGAAACGGACGTACGTAGCGCAAGCCCGATGCACTCGAGATAACATTAAAAAAGCAATGAACGCGGCTTGTTGGTGGACGTTCATGAGTGTATTGCGCTTCGTGTTTCACTGACGAACATGAGGAACAAGAAACGGACGTACGTGGCGCAAGCGCGATGCACTCCAAATAACATTTAGTAAAGCAAGGAACAGGGCTAGTTGGTGGACGTTCATGAGTGTATTGCGCTTAGTGTTTCACTGACGAACATGAGGAACAAGAAGCGGACGTACGTGGCGCAAACACGATGCACTCGAGATAACATTAATACAGCAATGAACGCGGCTAGTTGGTGGACGTTCATGATCGTATTGCGCTTAGTGTTTCACTGACGAACATAAGGAACAAGAAACGGACGTACGTGGCGCAAGCCCGATGCACTCGAGATAACATTAATAAAGCAATGAACGCGGCTAGTTGGTGGACGTTCATGAGTGTATTGCGCTTAGTGTTTCACTGACGAACATGAGGAACAAAAAACGGACGTACGTGGCGCAAGCCCGATGCACTCGAGATAACATTAATAAAGCAATGAACGCGGCTAGTTGGTGGACGTTCATGATCGTATTGCGCTTAGTGTTTCACTGACGAACATAAGGAACAAGAAACTGACGTACGTGGCGCAAGCCCGATGCACTCGAGATAACATTAATAAAGCAATGAACGCGGCTAGTTGGTGGACGTTCATGAGTGTATTGCGCTTAGTGTTTCACTGACGAACATGAGGAACAAGAAACGGACGTACGTGGCGCAAGCCCAATGCACTCGAGGTAACATTAATACTGTAATGAACGCGGCTATTTGGTGGACGTTCATGATCGTATTGCGCTTAGTGTTTCACTTACGAACATAAGGAACAAGAAACGGACGTACGTAGCGCAAGCCCGATGCACTCGAGATAACATTAATAAAGCAATGAACGCGGCTAGTTGGTGGACGTTCATGAGTGTATTGCGCTTAGTGTTTCACTGACGAACATGAGGAACAAGAAACGGACGTACGTGGCGCAAGCCCGATGCACTCGAGATAACATTAATAAAGCAATAAACGCGGCTAGTTGGTGGACGTTCATGATCGTATTGCGCTTAGTGTTTCACTGACGAACATAAGGAACAAGAAACGGACGTACGTGGCGCAAGCCCGATGCACTCGAGCTAACATTAATAAAGCAATGAACACGGCTAGTTGGTGGACGTTCATGAGTGTATTGCGCTTGGTGTTTCACTGACGAACATGAGGAACAAGAAACGGACGTACGTAGCGCAAGCCCGATGCAGTCGAGATAACATTAATAAAGCAATGAACGCGGCTAGTTGGTGGACGTACATGAGTGTATTGCGCTTAGTGTTTCACTGACGAACATGAGGAACAAAAAACGGACGTACGTGGCGCAAGCCCGATGCACTCGAGATAACATTAATAAAGCAATGAACGCCGCTAGTTGGTGGACGTTCATGATCGTATTGCGCTTAGTGTTTCACTGACGAACATAAGGAACAAGAAACTGGCGTACGTGGCGCAAGCCCGATGAACTCGAGATAACATTAATAAAGCAATGAACGCGGCTAGTTGGTGGACGTCCATGAGTGTATTGCGCTTAGTGATTTGCTGACGAACATGAGGAACAAGAAGCGGACGTACGTGGCGCAAGCCCGATGCACTCGAGATAACATTAATACAGCAATGAACGCGGCTAGTTGGTGGACGTTCATGATCGTATTGCGCTTGGTGTTTCACTGACGAACATGAGGAACAAGAAACGGACGTACGTGGCGCAAGCCCGATACAGTCGAGATAACATTAATAAAGCAATGAACGCGGCTAGTTGGTGGACGTACATGAGTGTATTGCGCTTAGTGTTTCACTGACGAACATGAGGAACAAGAAACGGACGTACGTGGCGCAAGCCCGATGCACTCGAGATAACATTAATAAAGCAATGAACGCCGCTAGTTGGTGGACGTTCATGATCGTATTGCGCTTAGTGTTTCACTGACGAACATGAGGAACAAGAAACTGACGTACGTGGCGCAAGCCCGATGAACTCGAGATAACATTAATAAAGCAATGAACGCGGCTAGTTGGTGGACGTCCATGAGTGTATTGCGCTTAGTGATTTGCTGACGAACATGAGGAACAGGAAGCGGACGTACGTGGCGCAAGCCCGATGCACTCGAGATAACATTAATACAGCAATGAACGCGGCTAGTTGGTGGACGTTCATGATCGTATTGCGCTTAGTGTTTCACTGACGAACATAACGAACAAGAAACGGACGGACGTGGCGCAAGCCCGATGCACTCGAGATAACATTAATAAAGCAATGAACGCGGCTAGTTGGTGGACGTTCATGAGTGTATTGCGGTTAGTGTTTCACTGACGAACATGAGGAACAAGAAACGGACGTACGTGGCGCAAGCCCGACGCACTCGAGATAACATTAATAAAGCAATGAACGCGGCTAGTTGGTGGACGTTCATGATCGTATTGCGCTTACTGTTTCACTGACGAACATAAGGAACAAGAAACTGACGTACGTGGCGCAAGCCCGATGCACTCGAGATAACATTAATAAAGCAATGAACGCGGCTAGTTGGTGGACGTTAATGAGTGTATTGCGCTTAGTGTTTCACTGACGAACATAAGGAACAAGAAACGGACGTACGTGGCGCAAGCGCGATGCACTCGCGATAACATTAATAAAGCAATCAATGCGGCTAGTTGGTGGACGTTCATGAGTGTATTGCGCTTAGTGTTTCACTGACGAACACGAGGAACAAGAAACGGACGTACGTGGCGCAAGCCCGATGCACTCGAGATAACATTAATACAGCAATGAACGCGGCTAGTTGGTGGACGTTCATGATCGTATTGCGCTTCGTGTTTCACTGACGAACATGAGGAACAAGAAACGGACGTACGTGGCGCAAGCCCGATGCACTCCAAATAACATTTAGTAAAGCAAGGAACAGGGCTAGTTGGTGGACGTTCATGAGTGTATTGCGCTTAGTGTTTCACTGACGAACATGAGGAACAAGAAACGGACGTACGTGGCGCAAGCCCGATGCACTCGAGATAACATTAATAAAGCAATGAACGCGGCTAGTTGGTGGACGTTAATGAGTGTATTGCGCTTAGTGTTTCACTGACGAACATAAGGAACACGAAACGGACGTACGTGGCGCAAGCCCGATGCACTCGAGATAACATTAATAAAGCAATGAACGGGGCTAGTTGGTGGACGTTCATGAGTGTATTGCGCTTAGTGTTTCACTGACGAACATGAGGAACAAGAAACGGACGTACGTGGCGCAAGCCCGATGCACTCGAGATAACATTAATAAAGCAATGAACGGGGCTAGTTGGTGGACGTTCATGAGTGCATTGCGCTTAGTGTTTCACTGACGAACATAAGGAACAAGAAACGGACGTACGTGGCCCAAGCCCGATGCACTCGAGATAACATTAATAAAGCAATGAACGCGGCTAGTTGGTGGACGTACATGAGTGTATTGCGCTTAATGTTTCACTGACGAACATAAGGAACAAGAAACGGACGTACGTGGCGCAAGCCCGATGCACTCGAGATAGCATTAATAAAGCAATGAACGGGGCTAGTTGGTGGACGTTCATGATCGTATTGCGCTTAGTGTTTCACTGACGAACATGAGGAACAAGAAACGGACGTACGTGGCGCAAGCCCGATGCACTCGAGATAACATTAATACAGCAATGAACGACGCTAGTTGTTGGACGTTCATGATCGTATTGCGCTTCGTGTTTCACTGACGAACATGAGGAACAAGAAACGGACGTACGTGGCGCAAGCGCGATGCACTCCAAATAACATTTAGTAAAGCAAGGAACAGGGCTAGTTGGTGGACGTTCATGAGTGTATTGCGCTTAGTGTTTCACTGACGAACATGAGGAACAAGAAGCGGACGTACGTGGCGCAAGCACGATGCACTCGAGATAACATTAATAAAGCAATGAACGCGGCTAGTTGGTGGACGTTCATGAGTGTATTGCGCCTAGTGTTTCACTGACGAACATCAGGAACAAATAGCGGACGTACGTGGCGCAAGCCCGATGCACTCGAGATAACATTAATAAAGCAATGAACGCGGCTAGTTGGTGGACGTTCATGATCGTATTGCGCTTAGTGTTTCACTGACGAACATAAGGAACAAGAAACTGACGTACGTGGCGCAAGCCCGATGCACTCGAGATAACATTAATAAAGCAATGAACGCGGCTAGTTGGTGGACGTTCATGAGTGTATTGCGCTTAGTGTTTCACTGACGAACATGAGGAACAAGAAAAGGACGTACGTGGCGCAAGCCCAATGCACTCGAGGTAACATTAATAGAGCAATGAACGCGGCTAGTTGGTGGACGTTCATGATCGTATTGCGCTTAGTGTTTCACTGACGAACATAAGGAACAAGAAACGGACGTACGTGGCGCAAGCCCGATGCACTCGAGATAACATTAACAAAGCAATGAACGCGGCTTGTTGGTGGACGTTCATGAGTGTATTGCGCTTAGTGTTTCACTGACGAACATGAGGAACAAGAAACGGACGTACGTGGCGCAAGCCCGATGCACTCGAGATAACATTAACAAAGCAATGAACGCGGCTAGTTGGTGGACGTTAATGAGTGTATTGCGCTTAGTGTTTCACTGACGAACATAAGGAACAAGAAACGGACGTACGTGGCGCAAGCCCGATGCACTCGAGATAACATTAATAAAGCAATGAACGGGGCTAGTTGGTGGACGTTCATGAGTGTATTGCGCTTAGTGTTTCACTGACGAACATGAGGAACAAGAAACGGACGTACGTGGCGCAAGCCCAATGCACTCGAGGTAACATTAATACAGCAATGAACGCGGCTAGTTGGTGGACGTTGATGATCGTATTGCGCTTAGTGTTTCACTGACGAACATAAGGAACAAGAAACGAACGTACGTAGCGCAAGCCCGATGCACTCGAGATAACATTAATAAAGCAATGAACGCGGCTAGTTGGTGGACGTTCATGAGCGTATTGCGCTTAGTGTTTCACTGACGAACATGAGGAACAAGAAACGGACGTACGTGGCGCAAGCCCGATGCACTCGAGATAACATTAATGAAGCAATAAACGCGGCTAGTTCGTGGACGTTCATGATCGTATATCGCTTAGTGTTTCACTGACGAACATAAGGAACAAGAAACGGACGTACGTGGCACAAGCCCTATGCACTCGAGCTAACATTAATAAAGCAATGAACACGGCTAGTTGGTGGACGTACATGAGTGTATTGCGCTTAGTGTTTCACTGACGAACATGAGGAACAAAAAACGGACGTACGTGGCGCATGCCCGATGCACTCGAGATAACATTAATAAAGCAATGAACGGGGCTAGTTGGTGGAAGTTCATGATCGTATTGCGCTTAGTGTTTCACTGACGAACATAAGGAACAAGAAACGGACGTACGTGGCGCAAGCGCGATGCACTCGAGATAACATTAATAAAGCAATGAATGCGGCTAGTTGGTGGACGTTCATGAGTGTATTGCCCTTAGTGTTTCACTGACGAACATGAGGAACAAGAAACGGACGTACGTGGTGCAAGCCCGATGCACTCGTGATAACATTAATACAGCAATGAACGCGGCTAGTTGGTGGACGTTCATGATCGTATTGCGCTTCGTGTTTCACTGACGAACATGAGGAACAAGAAACGGACGTACGTGGCGCAAGCCCGATGCACTCCAAATAACATTTAGTAAAGCAAGGAACAGGGCTAGTTGGTGGACGTTCATGAGTGTATTGCGCTTAGTGTTTCACTGACGAACATGAGGAACAAGAAACGGACGTACGTGGCGCAAGCCCGATGCACTCGAGATAACATTAATAAAGCAATGAACGCGGCTAGTTGGTGGACGTTAATGAGTGTATTGCGCTTAGTGTTTCACTGACGAACATAAGGAACAAGAAACGGACGTACGTGGCGCAAGCCCGATGCACTCGAGATAACATTAATACATCAATGAACGCGGCTAGTTGTTGGACGTTCATGATCGTATTGCGCTTCGTGTTTCACTGACGAACATGAGGAACAAGAAACGGACGTACGTGGCGCAAGCGCGATGCACTCCAAATAACATTTAGTAAAGCAAGGAACAGGGCTAGTTGGTGGACGTTCATGAGTGTATTGCGCTTAGTGTTTCACTGACGAACATGAGGAACAAGAAGCGGACGTACGTGGCGCAAGCCCGATGCACTCGAGATAACATTAATACAGCAATGAACGCGGCTAGTTGGTGGACGTTCATGAATGTATTGCGCTTAGTGTTTCACTGACGAACATAAGGAACAAGAAACGGACGTACGTGGCGCAAGCCCGATGCACTCGAGATAACATTAATAAAGCAATGAACGCGGCTAGTTGGTGGACGTTCATGAGTGTATTGCGCTTAGTGTTTCACTGACGAACATGAGGAACAAAAAACGGACGTACGTGGCGCAAGCCCGATGCACTCGAGATAACATTAATAAAGCAATGAACGCGGCTAGTTGGTGGACGTTCATGATCGTATTGCGCTTAGTGTTTCACTGACGAACATAAGGAACAAGAAACTGACGTACGTGGCGCAAGCCCGATGCACTCGAGATAACATTAATAAAGCAATGAACGCGGCAAGTTGGTGGACGTCAATGAGTGTATTGCGATTAGTGTTTCACTGACGAACATGAGGAACAAGAAACGGACGTACGTGGCGCAAGCCCAATGCACTCGAGGTAACATTAATACAGCAATGAACGCGGCTAGTTGGTGGACGTTCATGATCGTATTGCGCTTAGTGTTTCACTGACGAACATAAGGAACAAGAAACGGACGTACGTAGCGCAAGCCCGATGCACTCGAGATAACATTAATAAAGCAATGAACGCGGCTAGTTGGTGGACGTTCATGAGTGTATTGCGCTTAGTGTTTCACTGACGAACATGAGGAACAAGAAACGGACGTACGTGGCGCAAGCCCGATGCACTCGAGATAACATTAATAAAGCAATAAACGCGGCTAGTTGGTGGACGTTCATGATCGTATTGCGCTTAGTGTTTCACTGACGAACATAAGGAACAAGAAACGGACGTACGTGGCGCAAGCCCGATGCACTCGAGATAACATTAACAAAGCAATGAACGCGGCTTGTTGGTGGACGTTCATGAGTGTATTGCGCTTAGTGTTTCACTGACGAACATGAGGAACAAGAAACGGACGTACGTGGCGCAAGCCCGATGCACTCGAGATAGCATTAATAAAGCAATGAACGCGGCTAGTTGGTGGACGTTCATGAGTGTATTGCGCTTAGTGTTTCACTGACGAACATGAGGAACAAGAAACGGACGTACGTGGCGCAAGCCCGATGCACTCGAGATAACTTTAATAAAGCAATGAACGCGGCTAGTTGTTGGACGTTCATGATCGTATTGCGCTTCGTGTTTCACTGACGAACATGAGGAACAAGAAACGGACGTACGTGGCGCAAGCGCGATGCACTCCAAATAACATTTGGTAAAGCAAGGAACAGGGCTAGTTGGTGGACGTTCATGAGTGTATTGCGCTTAGCGTTTCACTGACGAACATGAGGAACAAGAAGCGGACGTACGTGGCGCAAGCCCGATGCACTCGAGATAACATTAATACAGCAATGAACGCGGCTAGTTGGTGGACGTTCATGATCGTATTGCGCTTAGTGTTTCACTGACGAACATAAGGAACAAGAAACGGACGTACGTGGCGCAAGCCCGATGCACTCGAGATAACATTAATAAAGCAATGAACGCGGCTAGTTGGTGGACGTTCATGAGTGTATTGCGCTTAGTGTTTCACTGACGAACATGAGGAACAAAAAACGGACGTACGTGGCGCAAGCCCGATGCACTCGAGATAACATTAATAAAGCAATGAACGCGGCTAGTTGGTGGACGTTCATGATCGTATTGCGCTTAGTGTTTCACTGACGAACATAAGGAACAAGAAACTGACGTACGTGGCGCAAGCGCGATGCACTCGAGATAACATTAATAAAGCAATGAACGCGGCTAGTTGGACGTTCATGAGTGTATTGCGCTTATTGTTTCACTGACGAACATGAGGAACAAGAAACGGACGTACGTGGCGCAAGCCCAATGCACTCGAGGTAACATTAATACAGCAATGAACGCGGCTAGTTGGTGGACGTTGATGATCGTATTGCGCTTAGTGTTTCACTGACGAACATAAGGAACAAGAAACGGACGTACGTAGCGCAAGCCCGATGCACTCGAGATAACATTAATAAAGCAATGAACGCGGCTAGTTGGTGGACGTTCATGAGCGTATTGCGCTTAGTGTTTCACTGACGAACATGAGGAACAAGAAACGGACGTACGTGGCGCAAGCCCGATGCACTCGAGATAACATTAATAAAGCAATAAACGCGGCTAGTTGGTGGACGTTCATGATCGTATTGCGCTTAGTGTTTCACTGACGAACATAAGGAACAAGAAACGGACGTACGTGGCGCAAGCCCGATGCACTAGAGCTAACATTAATAAAGCAATGAACGCGGCTAGTTGGTGGACGTACATGAGTGTATTGCGCTTAGTGTTACACTGACGAACATGAGGAACAAAAAACGGACGTACGTGACGCATGCCCGATGCACTCGAGATAACATTAATAAAGCAATGAACGGGGCTAGTTGGTGGAAGTTCATGATCGTATTGCGCTTAGTGTTTCACTGACGAACATAAGGAACAAGAAACGGACGTACGTAGCGCAAGCCCGATGCACTCGAGATAACATTAATAAAGCAATGAACGCGGCTAGTTGGTGGACGTTCATGAGCGTATTGCGCTTAGTGTTTCACTGACGAACATGAGGAACAAGAAACGGACGTACGTGGCGCAAGCCCGATGCACTCGAGATAACATTAATAAAGCAATAAACGCGGCTAGTTGGTGGACGTTCATGATCGTATTGCGCTTAGTGTTTCACTGACGAACATAAGGAACAAGAAACGGACGTACGTGGCGCAAGCCCGATGCACTCGAGATAACATTAATAAAGCAATGAACGGGGCTAGTTGGTGGACGTTCATGAGTGTATTGAGCTTAGTGTTTCACTGACGAACATGAGGAACAAGAAACGGACGTACGTGGCGCAAGCCCGGTGCACTCGAGATAACATTAATGAAGCAATGAACGGGGCTAGTTGGTGGACGTTCATGAGTGCATTGCGCTTAGTGTTTCACTGACGAACATAAGGAACAAGAAACGGACGTACGTGGCCCAAGCCCGATGCACTCGAGATAACATTAATAAAGCAATGAACGCGGCTAGTTGGTGGACGTACATGAGTGTATTGCGCTTAATGTTTCACTGACGAACATAAGGAACAAGAAACGGACCTACGTGGCGCAAGCCCGATGCACTCGAGATAGCATTAATAAAGCAATGAACGGGGCTAGTTGGTGGACGTTCATGATCGTATTGCGCTTAGTGTTTCACTGACGAACATAAGGAACAAGAAAAGGACGTACGTGGCACAAGCCCGATGCACTCGAGATAACATTAATAAAGCAATGAACGCGGCTAGTTGGTGGATGTTCATGAGTGTATTGCGCTTAGTGTTTCACTGACGAACATGAGGAACAAGAAACGGACGTACGTGGCGCAAGTCCGATGCACTCGAGATAACATTAATACAGCAACGAACGCGGCTAGTTGTTGGACGTTCATGATCGTATTGCGCTTCGTGTTTCACTGACGGACATGAGGAACAAGAAACGGACGTACGTGGCGCAAGCGCGATGCACTCCAAATAACATTTAGTAAAGCAAGGAACAGGGCTAGTTGGTGGACGTTCATGAGTGTATTGCGCTTAGTGTTTCACTGACGAACATGAGGAACAAGAACCGGACGTACGTGGCGCAAGCCCAATGCACTCGAGGTAACATTAATACAACAATGAACGCGGCTAGTTGGTGGACGTTCATGATCGTATTGCGCTTAGTGTTTCACTGACGAACATAAGGAACAAGAAACGGACGTACGTAGCGCAAGCCCGATGCACTCGAGATAACATTAATAAAGCAATGAACGCGGCTAGTTGGTGGACGTTCATGAGTGTATTGCGCTTAGTGTTTCACTGACGAACATGAGGAACAAGAAACGGACGTACGTGGCGCAAGCCCGATGCACTCGAGATAGCATTAATAAAGCAATGAACGGGGCTAGTTGGTGGACGTTCATGATCGTATTGCGCTTAGTGTTTCACTGACGAACATAAGGAACAAGAAAAGGACGTACGTGGCGCAAGCCCGATGCACTCGAGATAACATTAATAAAGCAATGAACGCGGCTAGTTGGTGGATGTTCATGAGTGTATTGCGCTTAGTGTTTCACTGACGAACATGAGGAACAAGAAACGGACGTACGTGGCGCAAGCCCGATGCACTCGAGATAACATTAATACAGCAATGAACGCGGCTAGTTGTTGGACGTTCATGATCGTATTGCGCTTCGTGTTTCACTGACGAACATGAGGAACAAGAAACGGACGTACGTGGTGCAAGCGCGATGCACTCCAAATAACATTTAGTAAAGCAAGGAACAGGGCTAGTTGGTGGACGTTCATGGGTGTATTGCGCTTAGTGTTTCACTGACGAACATGAGGAACAAGAAGCGGACGTACGTGGCGCAAGCCCGATGCACTCGAGATAACATTAATACAGCAATGAACGCGGCTAGTTGGTGGACGTTCATGATCGTATTGCGCTTAGTGCTTCACTGACGAACATAAGGAACAAGAAACGGACGTACGTGGCGCAAGCCCGATGCACTCGAGATAACATTAATAAAGCAATGAACGCGGCTAGTTGGTGGACGTTCATGAGTGTATTGCGCTTAGTGTTTTACTGACGAACATGAGGAACAAAAAACGGACGTACGTGGCGCAAGCCCGATGCACTCGAGATAACATTAATAAAGCAATGAACGCGGCTAGTTGGTGGACGTTCATGATCGTATTGCGCTTAGTGTTTCACTGACGAACATAAGGAACAAGAAACTGACGTACGTGGCGCAAGCCCGATGCACTCGAGATAACATTAATAAAGCAATGAACGCGGCTAGTTGGTGGACGTTCATGAGTGTATTGCGCTTAGTGTTTCACTGACGAACATGAGGAACAAGAAACGGACGTACGTGGCGCAAGCCCGATGCACTCGAGATAACATTAATAAAGCAATAAACGCGGCTAGTTGGTGGACGTTCATGATCGTATTGCGCTTAGTGTTTCACTGACGAACATAAGGAACAAGAAACGGACGTACGTGGCGCAAGCTCGATGCACTCGAGATAACATTAACAAAGCAATGAACGCGGCTTGTTGGTGGACGTTCATGAGTGTATTGCGCTTAGTGTTTCACTGACGAACATGAGGAACAAGAAACGGACGTACGTGGCGCAAGCCCGATGCACTCGAGATAACATTAACAAAGCAATGAACGCGGCTAGTTGGTGGACGTTCATGAGTGTATTGCGCTTAGTGTTTCACTGACGAACATGAGGAACAAGAAACGGACGTACGTGGCGCAAGCCCGATGCACTCGAGATAACTTTAATAAAGCAATGAACGCGGCTAGTTGTTGGACGTTCATGATCGTATTGCGCTTCGTGTTTCACTGACGAACATGAGGAACAAGAAACGGACGTACGTGGCGCAAGCGCGATGCACTCCAAATAACATTTAGTAAAGCAAGGAACAGGGCTAGTTGGTGGACGTTCAAGAGTGTATTGCGCTTAGTGTTTCACTGACGAACATGAGGAACAAGAAGCGGACGTACGTGGCGCAAGCCCGATGCACTCGAGATAACATTAATACAGCAATGAACGCGGCTAGTTGGTGGACGTTCATGATCGTATTGCGCTTAGTGTTTCACTGAGGAACATAAGGAACAAGAAACGGAAGTACGTGGCGCAAGCCCGATGCACTCGAGATAACATTAATAAAGCAATGAACGCGGCTAGTTGGTGGACGTTCATGAGTGTATTGGGCTTAATGTTTCACTGACGAACATGAGGAACAAAAAACGGACGTACGTGGCGCAAGCCCGATGCACTCGAGATAACATTAATAAAGCAATGAACGCGGCTAGTTGGTGGACGTTCATGATCGTATTGCGCTTAGTGTTTCACTGACGAACATAAGGAACAAGAAACTGACGTACGTGGCGCAAGCCCGATGCACTCGAGATAACATTAATAAAGCAATGAACGCGGCTAGTTGGTGGACGTTCATGAGTGTATTGCGCTTAGTGTTTCACTGACGAACATGAGGAACAAGAAACGGACGTACGTGGCGCAAGCCCAATGCACTCGAGGTAACATTAATACAGCAATGAACGCGGCTAGTCGGTGGACGTTCATGATCGTATTGCGCTTAGTGTTTCACTGACGAACATAAGGAACAAGAAACGGACGTACGTAGCGCAAGCCCGATGCACTCGAGATAACATTAATAAAGCAATGAACGCGGCGAGTTGGTGGACGTTCATGAGTGTATTGCGCTTAGTGTTTCACTGACGAACATGAGGAACAAGAAACGGACGTACGTGGCGCAAGCCCGATGCACTCGAGATAACATTAATAAAGCAATAAACGCGGCTAGTTGGTGGACGTTCATGATCGTATTGCGCTTAGTGTTTCACTGACGAACATAAGGAACAAGAAACGGACGTACGTGGCGCAAGCCCGATGCACTCGTGCTAACATTAATAAAGCAATGAACGCGGCTAGTTGGTGGACGTTCATGCGTGTATTGCGCTTAGTGTTTCACTGACGAACATGAGGAACAAGAAACGGACGTACGTGGCGCAAGCCCGATGCACTCGAGATAACATTAATAAAGCAATGAACGCGGCTAGTTGGTGGACGTTCATGAGTGTATTGCGCTTAGTGTTTCACTGACGAACATGAGGAACAAGAAACGGACGTACCTGGCGCAAGCCCGATGCAGTCGAGATAACATTAATAAAGCAATGAACGCGGCTAGTTGGTGGACGTACATGAGTGTATTGCGCTTAGTGTTTCACTGACGAACATGAGGAACAAAAAACGGACGTACGTGGCGCAAGCCCGATGCACTCGAGATAACATTAATAAAGCAATGAACGCCGCTAGTTGGTGGACGTTCATGATCGTATTGCGCTTAGTGTTTCACTGACGAACATAAGGAACAAGAAACTGACGTACGTGGCGCAAGCCCGATGAACTCGAGATAACATTAATAAAGCAATGAACGCGGCTAGTTGGTGGACGTCCATGAGTGTATTGCGCTTAGTGATTTGCTGACGAACATGAGGAACAAACAACGGGCGTACGTGGCGCAAGCCCGATGCACTCGAGATAACATTAATACAGCAATGAACGCGGCTAGTTGGTGGACGTTCATGATCGTATTGCGCTTAGGTTTTCACTGACGAACATAACGAACAAGAAACGGACGTACGTGGCGCAAGCCCGATGCACTCGAGATAACATTAATAAAGCAATGAACGCGGCTAGTTGGTGGACGTTCATGAGTGTATTGCGGTTAGTGTTTCACTGACGAACATGAGGAACAAGAAACGGACGTACGTGGCGCAAGCCCGACGCACTCGAGATAACATTAATAAAGCAATGAACGCGGCTAGTTGGTGGACGTTCATGATCGTATTGCGCTTAGTGTTTCACTGACGAACATAAGGAACAAGAAACTGACGTACGTGGCGCAAGCCCGATGCACTCGAGATAACATTAATAAAGCAATGAACGCGGCTAGTTGGTGGACGTTAATGAGTGTATTGCGCTTAGTGGTTCACTAACGAACATAAGGAACAAGAAACGGACGTACGTGGCGCAAGCCCGATGCACTCGAGATAACATTAATAAAGCAATGAACGGGGCTAGTTGGTGGACGTTCATGAGTGTATTGCGCTTAGTGTTTCACTGACGAACATAAGGAACAAGAAACGGACGTACGTGGCCCAAGCCCGATGCACTCGAGATAACATTAATAAAGCAATGAACGCGGCTAGTTGGTGGACGTACATGAGTGTATTGCGCTTAATGTTTCACTGACCAACATAAGGAACAAGAAAAGGACGTACGTGGCGCAAGCCCGATGCACTCGAGATAACATTAATAAAGCAATGAACGCGGCTAGTTGGTGGATGTTCATGAGTGTATTGCGCTTAGTGTTTCACTGACGAACATGAGGAACAAGAAACGGACGTACGTGGCGCAAGCCCGATGCACTCGAGATAACATTAATACAGCAATGAACGCGGCTAGTTGTTGGACGTTCATGATCGTATTGCGCTTCGTGTTTCACTGACGAACATGAGGAACAAGAAACGGACGTACGTGGCGCAAGCGCGATGCACTCCAAATAACATTTAGTAAAGCAAGGAACAGGGCTAGTTGGTGGACGTTCATGGGTGTATTGCGCTTAGTGTTTCACTGACGAACATGAGGAACAAGAAGCGGACGTACGTGGCGCAAGCCCGATGCACTCGAGATAACATTAATACAGCAATGAACGCGGCTAGTTGGTGGACGTTCATGATCGTATTGCGCTTAGTGCTTCACTGACGAACATAAGGAACAAGAAACGGACGTACGTGGCGCAAGCCCGATGCACTCGAGATAACATTAATAAAGCAATGAACGCGGCTAGTTGGTGGACGTTCATGAGTGTATTGCGCTTAGTGTTTTACTGACGAACATGAGGAACAAAAAACGGACGTACGTGGCGCAAGCCCGATGCACTCGAGATAACATTAATAAAGCAATGAACGCGGCTAGTTGGTGGACGTTCATGATCGTATTGCGCTTAGTGTTTCACTGACGAACATAAGGAACAAGAAACTGACGTACGTGGCGCAAGCCCGATGCACTCGAGATAACATTAATAAAGCAATGAACGCGGCTAGTTGGTGGACGTTCATGAGTGTATTGCGCTTAGTGTTTCACTGACGAACATGAGGAACAAGAAACGGACGTACGTGGCGCAAGCCCGATGCACTCGAGATAACATTAATAAAGCAATAAACGCGGCTAGTTGGTGGACGTTCATGATCGTATTGCGCTTAGTGTTTCACTGACGAACATAAGGAACAAGAAACGGACGTACGTGGCGCAAGCTCGATGCACTCGAGATAACATTAACAAAGCAATGAACGCGGCTTGTTGGTGGACGTTCATGAGTGTATTGCGCTTAGTGTTTCACTGACGAACATGAGGAACAAGAAACGGACGTACGTGGCGCAAGCCCGATGCACTCGAGATAACATTAACAAAGCAATGAACGCGGCTAGTTGGTGGACGTTCATGAGTGTATTGCGCTTAGTGTTTCACTGACGAACATGAGGAACAAGAAACGGACGTACGTGGCGCAAGCCCGATGCACTCGAGATAACTTTAATAAAGCAATGAACGCGGCTAGTTGTTGGACGTTCATGATCGTATTGCGCTTCGTGTTTCACTGACGAACATGAGGAACAAGAAACGGACGTACGTGGCGCAAGCGCGATGCACTCCAAATAACATTTAGTAAAGCAAGGAACAGGGCTAGTTGGTGGACGTTCAAGAGTGTATTGCGCTTAGTGTTTCACTGACGAACATGAGGAACAAGAAGCGGACGTACGTGGCGCAAGCCCGATGCACTCGAGATAACATTAATACAGCAATGAACGCGGCTAGTTGGTGGACGTTCATGATCGTATTGCGCTTAGTGTTTCACTGAGGAACATAAGGAACAAGAAACGGACGTACGTGGCGCAAGCCCGATGCACTCGAGATAACATTAATAAAGCAATGAACGCGGCTAGTTGGTGGACGTTCATGAGTGTATTGGGCTTAATGTTTCACTGACGAACATGAGGAACAAAAAACGGACGTACGTGGCGCAAGCCCGATGCACTCGAGATAACATTAATAAAGCAATGAACGCGGCTAGTTGGTGGACGTTCATGATCGTATTGCGCTTAGTGTTTCACTGACGAACATAAGGAACAAGAAACTGACGTACGTGGCGCAAGCCCGATGCACTCGAGATAACATTAATAAAGCAATGAACGCGGCTAGTTGGTGGACGTTCATGAGTGTATTGCGCTTAGTGTTTCACTGACGAACATGAGGAACAAGAAACGGACGTACGTGGCGCAAGCCCAATGCACTCGAGGTAACATTAATACAGCAATGAACGCGGCTAGTCGGTGGACGTTCATGATCGTATTGCGCTTAGTGTTTCACTGACGAACATAAGGAACAAGAAACGGACGTACGTAGCGCAAGCCCGATGCACTCGAGATAACATTAATAAAGCAATGAACGCGGCGAGTTGGTGGACGTTCATGAGTGTATTGCGCTTAGTGTTTCACTGACGAACATGAGGAACAAGAAACGGACGTACGTGGCTCAAGCCCGATGCACTCGAGATAACATTAATAAAGCAATAAACGCGGCTAGTTGGTGGACGTTCATGATCGTATTGCGCTTAGTGTTTCACTGACGAACATAAGGAACAAGAAACGGACGTACGTGGCGCAAGCCCGATGCACTCGTGCTAACATTAATAAAGCAATGAACGCGGCTAGTTGGTGGACGTTCATGCGTGTATTGCGCTTAGTGTTTCACTGACGAACATGAGGAACAAGAAACGGACGTACGTGGCGCAAGCCCGATGCACTCGAGATAACATTAATAAAGCAATGAACGCGGCTAGTTGGTGGACGTTCATGAGTGTATTGCGCTTAGTGTTTCACTGACGAACATGAGGAACAAGAAACGGACGTACGTGGCGCAAGCCCGATGCAGTCGAGATAACATTAATAAAGCAATGAACGCGGCTAGTTGGTGGACGTACATGAGTGTATTGCGCTTAGTGTTTCACTGACGAACATGAGGAACAAAAAACGGACGTACGTGGCGCAAGCCCGATGCACTCGAGATAACATTAATAAAGCAATGAACGCCGCTAGTTGGTGGACGTTCATGATCGTATTGCGCTTAGTGTTTCACTGACGAACATAAGGAACAAGAAACTGACGTACGTGGCGCAAGCCCGATGAACTCGAGATAACATTAATAAAGCAATGAACGCGGCTAGTTGGTGGACGTCCATGAGTGTATTGCGCTTAGTGTTTCACTGACGAACATGAGGAACAAGAAACGGACGTACGTGGCGCAAGCCCGATGCACTCGAGATAACTTTAATAAAGCAATGAACGCGGCTAGTTGTTGGACGTTCATGATCGTATTGCGCTTCGTGTTTCACTGACGAACATGAGGAACAAGAAACGGACGTACGTGGCGCAAGCGCGATGCACTCCAAATAACATTTAGTAAAGCAAGGAACAGGGCTAGTTGGTGGACGTTCAAGAGTGTATTGCGCTTAGTGTTTCACTGACGAACATGAGGAACAAGAAGCGGACGTACGTGGCGCAAGCCCGATGCACTCGAGATAACATTAATACAGCAATGAACGCGGCTAGTTGGTGGACGTTCATGATCGTATTGCGCTTAGTGTTTCACTGAGGAACATAAGGAACAAGAAACGGACGTACGTGGCGCAAGCCCGATGCACTCGAGATAACATTAATAAAGCAATGAACGCGGCTAGTTGGTGGACGTTCATGAGTGTATTGGGCTTAATGTTTCACTGACGAACATGAGGAACAAAAAACGGACGTACGTGGCGCAAGCCCGATGCACTCGAGATAACATTAATAAAGCAATGAACGCGGCTAGTTGGTGGACGTTCATGATCGTATTGCGCTTAGTGTTTCACTGACGAACATAAGGAACAAGAAACTGACGTACGTGGCGCAAGCCCGATGCACTCGAGATAACATTAATAAAGCAATGAACGCGGCTAGTTGGTGGACGTTCATGAGTGTATTGCGCTTAGTGTTTCACTGACGAACATGAGGAACAAGAAACGGACGTACGTGGCGCAAGCCCAATGCACTCGAGGTAACATTAATACAGCAATGAACGCGGCTAGTCGGTGGACGTTCATGATCGTATTGCGCTTAGTGTTTCACTGACGAACATAAGGAACAAGAAACGGACGTACGTAGCGCAAGCCCGATGCACTCGAGATAACATTAATAAAGCAATGAACGCGGCTAGTTGGTGGACGTTCATGCGTGTATTGCGCTTAGTGTTTCACTGACGAACATGAGGAACAAGAAACGGACGTACGTGGCGCAAGCCCGATGCACTCGAGATAACATTAATAAAGCAATGAACGCGGCTAGTTGGTGGACGTTCATGAGTGTATTGCGCTTAGTGTTTCACTGACGAACATGAGGAACAAGAAACGGACGTACGTGGCGCAAGCCCGATGCAGTCGAGATAACATTAATAAAGCAATGAACGCGGCTAGTTGGTGGACGTACATGAGTGTATTGCGCTTAGTGTTTCACTGACGAACATGAGGAACAAAAAACGGACGTACGTGGCGCAAGCCCGATGCACTCGAGATAACATTAATAAAGCAATGAACGCCGCTAGTTGGTGGACGTTCATGATCGTATTGCGCTTAGTGTTTCACTGACGAACATAAGGAACAAGAAACTGACGTACGTGGCGCAAGCCCGATGAACTCGAGATAACATTAATAAAGCAATGAACGCGGCTAGTTGGTGGACGTCCATGAGTGTATTGCGCTTAGTGATTTGCTGACGAACATGAGGAACAAACAACGGGCGTACGTGGCGCAAGCCCGATGCACTCGAGATAACATTAATACAGCAATGAACGCGGCTAGTTGGTGGACGTTCATGATCGTATTGCGCTTAGGTTTTCACTGACGAACATAACGAACAAGAAACGGACGTACGTGGCGCAAGCCCGATGCACTCGAGATAACATTAATAAAGCAATGAACGCGGCTAGTTGGTGGACGTTCATGAGTGTATTGCGGTTAGTGTTTCACTGACGAACATGAGGAACAAGAAACGGACGTACGTGGCGCAAGCCCGACGCACTCGAGATAACATTAATAAAGCAATGAACGCGGCTAGTTGGTGGACGTTCATGATCGTATTGCGCTTAGTGTTTCACTGACGAACATAAGGAACAAGAAACTGACGTACGTGGCGCAAGCCCGATGCACTCGAGATAACATTAATAAAGCAATGAACGCGGCTAGTTGGTGGACGTTAATGAGTGTATTGCGCTTAGTGGTTCACTAACGAACATAAGGAACAAGAAACGGACGTACGTGGCCCAAGCCCGATGCACTCGAGATAACATTAATAAAGCAATGAACGCGGCTAGTTGGTGGACGTACATGAGTGTATTGCGCTTAATGTTTCACTGACGAACATAAGGAACAAGAAAAGGACGTACGTGGCGCAAGCCCGATGCACTCGAGATAACATTAATAAAGCAATGAACGCGGCTAGTTGGTGGATGTTCATGAGTGTATTGCGCTTAGTGTTTCACTGACGAACATGAGGAACAAGAAACGGACGTACGTGGCGCAAGCCCGATGCACTCGAGATAACATTAATACAGCAATGAACGCGGCTAGTTGTTGGACGTTCATGATCGTATTGCGCTTCGTGTTTCACTGACGAACATGAGGAACAAGAAACGGACGTACGTGGCGCAAGCGCGATGCACTCCAAATAACATTTAGTAAAGCAAGGAACAGGGCTAGTTGGTGGACGTTCATGGGTGTATTGCGCTTAGTGTTTCACTGACGAACATGAGGAACAAGAAGCGGACGTACGTGGCGCAAGCCCGATGCACTCGAGATAACATTAATACAGCAATGAACGCGGCTAGTTGGTGGACGTTCATGATCGTATTGCGCTTAGTGCTTCACTGACGAACATAAGGAACAAGAAACGGACGTACGTGGCGCAAGCCCGATGCACTCGAGATAACATTAATAAAGCAATGAACGCGGCTAGTTGGTGGACGTTCATGAGTGTATTGCGCTTAGTGTTTTACTGACGAACATGAGGAACAAAAAACGGACGTACGTGGCGCAAGCCCGATGCACTCGAGATAACATTAATAAAGCAATGAACGCGGCTAGTTGGTGGACGTTCATGATCGTATTGCGCTTAGTGTTTCACTGACGAACATAAGGAACAAGAAACTGACGTACGTGGCGCAAGCCCGATGCACTCGAGATAACATTAATAAAGCAATGAACGCGGCTAGTTGGTGGACGTTCATGAGTGTATTGCGCTTAGTGTTTCACTGACGAACATGAGGAACAAGAAACGGACGTACGTGGCGCAAGCCCGATGCACTCGAGATAACATTAATAAAGCAATAAACGCGGCTAGTTGGTGGACGTTCATGATCGTATTGCGCTTAGTGTTTCACTGACGAACATAAGGAACAAGAAACGGACGTACGTGGCGCAAGCTCGATGCACTCGAGATAACATTAACAAAGCAATGAACGCGGCTTGTTGGTGGACGTTCATGAGTGTATTGCGCTTAGTGTTTCACTGACGAACATGAGGAACAAGAAACGGACATACGTGGCGCAAGCCCGATGCACTCGAGATAACATTAACAAAGCAATGAACGCGGCTAGTTGGTGGACGTTCATGAGTGTATTGCGCTTAGTGTTTCACTGACGAACATGAGGAACCAGAAACGGACGTACGTGGCGCAAGCCCGATGCACTCGAGATAACTTTAATAAAGCAATGAACGCGGCTAGTTGTTGGACGTTCATGATCGTATTGCGCTTCGTGTTTCACTGACGAACATGAGGAACAAGAAACGGACGTACGTGGCGCAAGCGCGATGCACTCCAAATAACATTTAGTAAAGCAAGGAACAGGGCTAGTTGGTGGACGTTCAAGAGTGTATTGCGCTTAGTGTTTCACTGACGAACATGAGGAACAAGAAGCGGACGTACGTGGCGCAAGCCCGATGCACTCGAGATAACATTAATACAGCAATGAACGCGGCTAGTTGGTGGACGTTCATGATCGTATTGCGCTTAGTGTTTCACTGAGGAACATAAGGAACAAGAAACGGACGTACGTGGCGCAAGCCCGATGCACTCGAGATAACATTAATAAAGCAATGAACGCGGCTAGTTGGTGGACGTTCATGAGTGTATTGGGCTTAATGTTTCACTGACGAACATGAGGAACAAAAAACGGACGTACGTGGCGCAAGCCCGATGCACTCGAGATAACATTAATAAAGCAATGAACGCGGCTAGTTGGTGGACGTTCATGATCGTATTGCGCTTAGTGTTTCACTGACGAACATAAGGAACAAGAAACTGACGTACGTGGCGCAAGCCCGATGCACTCGAGATAACATTAATAAAGCAATGAACGCGGCTAGTTGGTGGACGTTCATGAGTGTATTGCGCTTAGTGTTTCACTGACGAACATGAGGAACAAGAAACGGACGTACGTGGCGCAAGCCCAATGCACTCGAGGTAACATTAATACAGCAATGAACGCGGCTAGTCGGTGGACGTTCATGATCGTATTGCGCTTAGTGTTTCACTGACGAACATAAGGAACAAGAAACGGACGTACGTAGCGCAAGCCCGATACACTCGAGATAACATTAATAAAGCAATGAACGCGGCGAGTTGGTGGACGTTCATGAGTGTATTGCGCTTAGTGTTTCACTGACGAACATGAGGAACAAGAAACGGACGTACGTGGCGCAAGCCCGATGCACTCGAGATAACATTAATAAAGCAATAAACGCGGCTAGTTGGTGGACGTTCATGATCGTATTGCGCTTAGTGTTCCACTGACGAACATAAGGAACAAGAAACGGACGTACGTGGCGCAAGCCCGATGCACTCGTGCTAACATTAATAAAGCAATGAACGCGGCTAGTTGGTGGACGTTCATGCGTGTATTGCGCTTAGTGTTTCACTGACGAACATGAGGAACAAGAAACGGACGTACGTGGAGCAAGCCCGATGCACTCGAGATAACATTAATAAAGCAATGAACGCGGCTAGTTAGTGGACGTTCATGAGTGTATTGCGCTTAGTGTTTCACTGACGAACATGAGGAACAAGAAACGGACGTACGTGGCGCAAGCCCGATGCAGTGGAGATAACATTAATAAAGCAATGAACGCGGCTAGTTGGTGGACGTACATGAGTGTATTGCGCTTAGTGTTTCACTGACGAACATGAGGAACAAAAAACGGACGTACGTGGCGCAAGCCCGATGCACTCGAGATAAGATTAATAAAGCAATGAACGCCGCTAGTTGGTGGACGTTCATGATCGTATTGCGCTTAGTGTTTCACTGACGAACATAAGGAACAAGAAACTGACGTACGTGGCGCAAGCCCGATGAACTCGAGATAACATTAATAAAGCAATGAACGCGGCTAGTTGGTGGACGTCCATGAGTGTATTGCGCTTAGTGATTTGCTGACGAACATGAGGAACAAACAACGGGCGTACGTGGCGCAAGCCCGATGCACTCGAGATAACATTAATACAGCAATGAACGCGGCTAGTTGGTGGACGTTCATGATCGTATTGCGCTTAGGTTTTCACTGACGAACATAACGAACAAGAAACGGACGTACGTGGCGCAAGCCCGATGCACTCGAGATAACATTAATAAAGCAATGAACGCGGCTAGTTGGTGGACGTTCATGAGTGTATTGCGGTTAGTGTTTCACTGACGAACATGAGGAACAAGAAACGGACGTACGTGGCGCAAGCCCGACGCACTCGAGATAACATTAATAAAGCAATGAACGCGGCTAGTTGGTGGACGTTCATGATCGTATTGCGCTTAGTGTTTCACTGACGAACATAAGGAACAAGAAACTGACGTACGTGGCGCAAGCCCGATGCACTCGAGATAACATTAATAAAGCAATGAACGCGGCTAGTTGGTGGACGTTAATGAGTGTATTGCGCTTAGTGGTTCACTAACGAACATAAGGAACAAGAAACGGACGTACGTGGCGCAAGCCCGATGCACTCGAGATAACATTAATAAAGCAATGAACGGGGCTAGTTGGTGGACGTTCATGAGTGTATTGCGCTTAGTGTTTCACTGACGAACATAAGGAACAAGAAACGGACGTACGTGGCCCAAGCCCGATGCACTCGAGATAACATTAATAAAGCAATGAACGCGGCTAGTTGGTGGACGTACATGAGTGTATTGCGCTTAATGTTTCACTGACGAACATAAGGAACAAGAAACGGACGTACGTGGCGCAAGCCCGATGCACTCGAGATAACATTAATAAAGCAATGAACGGGGCTAGTTGGTGGAAGTTCATGATCGTATTGCGCTTAGTGTTTCACTGACGAACATAAGGAACAAGAAACGGACGTACGTGGCGCAAGCGCGATGCACTCGAGATAACATTAATAAAGCAATGAATGCGGCTAGTTGGTGGACGTTCATGAGTGTATTGCGCTTAGTGTTTCACTGACGAACATGAGGAACAAGAAACGGACGTACGTGGCGCAAGCCCGATGCACTCGAGATAACATTAATACAGCAATGAACGCGGCTAGTTGGTGGACGTTCATGATCGTATTGCGCTTCGTGTTTCACTGACGAACATGAGGAACAAGAAACGGACGTACGTGGCGCAAGCCCGATGCACTCCAAATAACATTTAGTAAAGCAAGGAACAGGGCTAGTTGGTGGACGTTCATGAGTGTATTGCGCTTAGTGTTTCACTGACGAACATAAGGAACAAGAAACGGACGTACGTGGCCCAAGCCCGATGCACTCGAGATAACATTAATAAAGCAATGAACGCGGCTAGTTGGTGGACGTACATGAGTGTATTGCGCTTAATGTTTCACTGACGAACATAAGGAACAAGAAACGGACGTACGTAGCGCAAGCCCGATGCACTCGAGATAACATTAATAAAGCAATGAACGCGGCGAGTTGGTGGACGTTCATGAGTGTATTGCGCTTAGTGTTTCACTGACGAACATGAGGAACAAGAAACGGACGTACGTGGCGCAAGCCCGATGCACTCGAGATAACATTAATAAAGCAATGAACGGGGCTAGTTGGTGGACGTTCATGAGTGTATTGCGCTTAGTGTTTCACTGAAGAACATGAGGAACAAGAAACGGACGTACGTGGCGCAAGCCCGATGCACTCGAGATAACATTAATAAAGCAATGAACGGGGCTAGTTGGTGGACGTTCATGAGTGCATTGCGCTTAGTGTTTCACTGACGAACATAAGGAACAAGAAACGGACGTACGTGGCCCAAGCCCGATGCACTCGAGATAACATTAATAAAGCAATGAACGCGGCTAGTTGGTGGACGTACATGAGTGTATTGCGCTTAATGTTTCACTGACGAACATAAGGAACAAGAAACGGACGTACGTAGCGCAAGCCCGATGCACTCGAGATAACATTAATAAAGCAATGAACGCGGCGAGTTGGTGGACGTTCATGAGTGTATTGCGCTTAGTGTTTCACTGACGAACATGAGGAACAAGAAACGGACGTACGTGGCGCAAGCCCGATGCACTCGAGATAACATTAATAAAGCAATAAACGCGGCTAGTTGGTGGACGTTCATGATCGTATTGCGCTTAGTGTTTCACTGACGAACATAAGGAACAAGAAACGGACGTCCGTGGCGCAAGCCCGATGCACTCGTGCTAACATTAATAAAGCAATGAACGCGGCTAGTTGGTGGACGTTCATGAGTGTATTGCGCTTAGTGTTTCACTGACGAACATGAGGAACAAGAAACGGACGTACGTGGCGCAAGCCCGATGCACTCGAGATAACATTAATAAAGCAATGAACGCGGCTAGTTGGTGGACGTTCATGAGTGTATTGCGCTTAGTGTTTCATTGACGAACATAAGGAACAAGAAACTGACGTACGTGGCGCAAGCCCGATGAACTCGAGATAACATTAATAAAGCAATGAACGCGGCTAGTTGGTGGACGTCCATGAGTGTATTGCGCTTAGTGATTTGCTGACGAACATGAGGAACAAACAACGGGCGTACGTGGCGCAAGCCCGATGCACTCGAGATAACATTAATACAGCAATGAACGCGGCTAGTTGGTGGACGTTCATGATCGTATTGCGCTTAGTGTTTCACTGACGAACATAACGAACAAGAAACGGACGTACGTGGCGCAAGCCCGATGCACTCGAGATAACATTAATAAAGCAATGAACGCGGCTAGTTGGTGGACGTTCATGAGTGTATTGCGGTTAGTGTTTCACTGACGAACATGAGGAACAAGAAACGGACGTACGTGGCGCAAGCCCGACGCACTCGAGATAACATTAATAAAGCAATGAACGCGGCTAGTTGGTGGACGTTCATGATCGTATTGCGCTTAGTGTTTCACTGACGAACATAAGGAACAAGAAACTGACGTACGTGGCGCAAGCCCGATGCACTCGAGATAACATTAATAAAGCAATGAACGCGGCTAGTTGGTGGACGTTAATGAGTGTATTGCGCTTAGTGGTTCACTAACGAACATAAGGAACAAGAAACGGACGTACGTGGCGCAAGCCCGATGCACTCGAGATAACATTAATAAAGCAATGAACGGGGCTAGTTGGTGGACGTTCATGAGTGTATTGCGCTTAGTGTTTCACTGACGAACATAAGGAACAAGAAACGGACGTACGTGGCCCAAGCCCGATGCACTCGAGATAACATTAATAAAGCAATGAACGCGGCTAGTTGGTGGACGTTAATGAGTGCATTGCGCTTAGTGTTTCACTGACGAACATAAGGAACAAGAAACGGACGTACGTGGCGCAAGCCCGATGCACTCGAGATAACATTAATAAAGCAATGAACGCGGCTAGTTGGTGGACGTACATGAGTGTATTGCGCTTAATGTTTCACTGACGAACATAAGGAACAAGAAACGGACGTACGTGGCGCAAGCCCGATGCACTCGAGATAGCATTAATAAAGCAATGAACGGGGCTAGTTGGTGGACGTTCATGATCGTATTGCGCTTAGTGTTTCACTGACGAACATAAGGAACAAGAAAAGGACGTACGTGGCGCAAGCCCGATGCCCTCGAGATAACATTAATAAAGCAATGAACGCGGCTAGTTGGTGGATGTTCATGAGTGTATTGCGCTTAGTGTTTCACTGACGAACATGAGGAACAAGAAACGGACGTACGTGGCGCAAGCCCGATGTACTCAAGATAACATTAATACAGCAATGAACGCGGCTAGTTGTTGGACGTTCATGATCGTATTGCGCTTCGTGTTTCACTGACGAACATGAGGAACAAGAAACGGACGTACGTGGCGCAAGCGCGATGCACTCCAAATAACATTTAGTAAAGCAAGGAACAGGGCTAGTTGGTGGACGTTCATGAGTGTATTGCGCTTAGTGTTTCACTGACGAACATGAGGAACAAGAAGCGGACGTACGTGGCGCAAGCCCGATGCACTCGAGATAACATTAATACAGCAATGAACGCGGCTAGTTGGTGGACGTTCATGAATGTATTGCGCTAAGTGTTTCACTGACCAACATAAGGAACAAGAAACGGACGTACGTGGCGCAAGCCCGATGCACTCGAGATAACATTAATAAAGCAATGAACGCGGCTAGTTGGTGGACGTTCATGAGTGTATTGCGCTTAGTGTTTCACTGACGAACATGAGGAACAAAAAACGGACGTACGTGGCGCAAGCCCGATGCACTCGAGATAACATTAATAAAGCAATGAACGCGGCTAGTTGGTGGACGTTCATGATCGTATTGCGCTTAGTGTTTCACTGACGAACATAAGGAACAAGAAACTGACGTACGTGGCGCAAGCCCGATGCACTCGAGATAACATTAATAAAGCAATGAACGCGGCTAGTTGGTGGACGTTCATGAGTGTATTGCGCTTAGTGTTTCACTGACGAACATGAGGAACAAGAAACGGACGTACGTGGCGCAAGCCCAATGCACTCGAGGTAACATTAATTCAGCAATGAACGCGGCTAGTTGGTGGACGTCCATGATCGTATTGCGCTTAGTGTTTCACTGAGGAACATAAGGAACAAGAAACGGACGTACGTAGCGCAAGCCCGATGCACTCGAGATAACATTAATAAAGCAATGAACGCGGCTAGTTGGTGGACGTTCATGAGTGTATTGCGCTTAGTGTTTCACTGACGAACATGAGGAACAAGAAACGGACGTACGTGGCGCAAGCCCGATGCACTCGAGATAACATTAATAAAGCAATAAACGCGGCTAGTTGGTGGACGTTCATGATCGTGTTGCGCTTAGTGTTTCACTGACGAACATAAGGAACAAGAAACGGACGTACGTGGCGCAAGCCCGATGCACTCGAGATAACATTAACAAAGCAATGAACGCGGCTTGTTGGTGGACGTTCATGAGTGTATTGCGCTTAGTGTTTCACTGACGAACATGAGGAACAAGAAACGGACGTACGTGGCGCAAACCCGATGCACTCGAGATAACATTAACAAAGCAATGAACGCGGCTAGTTGGTGGACGTTCATGAGTGTATTGCGCTTAGTGTTTCACTGACGAACATGAGGAACAAGAAACGGACGTACGTGGCGCAAGCCCGAAGCACTCGAGATAACTTTAATAAAGCAATGAACGCGGCTAGTTGGTGGACGTTCATGAGTGTATTGCGCTTAGTGTTTCACAGACGAACATAAGGAACAAGAAACGGACGTACGTGGCGCAAGCCCGATGCACTCGAGATAACATTAATAAAGCAATGAACGCGGCTAGTTGGTGGACGTTCATGAGTGTATTGCGCTTAGTGTTTCACTCACGAACATGAGGAACAAGAAACGGACGTACGTGGCGCAAGCCCGACGCACTCGAGATAACATTAATAAAGCAATGAACGCGGCTAGTTGGTGGACGTTCATGATCGTATTGCGCTTAGTGTTTCACTGACGAACATAAGCAACAAGAAACTGACGTACGTGGCGCAAGCCCGATGCACTCGAGATAACATTAATAAAGCAATGAACGCGGCTAGTTGGTGGACGTTAATGAGTGTATTGCGCTTAGTGGTTCACTAACGAACATAAGGAACAAGAAACGGACGTACGTGGCGCAAGCCCGATGCACTCGAGATAACATTAATAAAGCAATGAACGGGGCTAGTTGGTGGACGTTCATGAGTGTATTGCGCTTAGTGTTTCACTGACGAACATAAGGAACAAGAAACGGACGTACGTGGCCCAAGCCCGATGCACTCGAGATAACATTAATAAAGCAATGAACGCGGCTAGTTGGTGGACGTACATGAGTGTATTGCGCTTAATGTTTCACTGACGAACATAAGGAACAAGAAACGGACGTACGTGGCGCAAGCCCGATGCACTCGAGATAACATTAATAAAGCAATGAACGGGGCTAGTTGGTGGAAGTTCATGATCGTATTGCGCTTAGTGTTTCACTGACGAACATAAGGAACAAGAAACGGACGTACGTGGCGCAAGCGCGATGCACTCGAGATAACATTAATAAAGCAATGAATGCGGCTAGTTGGTGGACGTTCATGAGTGTATTGCGCTTAGTGTTTCACTGACGAACATGAGGAACAAGAAACGGACGTACGTGGCGCAAGCCCGATGCACTCGAGGTAACATTAATACAGCAATGAACGCGGCTAGTTGGTGGACGTTCATGATCGTATTGCGCTTCGTGTTTCACTGACGAACATGAGGAACAAGAAACGGACGTACGTGGCGCAAGCCCGATGCACTCCAAATAACATTTAGTAAAGCAAGGAACAGGGCTAGTTGGTGGACGTTCATGAGTGTATTGCGCTTAGTGTTTCACTGACGAACATGAGCAACAAGAAACGGACGTACGTGGCGCAAGCCCGATGCACTCGAGATAACATTAATAAAGCAATGAACGCGGCTAGTTGGTGGACGTTAATGAGTGTATTGCGCTTAGTGTTTCACTGACGAACATAAGGAACAAGAAACGGACGTACGTGGCGCAAGCCCGATGCACTCGAGATAACATTAATAAAGCAATGAACGGGGCTAGTTGGTGGACGTTCATGAGTGTATTGCGCTTAGTGTTTCACTGAAGAACATGAGGAACAAGAAACGGACGTACGTGGCGCAAGCCCGATGCACTCGAGATAACATTAATAAAGCAATGAACGGGGCTAGTTGGTGGACGTTCATGAGTGCATTGCGCTTAGTGTTTCACTGACGAACATAAGGAACAAGAAACGGTCGTACGTGGCCCAAGCCCGATGCACTCGAGATAACATTAATAAAGCAATGAACGCGGCTAGTTGGTGGACGTACATGAGTGTATTGCGCTTAATGTTTCACTGACGAACATAAGGAACAAGAAACGGACGTACGTAGCGCAAGCCCGATGCACTCGAGATAACATTAATAAAGCAATGAACGCGGCGAGTTGGTGGACGTTCATGAGTGTATTGCGCTTAGTGTTTCACTGACGAACATGAGGAACAAGAAACGGACGTACGTGGCGCAAGCCCGATGCACTCGAGATAACATTAATAAAGCAATAAACGCGGCTAGTTGGTGGACGTTCATGATCGTATTGCGCTTAGTGTTTCACTGACGAACATAAGGAACAAGAAACGGACGTCCGTGGCGCAAGCCCGATGCACTCGTGCTAACATTAATAAAGCAATGAACGCGGCTAGTTGGTGGACGTTCATGAGTGTATTGCGCTTAGTGTTTCACTGACGAACATGAGGAACAAGAAACGGACGTACGTGGCGCAAGCCCGATGCACTCGAGATAACATTAATAAAGCAATGAACGCGGCTAGTTGGTGGACGTTCATGAGTGTATTGCGCTTAGTGTTTCATTGACGAACATAAGGAACAAGAAACTGACGTACGTGGCGCAAGCCCGATGAACTCGAGATAACATTAATAAAGCAATGAACGCGGCTAGTTGGTGGACGTCCATGAGTGTATTGCGCTTAGTGATTTGCTGACGAACATGAGGAACAAACAACGGGCGTACGTGGCGCAAGCCCGATGCACTCGAGATAACATTAATACAGCAATGAACGCGGCTAGTTGGTGGACGTTCATGATCGTATTGCGCTTAGTGTTTCACTGACGAACATAACGAACAAGAAACGGACGTACGTGGCGCAAGCCCGATGCACTCGAGATAACATTAATAAAGCAATGAACGCGGCTAGTTGGTGGACGTTCATGAGTGTATTGCGGTTAGTGTTTCACTGACGAACATGAGGAACAAGAAACGGACGTACGTGGCGCAAGCCCGACGCACTCGAGATAACATTAATAAAGCAATGAACGCGGCTAGTTGGTGGACGTTCATGATCGTATTGCGCTTAGTGTTTCACTGACGAACATAAGGAACAAGAAACTGACGTACGTGGCGCAAGCCCGATGCAATCGAGATAACATTAATAAAGCAATGAACGCGGCTAGTTGGTGGACGTTAATGAGTGTATTGCGCTTAGTGGTTCACTAACGAACATAAGGAACAAGAAACGGACGTACGTGGCGCAAGCCCGATGCACTCGAGATAACATTAATAAAGCAATGAACGGGGCTAGTTGGTGGACGTTCATGAGTGTATTGCGCTTAGTGTTTCACTGACGAACATAAGGAACAAGAAACGGACGTACGTGGCCCAAGCCCGATGCACTCGAGATAACATTAATAAAGCAATGAACGCGGCTAGTTGGTGGACGTTAATGAGTGCATTGCGCTTAGTGTTTCACTGACGAACATAAGGAACAAGAAACGGACGTACGTGGCGCAAGCCCGATGCACTCGAGATAACATTAATAAAGCAATGAACGCGGCTAGTTGGTGGACGTACATGAGTGTATTGCGCTTAATGTTTCACTGACGAACATAAGGAACAAGAAACGGACGTACGTGGCGCAAGCCCGATGCACTCGAGATAGCATTAATAAAGCAATGAACGGGGCTAGTTGGTGGACGTTCATGATCGTATTGCGCTTAGTGTTTCACTGACGAACATAAGGAACAAGAAAAGGACGTACGTGGGGCAAGCCCGATGCCCTCGAGATAACATTAATAAAGCAATGAACGCGGCTAGTTGGTGGATGTTCATGAGTGTATTGCGCTTAGTGTTTCACTGACGAACATGAGGAACAAGAAACGGACGTACGTGGCGCAAGCCCGATGTACTCAAGATAACATTAATACAGCAATGAACGCGGCTAGTTGTTGGACGTTCATGATCGTATTGCGCTTCGTGTTTCACTGACGAACATGAGGAACAAGAAACGGACGTACGTGGCGCAAGCGCGATGCACTCCAAATAACATTTAGTAAAGCAAGGAACAGGGCTAGTTGGTGGACGTTCATGAGTGTATTGCGCTTAGTGTTTCACTGACGAACATGAGGAACAAGAAGCGGACGTACGTGGCGCAAGCCCGATGCACTCGAGATAACATTAATACAGCAATGAACGCGGCTAGTTGGTGGACGTTCATGAATGTATTGCGCTAAGTGTTTCACTGACCAACATAAGGAACAAGAAACGGACGTACGTGGCGCAAGCCCGATGCACTCGAGATAACATTAATAAAGCAATGAACGCGGCTAGTTGGTGGACGTTCATGAGTGTATTGCGCTTAGTGTTTCACTGACGAACATGAGGAACAAAAAACGGACATACGTGGCGCAAGCCCGATGCACTCGAGATAACATTAATAAAGCAATGAACGCGGCTAGTTGGTGGACGTTCATGATCGTATTGCGCTTAGTGTTTCACTGACGAACATAAGGAACAAGAAACTGACGTACGTGGCGCAAGCCCGATGCACTCGAGATAACATTAATAAAGCAATGAACGCGGCTAGTTGGTGGACGTTCATGAGTGTATTGCGCTTAGTGTTTCACTGACGAACATGAGGAACAAGAAACGGACGTACGTGGCGCAAGCCCAATGCACTCGAGGTAACATTAATTCAGCAATGAACGCGGCTAGTTGGTGGACGTCCATGATCGTATTGCGCTTAGTGTTTCACTGAGGAACATAAGGAACAAGAAACGGACGTACGTAGCGCAAGCCCGATGCACTCGAGATAACATTAATAAAGCAATGAACGCGGCTAGTTGGTGGACGTTCATGAGTGTATTGCGCTTAGTGTTTCACTGACGAACATGAGGAACAAGAAACGGACGTACGTGGCGCAAGCCCGATGCACTCGAGATAACATTAATAAAGCAATAAACGCGGCTAGTTGGTGGACGTTCATGATCGTGTTGCGCTTAGTGTTTCACTGACGAACATAAGGAACAAGAAACGGACGTACGTGGCGCAAGCCCGATGCACTCGAGATAACATTAACAAAGCAATGAACGCGGCTTGTTGGTGGACGTTCATGAGTGTATTGCGCTTAGTGTTTCACTGACGAACATGAGGAACAAGAAACGGACGTACGTGGCGCAAACCCGATGCACTCGAGATAACATTAACAAAGCAATGAACGCGGCTAGTTGGTGGACGTTCATGAGTGTATTGCGCTTAGTGTTTCACTGACGAACATGAGGAACAAGAAACGGACGTACGTGGCGCAAGCCCGAAGCACTCGAGATAACTTTAATAAAGCAATGAACGCGGCTAGTTGGTGGACGTTCATGAGTGTATTGCGCTTAGTGTTTCACAGACGAACATAAGGAACAAGAAACGGACGTACGTGGCGCAAGCCCGATGCACTCGAGATAACATTTATAAAGCAATGAACGCGGCTAGTTGGTGGACGTTCATGAGTGTATTGCGCTTAGTGTTTCACTGACGAACATGAGGAACAAGAAACGGACGTACGTGGCGCAAGCCCGATGCACTCGAGATAACATTAATAAAGCAATAAACGCGGCTAGTTGGTGGACGTTCATGATCGTATTGCGCTTAGTGTTTCACTCACGAACATAAGGAACAAGAAACGGACGTACGTGGCGCAAGCCCGATGCACTCGAGATAACATTAACAAAGCAATGAACGCGGCTTGTTGGTGGACGTTCATGAGTGTATTGCGCTTAGTGTTTCACTGACGAACATGAGGAACAAGAAACGGACGTACGTGGCGCAAACCCGATGCACTCGAGATAACATTAACAAAGCAATGAACGCGGCTAGTTGGTGGACGTTCATGAGTGTATTGCGCTTAGTGTTTCACTGACGAACATGAGGAACAAGAAACGGACGTACGTGGCGCAAGCCCGATGCACTCGAGATAACATCAATAAAGCAATGAACGCGGCTAGTTGGTGGACGTTCATGATCGTATTGCGCTTAGTGTTTCACAGACGAACATAAGGAACAAGAAACTGACGTACGTGGCGCAAGCCCGATGCACTCGAGATAACATTAATAAAGCAATGAACGCGGCTAGTTGGTGGACGTTAATGAGTGTATTGCGCTTAGTGTTTCACTGACGAACATAAGGAACAAGAAACGGACGGACGTGGCGCAAGCCCGATGCACTCGAGATAACATTAATAAAGCAATGAACGGGGCTAGTTGGTGGACGTTCATGAGTGTATTGCGCTTAGTGTTTCACTGACGAACATGAGGAACAAGAAACGGACGTACGTGGCGCAAGCCCGATGCACTCGAGATAACATTAATAAAGCAATGAACGGGGCTAGTTGGTGGACGTTCATGAGTGCATTGCGCTTAGTGTTTCACTGACGAACATAAGGAACAAGAAACGGACGTACGTGGCCCAAGCCCGATGCACTCGAGATAACATTAATAAAGCAATGAACGCGGCTAGTTGGTGGACGTACATGAGTGTATTGCGCTTAATGTTTCACTGACGAACATAAGGAACAAGAAACGGACGTACGTGGCGCAAGCCCGATGCACTCGAGATAGCATTAATAAAGCAATGAACGGGGCTAGTTGGTGGACGTTCATGATCGTATTGCGCTTAGTGTTTCACTGACGAACATAAGGAACAAGAAAAGGACGTACGTGGCGCAAGCCCGATGCACTCGAGATAACATTAATAAAGCAATGAACGCGGCTAGTTGGTGGATGTTCATGAGTGTATTGCGCTTAGTGTTTCACTGCCGAACATGAGGAACAAGAAACGGACGTACGTGGCGCAAGCCCGATGCACTCGAGATAAAATTAATACAGCAATGAACGCGGCTAGTTGTTGGACGTTCATGATCGTATTGCGCTTCCTGTTTCACTGACGAACATGAGGAACAAGAAACGGACGTACGTGGCGCAAGCGCGATGCACTCCAAATAACATTTAGTAAAGCAAGGAACAGGGCTAGTTGGTGGACGTTCATGAGTGTATTGCGCTTAGTGTTTCACTGACGAACATGAGGAACAAGAAGCGGACGTACGTGGCGCAAGCCCGATGCACTCGAGATAACATTAATACAGCAATGAACGCGGCTAGTTGGTGGACGTTCATGAATGTATTGCGCTTAGTGTTTCACTGACGAACATAAGGAACAAGAAACGGACGTACGTGGCGCAAGCCCGATGCACTCGAGATAACATTAATAAAGCAATGAACGCGGCTAGTTGGTGGACGTTCATGATCGTAATGCGCTTAGTGTTTCACTGACGAACATAAGGAACAAGAAACTGACGTACGTGGCGCAAGCCCGATGCACTCGAGATAACATTAATAAAGCAATGAACGCGGCTAGTTGGTGGACGTTCATGAGTGTATTGCGCTTAGTGTTTCACTGACGAACATGAGGAACAAGAAACGGACGTACGTGGCGCAAGCCCAATGCACTCGAGGTAACATTAATACAGCAATGAACGCGGCTAGTTGGTGGACGTTCATGATCGTATTGCGCTTAGTGTTTCACTGACGAACATAAGGAACAAGAAACGGACGTACGTAGCGCAAGCCCGATGCACTCGAGATAACATTAATAAAGCAATGAACGCGGCTAGTTGGTGGACGTTCATGAGTGTAATGCGCTTAGTGTTTCACTGACGAACATAAGGAACAAGAAACGGACGTACGTGGCCCAAGCCCGATGCACTCGAGATAACATTAATAAAGCAATGAACGCGGCTAGTTGGTGGACGTACATGAGTGTATTGCGCTTAATGTTTCACTGACGAACATAAGGAACAAGAAACGGACGTACGTGGCGCAAGCCCGATGCACTCGAGATAACATTAATAAAGCAATGAACGGGGCTAGTTGGTGGAAGTTCATGATCGTATTGCGCTTAGTGTTTCACTGACGAACATAAGGAACAAGAAACGGACGTACGTGGCGCAAGCCCGATGCACTCGAGATAACATTAATAAAGCAATGAATGCGGCTAGTTGGTGGACGTTCATGAGTGTATTGCGCTTAGTGTTTCACTGACGAACATGAGGAACAAGAAACGGACGTACGTGGCGCAAGTCCGATGCACTCGAGATAACATTAATACAGCAATGAACGCGGCTAGTTGGTGCACGTTCATGATCGTATTGCGCTTCATGTTTCACTGACGAACATGAGGAACAAGAAACGGACGTACGTGGCGCAAGCCCGATGCACTCCAAATAACATTTAGTAAAGCAAGGAACAGGGCTAGTTGGTGGACGTTCATGAGTGTATTGCGCTTAGTGTTTCACTGACGAACATGAGGAACAAGAAACGGACGTACGTGGCGCAAGCCCGATGCACTCGAGATAACATTAATAAAGCAATGAACGCGGCTAGTTGGTGGACGTTAATGAGTGTATTGCGCTTAGTGTTTCACTGACGAACATGAGGAACAAGAAACGGACGTACGTGGCGCAAACCCGATGCACTCGAGATAACATTAACAAAGCAATGAACGCGGCTAGTTGGTGGACGTTCATGAGTGTATTGCGCTTAGTGTTTCACTGACGAACATGAGGAACAAGAAACGGACGTACGTGGCGCAAGCCCGAAGCACTCGAGATAACTTTAATAAAGCAAAGAACGCGGCTAGTTGGTGGACGTTCATGAGTGTATTGCGCTTAGTGTTTCACAGACGAACATAAGGAACAAGAAACGGACGTACGTGGCGCAAGCCCGATGCACTCGAGATAACATTAATAAAGCAATGAACGCGGCTAGTTGGTGGACGTTCATGAGTGTATTGCGCTTAGTGTTTCACTGACGAACATGAGGAACAAAAAACGGACGTACGTGGCGCAAGCCCGAAGCACTCGAGATAACTTTAATAAAGCAATGAACGCGGCTAGTTGGTGGACGTTCATGAGTGTATTGCGCTTAGTGTTTCACAGACGAACATAAGGAACAAGAAACGGACGTACGTGGCGCAAGCCCGATGCACTCGAGATAACATTAATAAAGCAATGAACGCGGCTAGTTGGTGGACGTTCATGATCGTATTGCGCTTAGTGTTTCACTGACGAACATAAGGAACAAGAAACTGACGTACGTGGCGCAAGCCCGATGCACTCGAGATAACATTAATAAAGCAATGAACGCGGCTAGTTGGTGGACGTTCATGAGTGTATTGCGCTTAGTGTTTCACTGACGAACATGAGGAACAAGAAACGGACGTACGTGGCGCAAGCCCAATGCACTCGAGGTAACATTAATTCAGCAATGAACGCGGCTAGTTGGTGGACGTCCATGATCGTATTGCGCTTAGTGTTTCACTGAGGAACATAAGGAACAAGAAACGGACGTACGTAGCGCAAGCCCGATGCACTCGAGATAACATTAATAAAGCAATGAACGCGGCTAGTTGGTGGACGTTCATGAGTGTATTGCGCTTAGTGTTTCACTGACGAACATGAGGAACAAGAAACGGACGTACGTGGCGCAAGCCCGATGCACTCGAGATAACATTAATAAAGCAATAAACGCGGCTAGTTGGTGGACGTTCATGATCGTGTTGCGCTTAGTGTTTCACTGACGAACATAAGGAACAAGAAACGGACGTACGTGGCGCAAGCCCGATGCACTCGAGATAACATTAACAAAGCAATGAACGCGGCTTGTTGGTGGACGTTCATGAGTGTATTGCGCTTAGTGTTTCACTGACGAACATGAGGAACAAGAAACGGACGTACGTGGCGCAAACCCGATGCACTCGAGATAACATTAACAAAGCAATGAACGCGGCTAGTTGGTGGACGTTCATGAGTGTATTGCGCTTAGTGTTTCACTGACGAACATGAGGAACAAGAAACGGACGTACGTGGCGCAAGCCCGAAGCACTCGAGATAACTTTAATAAAGCAATGAACGCGGCTAGTTGGTGGACGTTCATGAGTGTATTGCGCTTAGTGTTTCACAGACGAACATAAGGAACAAGAAACGGACGTACGTGGCGCAAGCCCGATGCACTCGAGATAACATTAATAAAGCAATGAACGCGGCTAGTTGGTGGACGTTCATGAGTGTATTGCGCTTAGTGTTTCACTGACGAACATGAGGAACAAGAAACGGACGTACGTGGCGCAAGCCCGATGCACTCGAGATAACATTAATAAAGCAATAAACGCGGCTAGTTGGTGGACGTTCATGATCGTATTGCGCTTAGTGTTTCACTCACGAACATAAGGAACAAGAAACGGACGTACGTGGCGCAAGCCCGATGCACTCGAGATAACATTAACAAAGCAATGAACGCGGCTTGTTGGTGGACGTTCATGAGTGTATTGCGCTTAGTGTTTCACTGACGAACATGAGGAACAAGAAACGGACGTACGTGGCGCAAACCCGATGCACTCGAGATAACATTAACAAAGCAATGAACGCGGCTAGTTGGTGGACGTTCATGAGTGTATTGCGCTTAGTGTTTCACTGACGAACATGAGGAACAAGAAACGGACGTACGTGGCGCAAGCCCGATGCACTCGAGATAACATCAATAAAGCAATGAACGCGGCTAGTTGGTGGACGTTCATGATCGTATTGCGCTTAGTGTTTCACAGACGAACATAAGGAACAAGAAACTGACGTACGTGGCGCAAGCCCGATGCACTCGAGATAACATTAATAAAGCAATGAACGCGGCTAGTTGGTGGACGTTAATGAGTGTATTGCGCTTAGTGTTTCACTGATGAACATAAGGAACAAGAAACGGACGGACGTGGCGCAAGCCCGATGCACTCGAGATAACATTAATAAAGCAATGAACGGGGCTAGTTGGTGGACGTTAATGAGTGTATTGCGCTTAGTGTTTCACTGACGAACATAAGGAACAAGAAACGGACGGACGTGGCGCAAGCCCGATGCACTCGAGATAACATTAATAAAGCAATGAACGGGGCTAGTTGGTGGACGTTCATGAGTGTATTGCGCTTAGTGTTTCACTGACGAACATGAGGAACAAGAAACGGACGTACGTGGCGCAAGCCCGATGCACTCGAGATAACATTAATAAAGCAATGAACGGGGCTAGTTGGTGGACGTTCATGAGTGCATTGCGCTTAGTGTTTCACTGACGAACATAAGGAACAAGAAACGGACGTACGTGGCCCAAGCCCGATGCACTCGAGATAACATTAATAAAGCAATGAACGCGGCTAGTTGGTGGACGTACATGAGTGTATTGCGCTTAATGTTTCACTGACGAACATAAGGAACAAGAAACGGACGTACGTGGCGCAAGCCCGATGCACTCGAGATAGCATTAATAAAGCAATGAACGGGGCTAGTTGGTGGACGTTCATGATCGTATTGCGCTTAGTGTTTCACTGACGAACATAAGGAACAAGAAAAGGACGTACGTGGCGCAAGCCCGATGCACTCGAGATAACATTAATAAAGCAATGAACGCGGCTAGTTGGTGGATGTTCATGAGTGTATTGCGCTTAGTGTTTCACTGCCGAACATGAGGAACAAGAAACGGACGTACGTGGCGCAAGCCCGATGCACTCGAGATAAAATTAAAACAGCAATGAACGCGGCTAGTTGTTGGACGTTCATGATCGTATTGCGCTTCCTGTTTCACTGACGAACATGAGGAACAAGAAACGGACGTACGTGGCGCAAGCGCGATGCACTCCAAATAACATTTAGTAAAGCAAGGAACAGGGCTAGTTGGTGGACGTTCATGAGTGTATTGCGCTTAGTGTTTCACTGACGAACATGAGGAACAAGAAGCGGACGTACGTGGCGCAAGCCCGATGCACTCGAGATAACATTAATACAGCAATGAACGCGGCTAGTTGGTGGACGTTCATGAATGTATTGCGCTTAGTGTTTCACTGACGAACATAAGGAACAAGAAACGGACGTACGTGGCGCAAGCCCGATGCACTCGAGATAACATTAATAAAGCAATGAACGCGGCTAGTTGGTGGACGTTCATGAGTGTATTGCGCTTAGTGTTTCACTGACGAACATGAGGAACAAAAAACGGACGTACGTGGCGCAAGCCCGATGCACTCGAGATAACATTAATAAAGCAATGAACGCGGCTAGTTGGTGGACGTTCATGATCGTAATGCGCTTAGTGTTTCACTGACGAACATAAGGAACAAGAAACTGACGTACGTGGCGCAAGCCCGATGCACTCGAGATAACATTAATAAAGCAATGAACGCGGCTAGTTGGTGGACGTTCATGAGTGTATTGCGCTTAGTGTTTCACTGACGAACATGAGGAACAAGAAACGGACGTACGTGGCGCAAGCCCAATGCACTCGAGGTAACATTAATACAGCAATGAACGCGGCTAGTTGGTGGACGTTCATGATCGTATTGCGCTTAGTGTTTCACTGACGAACATAAGGAACAAGAAATGGACGTACGTAGCGCAAGCCCGATGCACTCGAGATAACATTAATAAAGCAATGAACGCGCCTAGTTGGTGGACGTACATGAGTGTATTGCGCTTAGTGTTTCACTGACGAACATAAGGAACAAGAAACGGACGTACGTGGCGCAAGCCCGATGCACTCGAGATAACATTAATAAAGCAATGAATGCGGCTAGTTGGTGGACGTTCATGAGTGTATTGCGCTTAGTGTTTCACTGACGAACATGAGGAACAAGAAACGGACGTACGTGGCGCAAGCCCGATGCACTCGAGATAACATTAATACAGCAATGAACGCGGCTAGTTGGTGGACGTTCATGATCGTATTGCGCTTCATGTTTCACTGACGAACATGAGGAACAAGAAACGGACGTACGTGGCGCAAGCCCGATGCACTCCAAATAACATTTAGTAAAGCAAGGAACAGGGCTAGTTGGTGGACGTTCATGAGTGTATTGCGCTTAGTGTTTCACTGACGAACATGAGGAACAAGAAACGGACGTACGTGGCGCAAGCCCGATGCACTCGAGATAACATTAATAAAGCAATGAACGCGGCTAGTTGGTGGACGTTAATGAGTGTATTGCGCTTAGTGTTTCACTGACGAACATAAGGAACAAGAAACGGACGTACGTGGCGCAAGCCCGATGCACTCGAGATAACATTAATAAAGCAATGAACGGGGCTAGTTGGTGGACGTTCATGAGTGTATTGCGCTTAGTGTTTCACTGAAGAACATGAGGAACAAGAAACGGACGTACGTGGCGCAAGCCCGATGCACTCGAGATAACATTAATAAAGCAATGAACGGGGCTAGTTGGTGGACGTTCATGAGTGCATTGCGCTTAGTGTTTCACTGACGAACATAAGGAACAAGAAACGGACGTACGTGGCCCAAGCCCGATGCACTCGAGATAACATTAATAAAGCAATGAACGCGGCTAGTTGGTGGACGTACATGAGTGTATTGCGCTTAATGTTTCACTGACGAACATAAGGAACAAGAAACGGACGTACGTGGCGCAAGCCCGATGCACTCGAGATAGCATTAATAAAGCAATGAACGGGGCTAGTTGGCGGACGTTCATGATCGTATTGCGCTTAGTGTTTCACTGACGAACATAAGGAACAAGAAAAGGACGTACGTGGCACAAGCCCGATGCCCTCGAGATAACATTAATAAAGCAATGAACGCGGCTAGTTGGTGGATGTTCATGAGTGTATTGCGCTTAGTGTTTCACTGACGAACATGAGGAACAAGAAACGGACGTACGTGGCGCAAGCCCGATGTACTCGAGATAACATTAATACAGCAATGAACGCGGCTAGTTGTTGGACGTTCATGATCGTATTGCGCTTCGTGTTTCACTGACGAACATGAGGAACAAGAAACGGACGTACGTGGCGCAAGCGCGATGCACTCCAAATAACATTTAGTAAAGCAAGGAACAGGGCTAGTTGGTGGACGTTCATGAGTGTATTGCGCTTAGTGTTTCACTGACGAACATGAGGAACAAGAAGCGGACGTACGTGGCGCAAGCCCGATGCACTCGAGATAACATTAATACAGCAATGAACGCGGCTAGTTGGTGGACGTTCATGAATGTATTGCGCTTAGTGTTTCACTGACGAACATAAGGAACAAGAAACGGACGTACGTGGCGCAAGCCCGATGCACTCGAGATAACATTAATAAAGCAATGAACGCGGCTAGTTGGTGGACGTTCATGAGTGTATTGCGCTTAGTGTTTCACTGACGAACATGAGGAACAAAAAACGGACGTACGTGGCGCAAGCCCGATGCACTCGAGATAACATTAATAAAGCAATGAACGCGGCTAGTTGGTGGACGTTCATGATCGTATTGCGCTTAGTGTTTCACTGACGAACATAAGGAACAAGAAACTGACGTACGTGGCGCAAGCCCGATGCACTCGAGATAACATTAATAAAGCAATGAACGCGGCTAGTTGGTGGACGTTCATGAGTGTATTGCGCTTAGTGTTTCACTGACGAACATGAGGAACAAGAAACGGACGTACGTGGCGCAAGCCCAATGCACTCGAGGTAACATTAAATCAGCAATGAACGCGGCTAGTTGGTGGACGTCCATGATCGTATTGCGCTTAGTGTTTCACTGACGAACATAAGGAACAAGAAACGGACGTACGTAGCGCAAGCCCGATGCACTCGAGATAACATTAATAAAGCAATGAACGCGGCTAGTTGGTGGACGTTCATGAGTGTATTACGCTTAGTGTTTCACAGACGAACATAAGCAACAAGAAACGGACGTACGTGGCGCAAGCCCGATGCACTCGAGATAACATTAATAAAGCAATGAACGCGGCTAGTTGGTGGACGTTCATGAGTGTATTGCGCTTAGTGTTTCACTGACGAACATGAGGAACAAGCAACGGACGTACGTGGCGCAAGCCCGATGCACTCGAGATAACATTAATAAAGCAATAAACGCGGCTAGTTGGTGGACGTTCATGATCGTATTGCGCTTAGTGTTTCACTGACGAACATAAGGAACAAGAAACGGACGTACGTGGCGCAAGCCCGATGCACTCGAGATAACATTAACAAAGCAATGAACGCGGCTTGTTGGTGGACGTTCATGAGTGTATTGCGCTTAGTGTTTCACTGACGAACATGAGGAACAAGAAACGGACGTACGTGGCGCAAACCCGATGCACTCGAGATAACATTAACAAAGCAATGAACGCGGCTAGTTGGTGGACGTTCATGAGTGTATTGCGCTTAGTGTTTCACTGACGAACATGAGGAACAAGAAACGGACGTACGTGGCGCAAGCCTGATGCACTCGAGATAACATCAATAAAGCAATGAACGCGGCTAGTTGGTGGACGTTCATGATCGTATTGCGCTTAGTGTTTCACAGACGAACATAAGGAACAAGAAACTGACGTACGTGGCGCAAGCCCGATGCACTCGAGATAACATTAATAAAGCAATGAACGCGGCTACTTGGTGGACGTTCATGAGTGTATTGCGCTTAGTGTTTCACTGACGAACATGAGGAACAAGAAACGGACGTACGTGGCGCAAGCCCGATGCACTCGAGATAACATTAATAAAGCAATGAACGCGGTTAGTTGGTGGACGTTAATGAGTGTATTGCGCTTAGTGTTTCACTGACGAACATAAGGAACAAGAAACGGACGGACGTGGCGCAAGCCCGATGCACTCGAGATAACATTAATAAAGCAATGAACGGGGCTAGTTGGTGGACGTTCATGAGTGTATTGCGCTTAGTGTTTCACTGACGAACATGAGGAACAAGAAACGGACGTACGTGGCGCAAGCCCGATGCACTCGAGATAACATTAATAAAGCAATGAACGGGGCTAGTTGGTGGACGTTCATGAGTGCATTGCGCTTAGTGTTTCACTGACGAACATAAGGAACAAGAAACGGACGTACGTGGCCCAAGCCCGATGCACTCGAGATAACATTAATAAAGCAATGAACGCGGCTAGTTGGTGGACGTACATGAGTGTATTGCGCTTAATGTGTCACTGACGAACATAAGGAACAAGAAACGGACGTACGTGGCGCAAGCCCGATGCACTCGAGATAGCATTAATAAAGCAATGAACGGGGCTAGTTGGTGGACGTTCATGATCGTATTGCGCTTAGTGTTTCACTGACGAACATAAGGAACAAGAAAAGGACGTACGTGGCGCAAGCCCGATGCACTCGAGATAACATTAATAAAGCAATGAACGCGGCTAGTTGGTGGATGTTCATGAGTGTATTGCGCTTAGTGTTTCACTGACGAACATGAGGAACAAGAAACGGACGTACGTGGCGCAAGCCCGATGCACTCGAGATAACATTAATACAGCAATGAACGCGGCTAGTTGTTGGACGTTCATGATCGTATTGCGCTTCCTGTTTCACTGACGAACATGAGGAACAAGAAACGGACGTACGTGGCGCAAGCGCGATGCACTCCAAATAACATTTAGTAAAGCAAGGAACAGGGCTAGTTGGTGGACGTTCATGAGTGTATTGCGCTTAGTGTTTCACTGACGAACATGAGGAACAAGAAGCGGACGTACGTGGCGCAAGCCCGATGCACTCGAGATAACATTAATACAGCAATGAACGCGGCTAGTTGGTGGACGTTCATGAATGTATTGCGCTTAGTGTTTCACTGACGAACATAAGGAACAAGAAACGGACGTACGTGGCGCAAGCCCGATGCACTCGAGATAACATTAATAAAGCAATGAACGCGGCTAGTTGGTGGACGTTCATGAGTGTATTGCGCTTAGTGTTTCACTGACGAACATGAGGAACAAAAAACGGACGTACGTGGCGCAAGCCCGATGCACTCGAGATAACATTAATAAAGCAATGAACGCGGCTAGTTGGTGGACGTTCATGATCGTATTGCGCTTAGTGTTTCACTGACGAACATAAGGAACAAGAAACTGACGTACGTGGCGCAAGCCCGATGCACTCGAGATAACATTAATAAAGCAATGAACGCGGCTAGTTGGAGGACGTTCATGAGTATATTGCGCTTAGTGTTTCACTGACGAACATGAGGAACAAGAAACGGACGTACGTGGCGCAAGCCCAATGCACTCGAGGTAACATTAATACAGCAATGAACGCGGCTAGTTGGTGGACGTTCATGATCGTATTGCGCTTAGTGTTTCACTGACGAACATAAGGAACAAGAAACGGACGTACGTAGCGCAAGCCCGATGCACTCGAGATAACATTAATAAAGCAATGAACGCGGCTAGTTGGTGGACGTTCATGAGTGTAATGCGCTTAGTGTTTCACTGACGAACATGAGGAACAAGAAACGGACGTACGTGGCACAATCCCGATGCACTCGAGATAACATTAATAAAGCAATAAACGCGGCTAGTTGGTGGACGTTCATGATCGTATTGCGCTTAGTGTTTCACTGACGAACATAAGGAACAAGAAACGGACGTACGTGGCGCAAGCCCGATGCACTCGAGATAACATTAACAAAGCAATGAACGCGGCTTGTTGGTGGACGTTCATGAGTGTATTGCGCTTACTGTTTCACTGACGAACATGAGGAACAAGAAACGGACGTACGTGGCGCAAGCCCGATGCACTCGAGATAACATTAACAAAGCAATGAACGCGGCTAGTTGGTGGACGTTCATGAGTGTATTGCGCTTAGTGTTTCACTGACGAACATGAGGAACAAGAAACGGACGTACGTGGCGCAAGCCCGAAGCACTCGAGATAACTTTAATAAAGCAATGAACGCGGCTAGTTGGTGGACGTTCATGAGTGTATTGCGCTTAGTGTTTCACTGACGAACATGAGGAACAAGAAACGGACGTACGTGGCGCAAGCCCGATGCACTCGAGATAACATTAATAAAGCAATGAACGCGGCAAGTTGGTGGACGTTCATGATCGTATTGCGCTTAGTGTTTCACAGACGAACATAAGGAACAAGAAACTGACGTACGTGGCGCAAGCCCGATGCACTAGAGATAACATTAATAAAGCAATGAACGCGGCTAGTTGGTGGACGTTCATGAGTGTATTGCGCTTAGTGTTTCACTGACGAACATGAGGAACAAGAAACGGACGTACGTGGCGCAAGCCCGATGCACTCGAGATAACATTAATACAGCAATGAACGCGGCTAGTTGTTGGACGTTCATGATCGTATTGCGCTTAGTGTTTCACTGACGAACATAAGGAACAAGAAACGGACGTACGTGGCGCAAGCCCGATGCACTCGAGATACCATTAATAAAGCAATGAACGCGGCTAGTTGGTGGACGTTCATGATCGTATTGCGCTTAGTGTTTCACTGACGAACATAAGGAACAAGAAACTGACGTACGTGGCGCAAGCCCGATGCACTCGAGATAACATTAATAAAGCAATGAACGCGGCTAGTTGGTGGACGTTCGTGAGTGTATTGCGCTTAGTGTTTCACTGACGAACATGAGGAACAAGAAACGGACGTACGTGGCGCAAGCCCGATGCACTCGAGATAACATTAATACAGCAATGAACGCGGCTAGTTGGTGGACGTTCATGATCGTATTGCGCTTAGTATTTCACTGACGAACATAAGGAACAAGAAACGTACGTACGTGGCGCAAGCCCGATGCACTCGAGATAACATTAATGAAGCAATGAACGCGGCTAGTTGGTGGACGTTCATGAGTGTAGTGCGCTTAGTGTTTCACTGACGAACATGAGGAACAAGAAACGGACGTACGTGGCACAAGCCCGATGCACTCGAGATAACATTAATACAGCAATGAACGCGGCTAGTTGGTGGACGTTCATGATCGTATTGCGCTTAGTGTTTCACTGACGAACATAAGGAACAAGAAACGGACGTACGTGGCGCAAGCCCGATGCACTCGAGATAACATTAATAAAGCAATGAACGCGGCTAGTTGGTGGACGTTCATGAGTGTATTGCGCTTTGTCTTTCACTGACGAACATGAGGAACAAGAAACGGACGTACGTGGCGCAAGCCCGATGCACTCGAGATAACATTAATAAAGCAATGAACGCGGCTAGTTGGTGGACGTTCATGATCGTATTGCGCTTAGTGTTTCACTGACGAACATAAGGAACAAGAAACTGACGTACGTGGCGCAAGCCCGATGCACACGAGATAACATTAATAAAGCAATGAACGCGGCTAGTTGGTGGACGTTCATGAGTGTATTGCGCTTAGTGTTTCACTTACGAACATAAGGAACAAGAAACGGACGTACGTGGCGCAAGCCCGATGCACTCGAGATAACATTAATAAAGCAATGAACGGGGCTAGTTGGTGGACGTTCATGATCGTATTGCGCTTAGTGTTTCAGTGACGAACATAAGGAATAAGAAATGGACGTACGTGGCGCAAGCCCGATGCACTCGAGATAACATTAATAAAGCAATGAACGCGGCTAGTTGGTGGACGTTCATGATCGTATTGCGCTTAGTGTTTCACTGACGAACATAAGGAACAAGAAACTGACGTACGTGGCGCAAGCCCGATGCACTCGAGATAACATTAATAAAGCAATGAACGCGGCTAGTTGGTAGACGTTCATGAGTGTATTGCGCTTAGTGTTTCACTGACGAAGATGAGGAACAAGAAACGGACGTACGTGGCGCAAGCCCGATGCACTCGAGATAACATTAATACAGCAATGAACGCGGCTAGTTGGTGGACGTTCATGATCGTATTGCGCTTAGTGTTTCACTGACGAACATAAGGAACAAGAAACTGACGTACGTGGCGCAAGCCCGATGCACTCGAGATAACATTAATAAAGCAATGAACGCGGCTAGTTGGTGGACGTTCATGAGTGTATTGCGCTTAGTGTTTCACTGACGAACTTGAGGAACAAGAAACGGACGTACGTGGCGCAAGCCCGATGCACTCGAGATAACATTAATACAGGAATGAACGCGGCTAGTTGTTGGACGTTCATGATCGTATTGCGCTTAGTGTTTCACTGACGAACATAAGGAACAAGAAACGGACGTACGTGGCGCAAGCCCGACGCACTCGAGATAACATTAATAAAGCAATGAACGCGGCTAGTTGGTGGACGTTCATGAGTGTAATGCGCTTAGTGTTTCACTGACGAACATGAGGAACAAGAAACGGACGTACGTGGCGCAAGCCTGATGCACTCGAGATAACATTAATAAAGCAATGAACGCGGCTAGTTGGTGGACGTTCATGAGTGTATTGCGCTTAGTGTTTCACTGACGAACATGAGGAACAAGAAACGGACGTACGTGACGCAAGCCCGATGCACTCGAGATAACATTAATACAGCAATGAACGCGGCTAGTTGGTGGACGTTCATGATCGTATTGCGCTTAGTATTTCACTGACGAACATGAGGAATAAGAAACGGACGTACGTGGAGCAAGCCCGATGCACTCGAGATAACATTAATAAAGCAATGAACGCGGCTAGTTGGTGGACGTTCATGATCGTATTGCGCTTAGTGTTTCACTGACGAACATAAGGAACAAGAAACTGACGTACGTGGTGCAAGCCCGATGCACTCGAGATAACATTAATAAAGCAATGAACGCGGCTAGTTGGTGGACGTTCATTAGTGTATTGCGCTTAGTGTTTCACTGACGAACATGAGGAACAAGAAACGGACGTACGTGGCGCAAGCCCGATGCACTCGAGATAACATTAATAAAGCAATGAACGCGGCTAGTTGGTGGACGTTCATGAGTGTATTGCGCTTAGTGTTTCACTGACGAACATGAGGAACAAGAAACGGACGTACGTGGCGCAAGCCCGATGCACTCGAGATAACATTAATACAGCAATGAACGCGGCTAGTTGGTGGACGTTCATGAGTGTATTGCGCTTAGTGTTTCACTGACGAACATGAGGAACAAGAAACGGACGTACGTGGCGGAAGCCCGATGCACTCGAGATAACATTAATAAAGCAATGAACGCGGCAAGTTGGTGGACGTTCATGAGTGTATTGCGCTTAGTGTTTCACTGACGAACATGAGGAACAAGAAACGGACGTACGTGGCGCAAGCCCGATGCACTAGAGATAACATTAATAAAGCAATGAACGCGGCTAGTTGGTGGACGTTCATGATCGTATTGCGCTTAGTATTTCACTGACGAACATCAGGAACAAGAAACATACGTACGTGGCGCAAGCCCGATGCATTCGAGATAACATTAATGAAGCAATGAACGCGGCTAGTTGGTGGACGTTCATGAGTGTATTGCGCTTAGTGTTTCACTGACGAACATGAGGAACAAGAAACGGACGTACGTGGCGCAAGCCCGATGCACTCGAGATAACATTAATAAAGCAATGAACGCGGCTAGTTGGTGGACGTTCATGATCGTATTGCGCTTAGTGTTTCACTGACGAACATAAGGAACAAGAAACTGACATACGTGGTGCAAGCCCGATGCACTCGAGATAACATTAATAAAGCAATGAACGCGGCTAGTTGGTGGACGTTCATTAGTGTATTGCGCTTAGTGTTTCACTGACGAACATGAGGAACAAGAAACGGACGTACGTGGCGCAAGCCCGATGCACTCGAGATAACATTAATAAAGCAATGAACGCGGCTAGTTGGTGGACGTTCATGAGTGTATTGCGCTTAGTGTTTCACTGACGAACATGAGGAACAAGAAACGGACGTACGTGGCGCAAGCCCGATGCACTCGAGATAACATTAATACAGCAATGAACGCGGCTAGTTGGTGGACGTTCATGAGTGTATTGCGCTTAGTGTTTCACTGACGAACATGAGGAACAAGAAACGGACGTACGTGGCGGAATCCCGATGCACTCGAGATAACATTAATAAAGCAATGAACGCGGCAAGTTGGTGGACGTTCATGAGTGTATTGCGCTTAGTGTTTCACTGACGAACATGAGGAACAAGAAACGGACGTACGTGGCGCAAGCCCGATGCACTAGAGATAACATTAATAAAGCAATGAACGCGGCTAGTTGGTGGACGTTCATGATCGTATTGCGCTTAGTATTTCACTGACGAACATCAGGAACAAGAAACGTACGTACGTGGCGCAAGCCCGATGCACTAGAGATAACATTAATGAAGCAATGAACGCGGCTAGTTGGTGGACGTTCACGAGTGTATTGCGCTTAGTGTTTCACTGACGAACATGAGGAACAAGAAACGGACGTACGTGGCACAAGCCCGATGCACTCGAGATAACATTAATACAGCAATGAACGCGGCTAGTTGGTGGACGTTCATGATCGTATTGCGCTTAGTGTTTCACTGACGAACATAAGGAACAAGAAACGGACGTACGTGGCGCAAGCCCGATGCACTCGAGATAACATTAATAAAGCAATGAACGCGGCTAGTTGGTGGACGTTCATGACTGTATTGCGCTTTGTGTTTCACTGACGAACATGAGGAACAAGAAACGGACGGACGTGGCGCAAGCCCGATGCACTCGAGATAACATTAATACAGCAATGAACGCGGCTAGTTGGTGGACGTTCATGATCGTATTGCGCTTAGTGTTTCACTGACGAACATAAGGAACAAGAAACTGACGCACGTGGCGCAAGCCCGATGCACTCGAGATAACATTAATAAAGCAATGAACGCGGCTAGTTGGTGGACGTTCATGAGTGTATTGCGCTTAGTGTTTCACTGACGAACATAAGGAACAAGAAACGGACGTACGTGGCGCAAGCCCGATGCACTCGAGATAACATTAATAAAGCAATGAACGGGGCTAGTTGGTGGACGTTCATGAGTGTATTGCGCTTAGTGTTTCACTGACGAACATAAGGAACAAGAAACGGACGTACGTGGCGCAAGCCCAATGCACTCGAGATAACATTAATAAAGCAATGAACGGGGCTAGTTGGTGGACGTTCATGAGTGTATTGCGCTTAGTGTTTCACTGACGAACATAAGGAACAAGAAACGGACATACGTGGCGCAAGCCCGATGCACTCGAGATAACATTAATAAAGCAATGAACGCCGCAAGTTGGTGGACGTTCATGAGTGTATTGCGCTTAGTGTTTCACTTACGAACATAAGGAACAAGAAACGGACGTACGTGGCGCAAGCCCGATGCACTCGAGATAACATTAATAAAGCAATGAACGGGGCTAGTTGGTGGACGTTCATGATCGTATTGCGCTTAGTGTTTCAGTGACGAACATAAGGAATAAGAAATGGACGTACGTGGCGCAAGCCCGATGCACTCGAGATAACATTAATAAAGCAATGAACGCGGCTAGTTGGTGGACGTTCATGATCGTATTGCGCTTAGTGTTTCACTGACGAACATAAGGAACAAGAAACTGACGTACGTGGCGCAAGCCCGATGCACTCGAGATAACATTAATAAAGCAATGAACGCGGCTAGTTGGTGGACGTTCATGAGTGTATTGCGCTTAGTGTTTCACTGACGAAGATGAGGAACAAGAAACGGACGTACGTGGCGCAAGCCCGATGCACTCGAGATAACATTAATACAGCAATGAACGCGGCTAGTTGGTGGACGTTCATGATCGTATTGCGCTTAGTGTTTCACTGACGAACATAAGGAACAAGAAACGGACGTACGTGGCGCAAGCCCGATGCACTCGAGATAACATTAATAAAGCAATGAACGCGGCTAGTTGGTGGACGTTCATGATCGTATTGCGCTTAGTGTTTCACTGACGAACATAAGGAACAAGAAACTGACGTACGTGGCGCAAGCCCGATGCACTCGAGATAACATTAATAAAGCAATGAACGCGGCTAGTTGGTGGACGTTCATGAGTGTATTGCGCTTAGTGTTTCACTGACGAACATGAGCAACAAGAAACGGACGTACGTGGCGCAAGCCCGATGCACTCGAGATAACATTAATACAGCAATGAACGCGGCTAGTTGTTGGACGTTCATGATCGTATTGCGCTTAGTGTTTCACTGACGAACATAAGGAACAAGAAACGGACGTACGTGGCGCAAGCCCGACGCACTCGAGATAAGATTAATAAAGCAATGAACGCGGCTAGTTGGTGGACGTTCATGAGTGTAATGCGCTTAGTGTTTCACTGACGAACATGAGGAACCAGAAACGGACGTACGTGGCGCAAGCCCGACGCATTCGAGATAACATTAACAAAGCAATGAACGCGGCTAGTTGGTGGACGTTCATGAGTGTAATGCGCTTAGTGTTTCACTGACGAACATGAGGAACCAGAAACGGACGTACGTGGCGCAAGCCTCATGCACTCGAGATAACATTAATAAAGCAATGAACGGGGCTAGTTGGTGGACGTTCATGAGTGCATTGCGCTTAGTGTTTCACTGACGAACATAAGGAACAAGAAACGGACGTACGTGGCCCAAGCCCGATGCACTCGAGATAACATTAATAAAGCAATGAACGCGGCTAGTTGGTGGACGTACATGAGTGTATTGCGCTTAATGTTTCACTGACGAACATAAGGAACAAGAAACGGACGTACGTGGCGCAAGCCCGATGCACTCGAGATAGCATTAATAAAGCAATGAACGGGGCTAGTTGGTGGACGTTCATGATCGTATTGCGCTTAGTGTTTCACTGACGAACATAAGGAACAAGAAAAGGACGTACGTGGCGCAAGCCCGATGCACTCGAGATAACATTAATAAAGCAATGAACGCGGCTAGTTGGTGGATGTTCATGAGTGTATTGCGCTTAGTGTTTCACTGACGAACATGAGGAACAAGAAACTGACGTACGTGGCGCAAGCCCGATGCACTCGAGATAACATTAATAAAGCAATGAACGCGGCTTGTTGGTGGACGTTCATGAGTGTATTGCGCTTAGTGTTTCACTGACGAACATGAGGAACAAGAAACGGACGTACGTGGCGCAAGCCCGATGCACTCGAGATAACATTAATACAGCAATGAACGCGGCTAGTTGTTGGACGTTCATGATCGTATTGCGCTTAGTGTTTCACTGACGAACATAAGGAACAAGAAACGGACGTACGTGGCGCAAGCCCGATGCACTCGAGATAACATTAATAAAGCAATGAACGCGGCTAGTTGGTGGACGTTCATGATCGTATTGCGCTTAGTGTTTCACTGACGAACATAAGGAACAAGAAACTGACGTACGTGGCGCAAACCCGATGCACTCGAGATAACATTAATAAAGCAATGAACGCGGCTAGTTGGTGGACGTTCGTGAGTGTATTGCGCTTAGTGTTTCACTGACGAACATGAGGAACAAGAAACGGACGTACGTGGCGCAAGCCCGATGCACTCGAGATAACATTAATACAGCAATGAACGCGGCTAGTTGGTGGACGTTCATGATCGTATTGCGCTTAGTATTTCACTGACGAACATAAGGAACAAGAAACGTACGTACGTGGCGCAAGCCCGATGCACTCGAGATAACATTAATGAAGCAATGAACGCGGCTAGTTGGTGGACGTTCATGAGTGTATTGCGCTTAGTGTTTCACTGACGAACATGAGGAACAAGAAACGGACGTACGTGGCACAAGCCCGATGCACTCGAGATAACATTAATACAGCAATGAACGCGGCTAGTTGGTGGACGTTCATGATCGTATTGCGCTTAGTGTTTCACTGACGAACATAAGGAACAAGAAACGGACGTACGTGGCGCAAGCCCGATGCACTCGAGATAACATTAATAAAGCAATGAACGCGGCTAGTTGGTGGACGTTCATGAGTGTATTGCGCTTTGTGTTTCACTGACGAACATGAGGAACAAGAAACGGACGTACGTGGCGCAAGCCCGATGCACTCGAGATAACATTAATAAAGCAATGAACGCGGCTAGTTGGTGGACGTTCATGATCGTATTGCGCTTAGTGTTTCACTGACGAACATAAGGAACAAGAAACTGACGTACGTGGCGCAAGCCCGATGCACTCGAGATAACATTAATAAAGCAATGAACGCGGCTAGTTGGTGGACGTTCATGAGTGTATTGCGCTTAGTGTTTCACTTACGAACATAAGGAACAAGAAACGGACGTACGTGGCGCAAGCCCGGTGCACTCGAGATAACATTAATAAAGCAATGAACGGGGCTAGTTGGTGGACGTTCATGATCGTATTGCGCTTAGTGTTTCAGTGACGAACATAAGGAATAAGAAATGGACGTACGTGGCGCAAGCCCGATGCACTCGAGATAACATTAATAAAGCAATGAACGCGGCTAGTTGGTGGACGTTCATGATCGTATTGCGCTTAGTGTTTCACTGACGAACATAAGGAACAAGAAACTGACGTACGTGGCGCAAGCCCGATGCACTCGAGATAACATTAATAAAGCAATGAACGCGGCTAGTTGGTGGACGTTCATGAGTGTATTGCGCTTAGTCTTTCACTGACGAAGATGAGGAACAAGAAACGGACGTACGTGGCGCAAGCCCGATGCACTCGAGATAACATTAACACAGCAATGAACGCGGCTAGTTGGTGGACGTTCATGATCGTATTGCGCTTAGTGTTTCACTGACGAACATAAGGAACAAGAAACTGACGTACGTGGCGCAAGCCCGATGCACTCGAGATAACATTAATAAAGCAATGAACGCGGCTAGTTGGTGGACGTTCATGAGTGTATTGCGCTTAGTGTTTCACTGACGAACTTGAGGAACAAGAAACGGACGTACGTGGCGCAAACCCGATGCACTCGAGATAACATTAATACAGCAATGAACGCGGCTAGTTGTTGGACGTTCATGATCGTATTGCGCTTAGTGTTTCACTGACGAACATAAGGAACAAGAAACGGACGTACGTGGCGCAAGCCCGACGCACTCGAGATAACATTAATAAAGCAATGAACGCGGCTAGTTGGTGGACGTTCATGAGTGTAATGCGCTTAGTGTTTCACTGATGAACATGAGGAACAAGAAACGGACGTACGTGGCGCAAGCCTGATGCACTCGAGATAACATTAATAAAGCAATGAACGCGGCTAGTTGGTGGACGTTCATGAGTGTATTGCGCTTAGTGTTTCACTGACGAACATGAGGAACAAGAAACGGACGTACGTGACGCAAGCCCGATGCACTCGAGATAACATTAATACAGCGAAGAACGCGGCTAGTTGGTGGACGTTCATGATCGTATTGCGCTTAGTATTTCACTGACGAACATGAGGAATAAGAAACGGACGTACGTGGAGCAAGCCCGATGCACTCGAGATAACATTAATAAAGCAATGAACGCGGCTAGTTGGTGGACGTTCATGATCGTATTGCGCTTAGTGTTTCACTGACGAACATAAGGAACAAGAAACTGACGTACGTGGTGCAAGCCCGATGCACTCGAGATAACATTAATAAAGCAATGAACGCGGCTAGTTGGTGGACGTTCATTAGTGTATTGCGCTTAGTGTTTCACTGACGAACATGAGGAACAAGAAACGGACGTACGTGGCGCAAGCCCGATGCACTCGAGATAACATTAATAAAGCAATGAACGCGGCTAGTTGGTGGACGTTCATGAGTGTATTGCGCTTAGTGTTTCACTGACGAACATGAGGAACAAGAAACGGACGTACGTGGCGCAAGCCCGATGCACTCGAGATAACATTAATACAGCAATGAACGCGGCTAGTTGGTGGACGTTCATGAGTGTATTGCGCTTAGTGTTTCACTGACGAACATGAGGAACAAGAAACGGACGTACGTGGCGGAAGCCCGATGCACTCGAGATAACATTAATAAAGCAATGAACGCGGCAAGTTGGTGGACGTTCATGAGTGTATTGCGCTTAGTGTTTCACTGACGAACATGAGGAACAAGAAACGGACGTACGTGGCGCAAGCCCGATGCACTAGAGATAACATTAATAAAGCAATGAACGCGGCTAGTTGGTGGACGTTCATGATCGTATTGCGCTTAGTATTTCACTGACGAACATCAGGAACAAGAAACGTACGTACGTGGCGCAAGCCCGATGCACTCGAGATAACATTAATGAAGCAATGAACGCGGCTAGTTGGTGGACGTTCATGAGTGTATTGCGCTTAGTGTTTCACTGACGAACATGAGGAACAAGAAACGGACGTACGTGGCACAAGCCCGATGCACTCGAGATAACATTCATAGAGCAATGAACGCGGCTAGTTGGTGGACGTTCATGATCGTATTGCGCTTAGTGTTTCACTGACGAACATAAGGAACAAGAAACGGACGTACGTGGCGCAAGCCCGATGCACTCGAGATAACATTAATAAAGCAATGAACGCGGCTAGTTGGTGGACGTTCATGACTGTATTGCGCTTTGTGTTTCACTGACGAACATGAGGAACAAGAAACGGACGGACGTGGCGCAAGCCCGATGCACTCGAGATAACATTAATACAGCAATGAACGCGGCTAGTTGGTGGACGTTCATGATCGTATTGCGCTTAGTGTTTCACTGACGAACATAAGGAACAAGAAACTGACGCACGTGGCGCAAGCCCGATGCACTCGAGATAACATTAATAAAGCAATGAACGCGGCTAGTTGGTGGACGTTCATGAGTGTATTGCGCTTAGTGTTTCACTGACGAACATAAGGAACAAGAAACGGACGTACGTGGCGCAAGCCCGATGCACTCGAGATAACATTAATAAAGCAATGAACGGGGCTAGTTGGTGGACGTTCATGAGTGTATTGCGCTTAGTGTTTCACTGACGAACATAAGGAACAAGAAACGGACGTACGTGGCGCAAGCCCGATGCACTCGAGATAACATTAATAAAGCAATGAACGGGGCTAGTTGGTGGACGTTCATGAGTGTATTGCGCTTAGTGTTTCACTGACGAACATAAGGAACAAGAAACGGACATACGTGGCGCAAGCCCGATGCACTCGAGATAACATTAATAAAGCAATGAACGCCGCAAGTTGGTGGACGTTCATGAGTGTATTGCGCTTAGTGTTTCACTTACGAACATAAGGAACAAGAAACGGACGTACGTGGCGCAAGCCCGATGCACTCGAGATAACATTAATAAAGCAATGAACGGGGCTAGTTGGTGGACGTTCATGATCGTATTGCGCTTAGTATTTCAGTGACGAACATAAGGAATAAGAAATGGACGTACGTGGCGCAAGCCCGATGCACTCGAGATAACATTAATAAAGCAATGAACGCGGCTAGTTGGTGGACGTTCATGATCGTATTGCGCTTAGTGTTTCACTGACGAACATAAGGAACAAGAAACTGACGTACGTGGCGCAAGCCCGATGCACTCGAGATAACATTAATAAAGCAATGAACGCGGCTAGTTGGTGGACGTTCATGAGTGTATTGCGCTTAGTGTTTCACTGACGAAGATGAGGAACAAGAAACGGACGTACGTGGCGCAAGCCCGATGCACTCGAGATAACATTAATACAGCAATGAACGCGGCTAGTTGGTGGACGTTCATGATCGTATTGCGCTTAGTGTTTCACTGACGAACATAAGGAACAAGAAACGGACGTACGTGGCGCAAGCCCGATGCACTCGAGATAACATTAATAAAGCAATGAACGCGGCTAGTTGGTGGACGTTCATGATCGTATTGCGCTTAGTGTTTCACTGACGAACATAAGGAACAAGAAACTGACGTACGTGGCGCAAGCCCGATGCACTCGAGATAACATTAATAAAGCAATGAACGCGGCTAGTTGGTGGACGTTCATGAGTGTATTGCGCTTAGTGTTTCACTGACGAACATGAGCAACAAGAAACGGACGTACGTGGCGCAAGCCCGATGCACTCGAGATAACATTAATACAGCAATGAACGCGGCTAGTTGTTGGACGTTCATGATCGTATTGCGCTTAGTGTTTCACTGACGAACATAAGGAACAAGAAACGGACGTACGTGGCGCAAGCCCGACGCACTCGAGATAACATTAATAAAGCAATGAACGCGGCTAGTTGGTGGACGTTCATGAGTGTAATGCGCTTAGTGTTTCACTGACGAACATGAGGAACCAGAAACGGACGTACGTGGCGCAAGCCTGATGCACTCGAGATAACATTAATAAAGCAATGAACGCGGCTAGTTGGTGGACGTTCATGAGTGTATTGCGCTTAGTGTTTCACTGACGAACATAAGGAACAAGAAACTGACGTACGTGGCGCAAGCCCGATGCACTCGAGATAACATTAATAAAGCAATGAACGCGGCTAGTTGGTGGACGTTCATGAGTGTATTGCGCTTAGTGTTTCACTTACGAACATAAGGAACAAGAAACGGACGTACGTGGCGCAAGCCCGATGCACTCGAGATAACATTAATAAAGCAATGAACGGGGCTAGTTGGTGGACGTTCATGATCGTATTGCGCTTAGTGTTTCAGTGACGAACATAAGGAATAAGAAATGGACGTACGTGGCGCAAGCCCGATGCACTCGAGATAACATTAATAAAGCAATGAACGCGGCTAGTTGGTGGACGTTCATGATCGTATTGCGCTTAGTGTTTCACTGATGAACATAAGGAACAAGAAACTGACGTACGTGGCGCAAGCCCGATGCACTCGAGATAACATTAATAAAGCAATGAACGCGGCTAGTTGGTGGACGTTCATGAGTGTATTGCGCTTAGTCTTTCACTGACGAAGATGAGGAGCAAGAAACGGACGTACGTGGCGCAAGCCCGATGCACTCGAGATAACATTAATACAGCAATGAACGCGGCTAGTTGGTGGACGTTCATGATCGTATTGCGCTTAGTGTTTCACTGACGAACATAAGGAACAAGAAACTGACGTACGTGGCGCAAGCCCGATGCACTCGAGATAACATTAATAAAGCAATGAACGCGGCTAGTTGGTGGACGTTCATGAGTGTATTGCGCTTAGTGTTTCACTGACGAACTTGAGGAACAAGAAACGGACGTACGTGGCGCAAACCCGATGCACTCGAGATAACATTAATACAGCAATGAACGCGGCTAGTTGTTGGACGTTCATGATCGTATTGCGCTTAGTGTTTCACTGACGAACATAAGGAACAAGAAACGGACGTACGTGGCGCAAGCCCGACGCACTCGAGATAACATTAATAAAGCAATGAACGCGGCTAGTTGGTGGACGTTCATGAGTGTAATGCGCTTAGTGTTTCACTGACGAACATGAGGAACAAGAAACGGACGTACGTGGCGCAAGCCTGATGCACTCGAGATAACATTAATAAAGCAATGAACGCGGCTAGTTGGTGGACGTTCATGAGTGTATTGCGCTTAGTGTTTCACTGACGAACATGAGGAACAAGAAACGGACGTACGTGACGCAAGCCCGATGCACTCGAGATAACATTAATACAGCGAAGAACGCGGCTAGTTGGTGGACATTCATGATCGTATTGCGCTTAGTATTTCACTGACGAACATGAGGAATAAGAAACGGACGTACGTGGAGCAAGCCCGATGCACTCGAGATAACATTAATAAAGCAATGAACGCGGCTAGTTGGTGGACGTTCATGATCGTATTGCGCTTAGTGTTTCACTGACGAACATAAGGAACCAGAAACTGACGTACGTGGTGCAAGCCCGATGCACTCGAGATAACATTAATAAAGCAATGAACGCGGCTAGTTGGTGGACGTTCATTAGTGTATTGCGCTTAGTGTTTCACTGACGAACATGAGGAACAAGAAACGGGCGTACGTGGCGCAAGCCCGATGCACTCGAGATAACATTAATAAAGCAATGAACGCGGCTAGTTGGTGGACGTTCATGAGTGTATTGCGCTTAGTGTTTCACTGACGAACATAAGGAACAAGAAACGGACGTACGTGGCGCAAGCCCGATGCACTCGAGATAACATTAATAAAGCAATGAACGCGGCTAGTTGGTGGACGTTCATGAGTGTATTGCGCTTTGTGTTTCACTGACGAACATGAGGAACAAGAAACGGACGTACGTGGCGCAAGCCCGATGCACTCGAGATAACATTAATAAAGCAATAAACGCGGCTAGTTGGTGGACGTTCATGATCGTATTGCGCTTAGTGTTTCACTGACGAACATAAGGAACAAGAAACTGACGTACGTGGCGCAAGCCCGATGCACTCGAGATAACATTAATAAAGCAATGAACGCGGCTAGTTGGTGGACGTTCATGAGTGTATTGCGCTTAGTGTTTCACTTACGAACATAAGGAACAAGAAACGGACGTACGTGGCGCAAGCCCGATGCACTCGAGATAACATTAATAAAGCAATGAACGGGGCTAGTTGGTGGACGTTCATGATCGTATTGCGCTTAGTGTTTCAGTGACGAACATAAGGAATAAGAAATGGACGTACGTGGCGCAAGCCCGATGCACTCGAGATAACATTAATAAAGCAATGAACGCGGCTAGTTGGTGGACGTTCATGATCGTATTGCGCTTAGTGTTTCACTGATGAACATAAGGAACAAGAAACTGACGTACGTGGCGCAAGCCCGATGCACTCGAGATAACATTAATAAAGCAATGAACGCGGCTAGTTGGTGGACGTTCATGAGTGTATTGCGCTTAGTCTTTCACTGACGAAGATGAGGAGCAAGAAACGGACGTACGTGGCGCAAGCCCGATGCACTCGAGATAACATTAATACAGCAATGAACGCGGCTAGTTGGTGGACGTTCATGATCGTATTGCGCTTAGTGTTTCACTGACGAACATAAGGAACAAGAAACTGACGTACGTGGCGCAAGCCCGATGCACTCGAGATAACATTAATAAAGCAATGAACGCGGCTAGTTGGTGGACGTTCATGAGTGTATTGCGCTTAGTGTTTCACTGACGAACTTGAGGAACAAGAAACGGACGTACGTGGCGCAAACCCGATGCACTCGAGATAACATTAATACAGCAATGAACGCGGCTAGTTGTTGGACGTTCATGATCGTATTGCGCTTAGTGTTTCACTGACGAACATAAGGAACAAGAAACGGACGTACGTGGCGCAAGCCCGACGCACTCGAGATAACATTAATAAAGCAATGAACGCGGCTAGTTGGTGGACGTTCATGAGTGTAATGCGCTTAGTGTTTCACTGACGAACATGAGGAACAAGAAACGGACGTACGTGGCGCAAGCCTGATGCACTCGAGATAACATTAATAAAGCAATGAACGCGGCTAGTTGGTGGACGTTCATGAGTGTATTGCGCTTAGTGTTTCACTGACGAACATGAGGAACAAGAAACGGACGTACGTGACGCAAGCCCGATGCACTCGAGATAACATTAATACAGCGAAGAACGCGGCTAGTTGGTGGACATTCATGATCGTATTGCGCTTAGTATTTCACTGACGAACATGAGGAATAAGAAACGGACGTACGTGGAGCAAGCCCGATGCACTCGAGATAACATTAATAAAGCAATGAACGCGGCTAGTTGGTGGACGTTCATGATCGTATTGCGCTTAGTGTTTCACTGACGAACATAAGGAACCAGAAACTGACGTACGTGGTGCAAGCCCGATGCACTCGAGATAACATTAATAAAGCAATGAACGCGGCTAGTTGGTGGACGTTCATTAGTGTATTGCGCTTAGTGTTTCACTGACGAACATGAGGAACAAGAAACGGACGTACGTGGCGCAAGCCCGATGCACTCGAGATAACATTAATAAAGCAATGAACGCGGCTAGTTGGTGGACGTTCATGAGTGTATTGCGCTTAGTGTTTCACTGACGAACATGAGGAACAAGAAACGGACGTACGTGGCGCAAGCCCGATGCACTCGAGATAACATTAATACAGCAATGAACGCGGCTAGTTGGTGGACGTTCATGAGTGTATTGCGCTTAGTGTTTCACTGACGAACATGAGGAACAAGAAACGGACGTACGTGGCGGAAGCCCGATGCACTCGAGATAACATTAATAAAGCAATGAACGCGGCAAGTTGGTGGACGTTCATGAGTGTATTGCGCTTAGTGTTTCACTGACGAACATGAGGAACAAGAAACGGACGTACGTGGCGCAAGCCCGATGCACTAGAGATAACATTAATAAAGCAATGAACGCGGCTAGTTGGTGGACGTTCATGATCGTATTGCGCTTAGTATTTCACTGACGAACATCAGGAACAAGAAACGTACGTACGTGGCGCAAGCCCGATGCACTCGAGATAACATTAATGAAGCAATGAACGCGGCTAGTTGGTGGACGTTCATGAGTGTATTGCGCTTAGTGTTTCACTGACGAACATGAGGAACAAGAAACGGACGTACGTGGCACAAGCCCGATGCACTCGAGATAACATTAATAGAGCAATGAACGCGGCTAGTTGGTGGACGTTCATGATCGTATTGCGCTTAGTGTTTCACTGACGAACATAAGGAACAAGAAACGGACGTACGTGGCGCAAGCCCGATGCACTCGAGATAACATTAATAAAGCAATGAACGCGGCTAGTTGGTGGACGTTCATGACTGTATTGCGCTTTGTGTTTCACTGACGAACATGAGGAACAAGAAACGGACGGACGTGGCGCAAGCCCGATGCACTCGAGATAACATTAATACAGCAATGAACGCGGCTAGTTGGTGGACGTTCATGATCGTATTGCGCTTAGTGTTTCACTGACGAACATAAGGAACAAGAAACTGACGCACGTGGCGCAAGCCCGATGCACTCGAGATAACATTAATAAAGCAATGAACGCGGCTAGTTGGTGGACGTTCATGAGTGTATTGCGCTTAGTGTTTCACTGACGAACATAAGGAACAAGAAACGGACGTACGTGGCGCAAGCCCGATGCACTCGAGATAACATTAATAAAGCAATGAACGGGGCTAGTTGGTGGACGTTCATGAGTGTATTGCGCTTAGTGTTTCACTGACGAACATAAGGAACAAGAAACGGACATACGTGGCGCAAGCCCGATGCACTCGAGATAACATTAATAAAGCAATGAACGCCGCAAGTTGGTGGACGTTCATGAGTGTATTGCGCTTAGTGTTTCACTTACGAACATAAGGAACAAGAAACGGACGTACGTGGCGCAAGCCCGATGCACTCGAGATAACATTAATAAAGCAATGAACGGGGCTAGTTGGTGGACGTTCATGATCGTATTGCGCTTAGTGTTTCAGTGACGAACATAAGGAATAAGAAATGGACGTACGTGGCGCAAGCCCGATGCACTCGAGATAACATTAATAAAGCAATGAACGCGGCTAGTTGGTGGACGTTCATGATCGTATTGCGCTTAGTGTTTCACTGACGAACATAAGGAACAAGAAACTGACGTACGTGGCGCAAGCCCGATGCACTCGAGATAACATTAATAAAGCAATGAACGCGGCTAGTTGGTGGACGTTCATGAGTGTATTGCGCTTAGTGTTTCACTGACGAAGATGAGGAACAAGAAACGGACGTACGTGGCGCAAGCCCGATGCACTCGAGATAACATTAATACAGCAATGAACGCGGCTAGTTGGTGGACGTTCATGATCGTATTGCGCTTAGTGTTTCACTGACGAACATAAGGAACAAGAAACGGACGTACGTGGCGCAAGCCCGATGCACTCGAGATAACATTAATAAAGCAATGAACGCGGCTAGTTGGTGGACGTTCATGATCGTATTGCGCTTAGTGTTTCACTGACGAACATAAGGAACAAGAAACTGACGTACGTGGCGCAAGCCCGATGCACTCGAGATAACATTAATAAAGCAATGAACGCGGCTAGTTGGTGGACGTTCATGAGTGTATTGCGCTTAGTGTTTCACTGACGAACATGAGCAACAAGAAACGGACGTACGTGGCGCAAGCCCGATGCACTCGAGATAACATTAATACAGCAATGAACGCGGCTAGTTGTTGGACGTTCATGATCGTATTGCGCTTAGTGTTTCACTGACGAACATAAGGAACAAGAAACGGACGTACGTGGCGCAAGCCCGACGCACTCGAGATAACATTAATAAAGCAATGAACGCGGCTAGTTGGTGGACGTTCATGAGTGTAATGCGCTTAGTGTTTCACTGACGAACATGAGGAACCAGAAACGGACGTACGTGGCGCAAGCCTGATGCACTCGAGATAACATTAATAAAGCAATGAACGCGGCTAGTTGGTGGACGTTCATGAGTGTATTGCGCTTAGTGTTTCACTGACGAACATGAGGAACAAGAAACGGACGTACGTGGCGCAAGCCCGATGCACTCGAGATAACATTAATACAGCAATGAACGCGGCTAGTTGGTGGACGTTCATGAGTGTATTGCGCTTAGTGTTTCACTGACGAACATGAGGAACAAGAAACGGACGTACGTGGCGCAAGCCCGATGCACTCGAGATAACATTAATAAAGCAATGAACGCGGCTAGTTGGTGGACGTTCATGATCGTATTGCGCTTAGTGTTTCACTGACGAACATAAGGAACAAGAAACTGACGTACGTGGCGCAAGCCCGATGCTCTCGAGATAACATTAATAAAGCAATGAACGCGGCTAGTTGGTGGACGTTCATGAGTGTATTGCGCCTTGTGTTTCACTGACGAACATGAGGAACAAGAAACGGACGTGCGTGGCGCAAGCCCGATGCACTCGAGATAACATTAATACAGCAATGAACGCGGCCAGTTGGTGGACGTTCATGATCGTATTGCGCTTAGTGTTTCACTGACGAACATAAGGAACAAGAAACGGACGCACGTGGCGAAAGCCCGATGCACTCGAGATAACATTAATACAGCAATGAACGCGGCTAGTTGGTGGACGTTCATGAGTGTATTGCGCTTAGTGTTTCACTGACGAACATGAGGAACAAGAAACGGACGTACATGGCGCAAGCCCGATGCACTCGAGATAACATTAATAAAGCAATGAACGCGGCTAGTTGGTGGACGTTCATGATCGTATTGCGCTTAGTGTTTCACTGACGAGCATAAGGAACAAGAAACGGACGTACGTGGCGCAAGCCCGATGCACTCGAGATAACATTAACAAAGCAATGAACGCGGCTAGTTGGTGGACGTTCACGAGTGTATTGCGCTTTGTGTTTCACTGACGAACATGAGGAACAAGAAACGGACGTACGTGGCGCAAGCCCGATGCACTCGAGATAACATTAATAAAGCAATGAACGGGGCTAGTTGGTGGACGTTCATGATCGTATTGCGCTTAGTGTTTCACTGACGAACATGAGGAACAAGAAACGGACGTACGTGGCGCAAGCCCGATGCACTCGAGATAACATTATTACAGCAATAAACGCGGCTAGTTGGTGGACGTTCATGATCGTATTGCGCTTAGTATTTTACTGACGAACATAAGGAACAAGAAACGGACGTACGTGGCGCAAGCCCGATGCACTCGAGATAACATTAATAAAGCAATGAACGCGGCTAGTTGGTGGACGTTCATTAGTGTATTGCGCTTAGTGTTTCACTGACGAACATGAGGAACAAGAAACGGGCGTACGTGGCGCAAGCCCGATGCACTCGAGATAACATTAATAAAGCAATGAACGCGGCTAGTTGGTGGACGTTCATGAGTGTATTGCGCTTAGTGTTTCACTGACGAACATGAGGAACAAGAAACGGACGTACGTGGCGCAAGCCCGATGCACTCGAGATAACATTAATACAGTAATGAACGCGGCTAGTTGGTGGACGTTCATGAGTGTATTGCGCTTAGTGTTTCACTGACGAACATGAGGAACAAGAAACGGACGTACGTGGCGCAAACCCGATGCACTCGAGATAACATTAATAAAGCAATGAACGCGGCAAGTTGGTGGACGTTCATGGGTGTATTGCGCTTAGTGTTTCACTGACGAACATAAGGAATAAGAAACGGACGTACGTGGAGCAAGCCCGATGCACTCGAGATAACATTAATAAAGCAATGAACGCGGCTAGTTGGTGGACGTTCATGATCGTATTGCGCTTAGTGTTTCACTGACGAACATAAGGAACAAGAAACTGACGTACGTGGCGCAAGCCCGATGCACTCGAGATAACATTAATACAACAATGAACGCGGCTAGTTGGTGGACGTTCATGATCGTATTGCGCTTGGTGTTTCACTGACGAACATGAGGAATAAGAAACGGACGTACGTGGAGCAAGCCCGATGCACTCGAGATAACATTAATAAAGCAATGAACGCGGCTAGTTGGTGGACGTTCATGATCGTATTGCGCTTAGTGTTTCACTGACGAACACAAGGAACAAGAAACTGACGTACGTGGTGCAAGCCCGATGCACTCGAGATAACATTAATAAAGCAATGAACGCGGCTAGTTGGTGGACGTTCATTAGTGTATTGCGCTTAGTGTTTCACTGACGAACATGAGGAACAAGAAACGGACGTACGTGGCGCAAGCCCGATGCACTCGAGATAACAATAATAAAGCAATGAACGCGGCTAGTTGGTGGACGTTCATGAGTGTATTGCGCTTAGTGTTTCACTGACGAACATGAGGAACAAGAAACGGACGTACGTGGCGCAAGCCCGATGCACTCGAGATAACATTAATACAGCAATGAACGCGGCTAGTTGGTGGACGTTCATGAGTGTATTGCGCTTAGTGTTTCACTGACGAACATGAGGAACAAGAAACGGACGTACGTGGCGGAAGCCCGATGCACTCGAGATAACATTAATAAAGCAATGAACGCGGCAAGTTGGTGGACGTTCATGAGTGTATTGCGCTTTGTGTTTCGCTGACGAACATGAGGAACAAGAAACGGACGTACGTGGCGCAAGCCCGATGCACTCGAGATAACATTAATAAAGCAATGAACGGGGCTAGTTGGTGGACGTTCATGAGTGTATTGCGCTTAGTGTTTCACTGACGAACATAAGGAACAAGAAACGGACGTACGTGGCGCAAGCCCGATGCACTCGAGATAACATTAATAAAGCAATGAACGGGGCTAGTTGGTGGACTTTCATGAGTGTATTGCGCTTAGTGTTTCACTGACGAACATGAGGAACAAGAAACGGACGTACGTGGCGCAAGCCCGATGCACTCGAGATAACATTAATAAAGCAATGAACGCGGCAAGTGGGGGACGTTCATGAGTGTATTGCGCTTAGTGTTTCACTGACGAACATAAGGAACAAGAAACAGACGTACGTGGCGCAAGCCCGATGCACTCGAGATAACATTAATAAAGCAATGAACGGGGCTAGTTGGTGGACGTTCATGACCGTATTGCGCTTAGTGTTTCACTGACGAACATAAGGAATAAGAAACGGACGTACGTGGCGCAAGCCCGATGCACTCGAGATAACATTAATAAAGCAATGAACGCGGCTAGTTGATGGACGTTCATGATCGTATTGCGCTTAGTGCTTCACTGACGAACATAAGGAACAAGAAACTGACGTACGTGGCGCAAGCCCGATGCACTCGAGATAACATTAATAAAGCAATGAACGCGGCTAGTTGGTGGACGTTCATGAGTGTATTGCGCTTAGTGTTTCACTGAAGAACATGAGGAACAAGAAACGGACGTACGTGGCGCAAGCCCGATGCACTCGAGATAACATTAATACAGCAATGAACGCGGCTAGTTGGTGGACGTTCATGATCGTATTGCGCTTAGTGTTTCACTGACGAACATAAGGAACAAGAAACGGACGTACGTGGCGCAAGCCCGATGCACTCGAGATAACATTAATAAAGCAATTAACGCGGCTAGTTGGTGGACGTTCATGATCGTATTGCGCTTAGTGTTTCACTGAGGAACATAAGGAACAAGAAACTGACGTACGTGGCGCAAGCCCGATACACTCGAGATAACATTAATAAAGCAATGAACGCGGCTAGTTGGTGGACGTTCATGAGTGTATTGCGCTTAGTGTTTCACTGACGAACATAAGGAACAAGAAACGGACGTACGTGGCGCAAGCCCGATGCACTCGAGATAACATTATTACAGCAATGAACGCGGCTAGTTGGTGGACGTTCATGATCGTATTGCGCTTAGTATTTCACTGACGAACATAAGGAACAAGAAACGGACGTACGTGGCGCAAGCCCGATGCACTCGAGATAACATTAATAAAGCAATGAACGGGGCTAGTTGGTGGACGTTCATGATCGTATTGCGCTTAGTGTTTCACTGACGAACATAAGGAATAAGAAACGGACGTACGTGGAGCAAGCCCGATGCACTCGAGATAACATTAATAAAGCAATGAACGCGGCTAGTTGGTGGACGTTCATGATCGTATTGCGCTTAGTGTTTCACTGACGAACATAAGGAACAAGAAACTGACGTACGTGGCGCAAGCCCGATGCACTCGAGATAACATTAATACAGCAATGAACGCGGCTAGTTGGTGGACGTTCATGATCGTATAGCGCTTGGTGTTTCACTGACGAACATGAGGAATAAGAAACGGACGTACGTGGAGCAAGCCCGATGCACTCGAGATAACATTAATAAAGCAATGAACGCGGCTAGTTGGTGGACGTTCATGATCGTATTGCGCTTAGTGTTTCACTGACGAACATAAGGAACAAGAAACTGACGTACGTGGTGCAAGCCCGATGCACTCGAGATAACATTAATAAAGCAATGAACGCGGCTAGTTGGTGGACGTTCATTAGTGTATTGCGCTTAGTGTTTCACTGACGAACATGAGGAACAAGAAACGGACGTACGTGGCGCAAGCCCGATGCACTCGAGATAACATTAATAAAGCAATGAACGCGGCTAGTTGGTGGACGTTCATGAGTGTATTGCGCTTAGTGTTTCACTGACGAACATGAGGAACAAGAAACGGACGTACGTGGCGCAAGCCCGATGCACTCGAGATAACATTAATACAGCAATGAACGCGGCTAGTTGGTGGACGTTCATGAGTGTATTGCGCTTAGTGTTTCACTGACGAACATGAGGAACAAGAAACGGACGTACGTGGCGGAAGCCCGATGCACTCGAGATAACATTAATAAAGCAATGAACGCGGCAAGTTGGTGGACGTTCATGAGTGTATTGCGCTTTGTGTTTCACTGACGAACATGAGGAACAAGAAACGGACGTACGTGGCGCAAGCCCGATGCACTCGAGATAACATTAATAAAGCAATGAACGGGGCTAGTTGGTGGACGTTCATGAGTGTATTGCGCTTAGTGTTTCACTGACGAACATAAGGAACAAGAAACGGACGTACGTGGCGCAAGCCCGATGCACTCGAGATAACATTAATAAAGCAATGAACGGGGCTAGTTGGTGGACGTTCATGAGTGTATTGCGCTTACTGTTTCACTGACGAACATGAGGAACAAGAAACGGACGTACGTGGCGCAAGCCCGATGCACTCGAGATAACATTAACAAAGCAATGAACGCGGCAAGTTGGTGGACGTTCATGAGTGTATTGCGCTTAGTGTTTCACTGACGAACATAAGGAACAAGAAACAGACGTACGTGGCGCAAGCCCGATGCACTCGAGATAACATTAATAAAGCAATGAACGGGGCTAGTTGGTGGACGTTCATGATCGTATTGCGCTTAGTGTTTCACTGACGAACATAAGGAATAAGAAACGGACGTACGTGGCGCAAGCCCGATGCACTCGAGATAACATTAATAAAGCAATGAACGCGGCTAGTTGATGGACGTTCATGATCGTATTGCGCTTAGTGTTTCACTGACGAACATAAGGAACAAGAAACTGACGTACGTGGCGCAAGCCCGATGGACTCGAGATAACATTAATAAAGCAATGAACGCGGCTAGTTGGTGGACGTTCATGAGTGTATTGCGCTTAGTGTTTCACTGACGAACATGAGGAACAAGAAACGGACGTACGTGGCGCAAGCCCGATGCACTCGAGATAACATTAATACAGCAATGAACGCGGCTAGTTGGTGGACGTTCATAATCGTATTGCGCTTAGTGTTTCACTGACGAACATAAGGAACAAGAAACGGACGTACGTGGCGCAAGCCCGATGCACTCGAGATAACATTAATAAAGCAATGAACGCGGCTAGTTGGTGGACGTTCATGAGTGTATTGCGCTTAGTGTTTCACTGACGAACATGAGGAACAAGAAACGGACGTACGTGGCGGAAGCCCGATGCACTCGAGATAACATTAATAAAGCAATGAACGCGGCAAGTTGGTGGACGTTCATGAGTGTATTGCGCTTAGTGTTTCACTGACGAACATGAGGAACAAGAAACGGACGTACGTGGCGCAAGCCCGATGCACTAGAGATAACATTAATAAAGCAATGAACGCGGCTAGTTGGTGGACGTTCATGATCGTATTGCGCTTAGTATTTCACTGACGAACATCAGGAACAAGAAACGTACGTACGTGGCGCAAGCCCGATGCACTCGAGATAACATTAATGAAGCAATGAACGCGGCTAGTTGGTGGACGTTCATGAGTGTATTGCGCTTAGTGTTTCACTGACGAACATGAGGAACAAGAAACGGACGTACGTGGCACAAGCCCGATGCACTCGAGATAACATTAATAGAGCAATGAACGCGGCTAGTTGGTGGACGTTCATGATCGTATTGCGCTTAGTGTTTCACTGACGAACATAAGGAACAAGAAACGGACGTACGTGGCGCAAGCCCGATGCACTCGAGATAACATTAATAAAGCAATGAACGCGGCTAGTTGGTGGACGTTCATGACTGTATTGCGCTTTGTGTTTCACTGACGAACATGAGGAACAAGAAACGGACGGACGTGGCGCAAGCCCGATGCACTCGAGATAACATTAATACAGCAATGAACGCGGCTAGTTGGTGGACGTTCATGATCGTATTGCGCTTAGTGTTTCACTGACGAACATAAGGAACAAGAAACTGACGCACGTGGCGCAAGCCCGATGCACTCGAGATAACATTAATAAAGCAATGAACGCGGCTAGTTGGTGGACGTTCATGAGTGTATTGCGCTTAGTGTTTCACTGACGAACATAAGGAACAAGAAACGGACGTACGTGGCGCAAGCCCGATGCACTCGAGATAACATTAATAAAGCAATGAACGGGGCTAGTTGGTGGACGTTCATGAGTGTATTGCGCTTAGTGTTTCACTGACGAACATAAGGAACAAGAAACGGACGTACGTGGCGCAAGCCCGATGCACTCGAGATAACATTAATAAAGCAATGAACGGGGCTAGTTGGTGGACGTTCATGAGTGTATTGCGCTTAGTGTTTCACTGACGAACATAAGGAACAAGAAACGGACATACGTGGCGCAAGCCCGATGCACTCGAGATAACATTAATAAAGCAATGAACGCCGCAAGTTGGTGGACGTTCATGAGTGTATTGCGCTTAGTGTTTCACTTACGAACATAAGGAACAAGAAACGGACGTACGTGGCGCAAGCCCGATGCACTCGAGATAACATTAATAAAGCAATGAACGGGGCTAGTTGGTGGACGTTCATGATCGTATTGCGCTTAGTGTTTCAGTGACGAACATAAGGAATAAGAAATGGACGTACGTGGCGCAAGCCCGATGCACTCGAGATAACATTAATAAAGCAATGAACGCGGCTAGTTGGTGGACGTTCATGATCGTATTGCGCTTAGTGTTTCACTGACGAACATAAGGAACAAGAAACTGACGTACGTGGCGCAAGCCCGATGCACTCGAGATAACATTAATAAAGCAATGAACGCGGCTAGTTGGTGGACGTTCATGAGTGTATTGCGCTTAGTGTTTCACTGACGAAGATGAGGAACAAGAAACGGACGTACGTGGCGCAAGCCCGATGCACTCGAGATAACATTAATAAAGCAATGAACGCGGCTAGTTGGTGGACGTTCATGATCGTATTGCGCTTAGTGTTTCACTGACGAACATAAGGAACAAGAAACGGACGTACGTGGCGCAAGCCCGATGCACTCGAGATAACATTAATAAAGCAATGAACGCGGCTAGTTGGTGGACGTTCATGATCGTATTGCGCTTAGTGTTTCACTGACGAACATAAGGAACAAGAAACTGACGTACGTGGCGCAAGCCCGATGCACTCGAGATAACATTAATAAAGCAATGAACGCGGCTAGTTGGTGGACGTTCATGAGTGTATTGCGCTTAGTGTTTCACTGACGAACATGAGCAACAAGAAACGGACGTACGTGGCGCAAGCCCGATGCACTCGAGATAACATTAATACAGCAATGAACGCGGCTAGTTGTTGGACGTTCATGATCGTATTGCGCTTAGTGTTTCACTGACGAACATAAGGAACAAGAAACGGACGTACGTGGCGCAAGCCCGACGCACTCGAGATAACATTAATAAAGCAATGAACGCGGCTAGTTGGTGGACGTTCATGAGTGTAATGCGCTTAGTGTTTCACTGACGAACATGAGGAACCAGAAACGGACGTACGTGGCGCAAGCCTGATGCACTCGAGATAACATTAATAAAGCAATGAACGCGGCTAGTTGGTGGACGTTCATGAGTGTATTGCGCTTAGTGTTTCACTGACGAACATGAGGAACAAGAAACGGACGTACGTGGCGCAAGCCCGATGCACTCGAGATAACATTAATACAGCAATGAACGCGGCTAGTTGGTGGACGTTCATGAGTGTATTGCGCTTAGTGTTTCACTGACGAACATGAGGAACAAGAAACGGACGTACGTGGCGCAAGCCCGATGCACTCGAGATAACATTAATAAAGCAATGAACGCGGCTAGTTGGTGGACGTTCATGATCGTATTGCGCTTAGTGTTTCACTGACGAACATAAGGAACAAGAAACTGACGTACGTGGCGCAAGCCCGATGCTCTCGAGATAACATTAATAAAGCAATGAACGCGGCTAGTTGGTGGACGTTCATGAGTGTATTGCGCTTAGTGTTTCACTGACGAACATGAGGAACAAGAAACGGACGTGCGTGGCGCAAGCCCGATGCACTCGAGATAACATTAATACAGCAATGAACGCGGCCAGTTGGTGGACGTTCATGATCGTATTGCGCTTAGTGTTTCACTGACGAACATAAGGAACAAGAAACGGACGCACGTGGCGAAAGCCCGATGCACTCGAGATAACATTAATACAGCAATGAACGCGGCTAGTTGGTGGACGTTCATGAGTGTATTGCGCTTAGTGTTTCACTGACGAACATGAGGAACAAGAAACGGACGTACATGGCGCAAGCCCGATGCACTCGAGATAACATTAATAAAGCAATGAACGCGGCTAGTTGGTGGACGTTCATGATCGTATTGCGCTTAGTGTTTCACTGACGAGCATAAGGAACAAGAAACGGACGTACGTGGCGCAAGCCCGATGCACTCGAGATAACATTAACAAAGCAATGAACGCGGCTAGTTGGTGGACGTTCACGAGTGTATTGCGCTTTGTGTTTCACTGACGAACATGAGGAACAAGAAACGGACGTACGTGGCGCAAGCCCGATGCACTCGAGATAACATTAATAAAGCAATGAACGGGGCTAGTTGGTGGACGTTCATGAGTGTATTGCGCTTAGTGTTTCACTGACGAACATAAGGAACAAGAAACGGACGTACGTGGCGCAAGCCCGATGCACTCGAGATAACATTAATAAAGCAATAAACGGGGCTAGTTGCTGGACGTTCATGAGTGTATTGCGCTTAGTGTTTCACTGACGAACATGAGGAACAAGAAACGGACGTACGTGGCGCAAGCCCGATGCACTCGAGATAACATTAATAAAGCAATGAACGCGGAAAGTTGGTGGACGTTCATGAGTGTATTGCGCTTAGTGTTTCACTGACGAACATAAGGAACAAGAAACAGACGTACGTGGCGCAAGCCCGATGCACTCGAGATAACATTAATAAAGCAATGAACGGGGCTAGTTGGTGGACGTTCATGATCGTATTGCGCTTAGTGTTTCACTGACGAACATGAGGAACAAGAAACGGACGTACGTGGCGCAAGCCCGATGCACTCGAGATAACATTATTACAGCAATAAACGCGGCTAGTTGGTGGACGTTCATGATCGTATTGCGCTTAGTATTTTACTGACGAACATAAGGAACAAGAAACGGACGTACGTGGCGCAAGCCCGATGCACTCGAGATAACATTAATAAAGCAATGAACGCGGCTAGTTGGTGGACGTTCATTAGTGTATTGCGCTTAGTGTTTCACTGACGAACATGAGGAACAAGAAACGGGCGTACGTGGCGCAAGCCCGATGCACTCGAGATAACATTAATAAAGCAATGAACGCGGCTAGTTGGTGGACGTTCATGAGTGTATTGCGCTTAGTGTTTCACTGACGAACATGAGGAACAAGAAACGGACGTACGTGGCGCAAGCCCGATGCACTCGAGATAACATTAATACAGTAATGAACGCGGCTAGTTGGTGGACGTTCATGAGTGTATTGCGCTTAGTGTTTCACTGACGAACATGAGGAAGAAGAAACGGACGTACGTGGCGCAAACCCGATGCACTCGAGATAACATTAATAAAGCAATGAACGCGGCAAGTTGGTGGACGTTCATGGGTGTATTGCGCTTAGTGTTTCACTGACGAACATAAGGAACAAGAAACGGACGTACGTGGCGCAAGCCCGATGCACTCGAGATAACATTAATAAAGCAATGAACGGGGCTAGTTGGTGGACGTTCATGATCGTATTGCGCTTAGTGTTTCACTGACGAACATAAGGAATAAGAAACGGACGTACGTGGAGCAAGCCCGATGCACTCGAGATAACATTAATAAAGCAATGAACGCGGCTAGTTGGTGGACGTTCATGATCGTATTGCGCTTAGTGTTTCACTGACGAACATAAGGAACAAGAAACTGACGTACGTGGCGCAAGCCCGATGCACTCGAGATAACATTAATACAACAATGAACGCGGCTAGTTGGTGGACGTTCATGATCGTATTGCGCTTGGTGTTTCACTGACGAACATGAGGAATAAGAAACGGACGTACGTGGAGCAAGCCCGATGCACTCGAGATAACATTAATAAAGCAATGAACGCGGCTAGTTGGTGGACGTTCATGATCGTATTGCGCTTAGTGTTTCACTGACGAACATAAGGAACAAGAAACTGACGTACGTGGTGCAAGCCCGATGCACTCGAGATAACATTAATAAAGCAATGAACGCGGCTAGTTGGTGGACGTTCATTAGTGTATTGCGCTTAGTGTTTCACTGACGAACATGAGGAACAAGAAACGGACGTACGTGGCGCAAGCCCGATGCACTCGAGATAACAATAATAAAGCAATGAACGCGGCTAGTTGGTGGACGTTCATGAGTGTATTGCGCTTAGTGTTTCACTGACGAACATGAGGAACAAGAAACGGACGTACGTGGCGCAAGCCCGATGCACTCGAGATAACATTAATACAGCAATGAACGCGGCTAGTTGGTGGACGTTCATGAGTGTATTGCGCTTAGTGTTTCACTGACGAACATGAGGAACAAGAAACGGACGTACGTGGCGGAAGCCCGATGCACTCGAGATAACATTAATAAAGCAATGAACGCGGCAAGTTGGTGGACGTTCATGAGTGTATTGCGCTTTGTGTTTCGCTGACGAACATGAGGAACAAGAAACGGACGTACGTGGCGCAAGCCCGATGCACTCGAGATAACATTAATAAAGCAATGAACGGGGCTAGTTGGTGGACGTTCATGAGTGTATTGCGCTTAGTGTTTCACTGACGAACATAAGGAACAAGAAACGGACGTACGTGGCGCAAGCCCGATGCACTCGAGATAACATTATTAAGGCAATGAACGGGGCTAGTTGGTGGACTTTCATGAGTGTATTGCGCTTAGTGTTTCACTGACGAACATGAGGAACAAGAAACGGACGTACGTGGCGCAAGCCCGATGCACTCGAGATAACATTAATAAAGCAATGAACGCGGCAAGTGGGGGACGTTCATGAGTGTATTGCGCTTAGTGTTTCACTGACGAACATAAGGAACAAGAAACAGACGTACGTGGCGCAAGCCCGATGCACTCGAGATAACATTAATAAAGCAATGAACGGGGCTAGTTGGTGGACGTTCATGACCGTATTGCGCTTAGTGTTTCACTGACGAACATAAGGAATAAGAAACGGACGTACGTGGCGCAAGCCCGATGCACTCGAGATAACATTAATAAAGCAATGAACGCGGCTAGTTGATGGACGTTCATGATCGTATTGCGCTTAGTGCTTCACTGACGAACATAAGGAACAAGAAACTGACGTACGTGGCGCAAGCCCGATGCACTCGAGATAACATTAATAAAGCAATGAACGCGGCTAGTTGGTGGACGTTCATGAGTGTATTGCGCTTAGTGTTTCACTGAAGAACATGAGGAACAAGAAACGGACGTACGTGGCGCAAGCCCGATGCACTCGAGATAACATTAATACAGCAATGAACGCGGCTAGTTGGTGGACGTTCATGATCGTATTGCGCTTAGTGTTTCACTGACGAACATAAGGAACAAGAAACGGACGTACGTGGCGCAAGCCCGATGCACTCGAGATAACATTAATAAAGCAATTAACGCGGCTAGTTGGTGGACGTTCATGATCGTATTGCGCTTAGTGTTTCACTGAGGAACATAAGGAACAAGAAACTGACGTACGTGGCGCAAGCCCGATACACTCGAGATAACATTAATAAAGCAATGAACGCGGCTAGTTGGTGGACGTTCATGAGTGTATTGCGCTTAGTGTTTCACTGACGAACATAAGGAACAAGAAACGGACGTACGTGGCGCAAGCCCGATGCACTCGAGATAACATTATTACAGCAATGAACGCGGCTAGTTGGTGGACGTTCATGATCGTATTGCGCTTAGTATTTCACTGACGAACATAAGGAACAAGAAACGGACGTACGTGGCGCAAGCCCGATGCACTCGAGATAACATTAATAAAGCAATGAACGGGGCTAGTTGGTGGACGTTCATGATCGTATTGCGCTTAGTGTTTCACTGACGAACATAAGGAATAAGAAACGGACGTACGTGGAGCAAGCCCGATGCACTCGAGATAACATTAATAAAGCAATGAACGCGGCTAGTTGGTGGACGTTCATGATCGTATTGCGCTTAGTGTTTCACTGACGAACATAAGGAACAAGAAACTGACGTACGTGGCGCAAGCCCGATGCACTCGAGATAACATTAATACAGCAATGAACGCGGCTAGTTGGTGGACGTTCATGATCGTATAGCGCTTGGTGTTTCACTGACGAACATGAGGAATAAGAAACGGACGTACGTGGAGCAAGCCCGATGCACTCGAGATAACATTAATAAAGCAATGAACGCGGCTAGTTGGTGGACGTTCATGATCGTATTGCGCTTAGTGTTTCACTGACGAACATAAGGAACAAGAAACTGACGTACGTGGTGCAAGCCCGATGCACTCGAGATAACATTAATAAAGCAATGAACGCGGCTAGTTGGTGGACGTTCATTAGTGTATTGCGCTTAGTGTTTCACTGGCGAACATGAGGAACAAGAAACGGACGTACGTGGCGCAAGCCCGATGCACTCGAGATAACATTAATAAAGCAATGAACGCGGCTAGTTGGTGGACGTTCATGAGTGTATTGCGCTTAGTGTTTCACTGACGAACATGAGGAACAAGAAACGGACGTACGTGGCGCAAGCGCGATGCACTCGAGATAACATTAATACAGCAATGAACGCGGCTAGTTGGTGGACGTTCATGAGTGTATTGCGCTTAGTGTTTCACTGACGAACATGAGGAACAAGAAACGGACGTACGTGGCGGAAGCCCGATGCACTCGAGATAACATTAATAAAGCAATGAACGCGGCAAGTGGGGGACGTTCATGAGTGTATTGCGCTTAGTGTTTCACTGACGAACATAAGGAACAAGAAACAGACGTACGTGGCGCAAGCCCGATGCACTCGAGATAACATTAATAAAGCAATGAACGGGGCTAGTTGGTGGACGTTCATGACCGTATTGCGCTTAGTGTTTCACTGACGAACATAAGGAATAAGAAACGGACGTACGTGGCGCAAGCCCGATGCACTCGAGATAACATTAATAAAGCAATGAACGCGGCTAGTTGATGGACGTTCATGATCGTATTGCGCTTAGTGCTTCACTGACGAACATAAGGAACAAGAAACTGACGTACGTGGCGCAAGCCCGATGCACTCGAGATAACATTAATAAAGCAATGAACGCGGCTAGTTGGTGGACGTTCATGAGTGTATTGCGCTTAGTGTTTCACTGAAGAACATGAGGAACAAGAAACGGACGTACGTGGCGCAAGCCCGATGCACTCGAGATAACATTAATACAGCAATGAACGCGGCTAGTTGGTGGACGTTCATGATCGTATTGCGCTTAGTGTTTCACTGACGAACATAAGGAACAAGAAACGGACGTACGTGGCGCAAGCCCGATGCACTCGAGATAACATTAATAAAGCAATTAACGCGGCTAGTTGGTGGACGTTCATGATCGTATTGCGCTTAGTGTTTCACTGAGGAACATAAGGAACAAGAAACTGACGTACGTGGCGCAAGCCCGATACACTCGAGATAACATTAATAAAGCAATGAACGCGGCTAGTTGGTGGACGTTCATGAGTGTATTGCGCTTAGTGTTTCACTGACGAACATAAGGAACAAGAAACGGACGTACGTGGCGCAAGCCCGATGCACTCGAGATAACATTATTACAGCAATGAACGCGGCTAGTTGGTGGACGTTCATGATCGTATTGCGCTTAGTATTTCACTGACGAACATAAGGAACAAGAAACGGACGTACGTGGCGCAAGCCCGATGCACTCGAGATAACATTAATAAAGCAATGAACGGGGCTAGTTGGTGGACGTTCATGATCGTATTGCGCTTAGTGTTTCACTGACGAACATAAGGAATAAGAAACGGACGTACGTGGAGCAAGCCCGATGCACTCGAGATAACATTAATAAAGCAATGAACGCGGCTAGTTGGTGGACGTTCATGATCGTATTGCGCTTAGTGTTTCACTGACGAACATAAGGAACAAGAAACTGACGTACGTGGCGCAAGCCCGATGCACTCGAGATAACATTAATACAGCAATGAACGCGGCTAGTTGGTGAACGTTCATGATCGTATAGCGCTTGGTGTTTCACTGACGAACATGAGGAATAAGAAACGGACGTACGTGGAGCAAGCCCGATGCACTCGAGATAACATTAATAAAGCAATGAACGCGGCTAGTTGGTGGACGTTCATGATCGTATTGCGCTTAGTGTTTCACTGACGAACATAAGGAACAAGAAACTGACGTACGTGGTGCAAGCCCGATGCACTCGAGATAACATTAATAAAGCAATGAACGCGGCTAGTTGGTGGACGTTCATTAGTGTATTGCGCTTAGTGTTTCACTGGCGAACATGAGGAACAAGAAACGGACGTACGTGGCGCAAGCCCGATGCACTCGAGATAACATTAATAAAGCAATGAACGCGGCTAGTTGGTGGACGTTCATGAGTGTATTGCGCTTAGTGTTTCACTGACGAACATGAGGAACAAGAAACGGACGTACGTGGCGCAAGCGCGATGCACTCGAGATAACATTAATACAGCAATGAACGCGGCTAGTTGGTGGACGTTCATGAGTGTATTGCGCTTAGTGTTTCACTGACGAACATGAGGAACAAGAAACGGACGTACGTGGCGGAAGCCCGATGCACTCGAGATAACATTAATAAAGCAATGAACGCGGCAAGTTGGTGGACGTTCATGAGTGTATTGCGCTTTGTGTTTCACTGACGAACATGAGGAACAAGAAACGGACGTACGTGGCGCAAGCCCGATGCACTCGAGATAACATTAATAAAGCAATGAACGGGGCTAGTTGGTGGACGTTCATGAGTGTATTGCGCTTAGTGTTTCACTGACGAACATAAGGAACAAGAAACGGACGTACGTGGCGCAAGCCCGATGCACTCGAGATAACATTAATAAAGCAATGAACGGGGCTAGTTGGTGGACGTTCATGAGTGTATTGCGCTTACTGTTTCACTGACGAACATGAGGAACAAGAAACGGACGTACGTGGCGCAAGCCCGATGCACTCGAGATAACATTAACAAAGCAATGAACGCGGCAAGTTGGTGGACGTTCATGAGTGTATTGCGCTTAGTGTTTCACTGACGAACATAAGGAACAAGAAACAGACGTACGTGGCGCAAGCCCGATGCACTCGAGATAACATTAATAAAGCAATGAACGGGGCTAGTTGGTGGACGTTCATGATCGTATTGCGCTTAGTGTTTCACTGACGAACATAAGGAATAAGAAACGGACGTACGTGGCGCAAGCCCGATGCACTCGAGATAACATTAATAAAGCAATGAACGCGGCTAGTTGATGGACGTTCATGATCGTATTGCGCTTAGTGTTTCACTGACGAACATAAGGAACAAGAAACTGACGTACGTGGCGCAAGCCCGATGGACTCGAGATAACATTAATAAAGCAATGAACGCGGCTAGTTGGTGGACGTTCATGAGTGTATTGCGCTTAGTGTTTCACTGACGAACATGAGGAACAAGAAACGGACGTACGTGGCGCAAGCCCGATGCACTCGAGATAACATTAATACAGCAATGAACGCGGCTAGTTGGTGGACGTTCATAATCGTATTGCGCTTAGTGTTTCACTGACGAACATAAGGAACAAGAAACGGACGTACGTGGCGCAAGCCCGATGCACTCGAGATAACATTAATAAAGCAATGAACGCGGCTAGTTGGTGGACGTTCATGAGTGTATTGCGCTTAGTGTTTCACTGACGAACATGAGGAACAAGAAACGGACGTACGTGGCGGAAGCCCGATGCACTCGAGATAACATTAATAAAGCAATGAACGCGGCAAGTTGGTGGACGTTCATGAGTGTATTGCGCTTAGTGTTTCACTGACGAACATGAGGAACAAGAAACGGACGTACGTGGCGCAAGGCCGATGCACTAGAGATAACATTAATAAAGCAATGAACGCGGCTAGTTGGTGGACGTTCATGATCGTATTGCGCTTAGTATTTCACTGACGAACATCAGGAACAAGAAACGTACGTACGTGGCGCAAGCCCGATGCACTCGAGATAACATTAATGAAGCAATGAACGCGGCTAGTTGGTGGACGTTCATGAGTGTATTGCGCTTAGTGTTTCACTGACGAACATGAGGAACAAGAAACGGACGTACGTGGCACAAGCCCGATGCACTCGAGATAACATTAATAGAGCAATGAACGCGGCTAGTTGGTGGACGTTCATGATCGTATTGCGCTTAGTGTTTCACTGACGAACATAAGGAACAAGAAACGGACGTACGTGGCGCAAGCCCGATGCACTCGAGATAACATTAATAAAGCAATGAACGCGGCTAGTTGGTGGACGTTCATGACTGTATTGCGCTTTGTGTTTCACTGACGAACATGAGGAACAAGAAACGGACGGACGTGGCGCAAGCCCGATGCACTCGAGATAACATTAATACAGCAATGAACGCGGCTAGTTGGTGGACGTTCATGATCGTATTGCGCTTAGTGTTTCACTGACGAACATAAGGAACAAGAAACTGACGCACGTGGCGCAAGCCCGATGCACTCGAGATAACATTAATAAAGCAATGAACGCGGCTAGTTGGTGGACGTTCATGAGTGTATTGCGCTTAGTGTTTCACTGACGAACATAAGGAACAAGAAACGGACGTACGTGGCGCAAGCCGGATGCACTCGAGATAACATTAATAAAGCAATGAACGGGGCTAGTTGGTGGACGTTCATGAGTGTATTGCGCTTAGTGTTTCACTGACGAACATAAGGAACAAGAAACGGACGTACGTGGCGCAAGCCCGATGCACTCGAGATAACATTAATAAAGCAATGAACGGGGCTAGTTGGTGGACGTTCATGAGTGTATTGCGCTTAGTGTTTCACTGACGAACATAAGGAACAAGAAACGGACATACGTGGCGCAAGCCCGATGCACTCGAGATAACATTAATAAAGCAATGAACGCCGCAAGTTGGTGGACGTTCATGAGTGTATTGCGCTTAGTGTTTCACTTACGAACATAAGGAACAAGAAACGGACGTACGTGGCGCAAGCCCGATGCACTCGAGATAACATTAATGAAGCAATGAACGGGGCTAGTTGGTGGACGTTCATGATCGTATTGCGCTTAGTGTTTCAGTGACGAACATAAGGAATAAGAAATGGACGTACGTGGCGCAAGCCCGATGCACTCGAGATAACATTAATAAAGCAATGAACGCGGCTAGTTGGTGGACGTTCATGATCGTATTGCGCTTAGTGTTTCACTGACGAACATAAGGAACAAGAAACTGACGTACGTGGCGCAAGCCCGATGCACTCGAGATAACATTAATAAAGCAATGAACGCGGCTAGTTGGTGGACGTTCATGAGTGTATTGCGCTTAGTGTTTCACTGACGAAGATGAGGAACAAGAAACGGACGTACGTGGCGCAAGCCCGATGCACTCGAGATAACATTAATAAAGCAATGAACGCGGCTAGTTGGTGGACGTTCATGATCGTATTGCGCTTAGTGTTTCACTGACGAACATAAGGAACAAGAAACGGACGTACGTGGCGCAAGCCCGATGCACTCGAGATAACATTAATAAAGCAATGAACGCGGCTAGTTGGTGGACGTTCATGATCGTATTGCGCTTAGTGTTTCACTGACGAACATAAGGAACAAGAAACTGACGTACGTGGCGCAAGCCCGATGCACTCGAGATAACATTAATAAAGCAATGAACGCGGCTAGTTGGTGGACGTTCATGAGTGTATTGCGCTTAGTGTTTCACTGACGAACATGAGCAACAAGAAACGGACGTACGTGGCGCAAGCCCGATGCACTCGAGATAACATTAATACAGCAATGAACGCGGCTAGTTGTTGGACGTTCATGATCGTATTGCGCTTAGTGTTTCACTGACGAACATAAGGAACAAGAAACGGACGTACGTGGCGCAAGCCCGACGCACTCGAGATAACATTAATAAAGCAATGAACGCGGCTAGTTGGTGGACGTTCATGAGTGTAATGCGCTTAGTGTTTCACTGACGAACATGAGGAACCAGAAACGGACGTACGTGGCGCAAGCCTGATGCACTCGAGATAACATTAATAAAGCAATGAACGCGGCTAGTTGGTGGACGTTCATGAGTGTATTGCGCTTAGTGTTTCACTGACGAACATGAGGAACAAGAAACGGACGTACGTGGCGCAAGCCCGATGCACTCGAGATAACATTAATACAGCAATGAACGCGGCTAGTTGGTGGACGTTCATGAGTGTATTGCGCTTAGTGTTTCACTGACGAACATGAGGAACAAGAAACGGACGTACGTGGCGCAAGCCCGATGCACTCGAGATAACATTAATAAAGCAATGAACGCGGCTAGTTGGTGGACGTTCATGATCGTATTGCGCTTAGTGTTTCACTGACGAACATAAGGAACAAGAAACTGACGTACGTGGCGCAAGCCCGATGCTCTCGAGATAACATTAATAAAGCAATGAACGCGGCTAGTTGGTGGACGTTCATGAGTGTATTGCGCTTAGTGTTTCACTGACGAACATGAGGAACAAGAAACGGACGTGCGTGGCGCAAGCCCGATGCACTCGAGATAACATTAATACAGCAATGAACGCGGCCAGTTGGTGGACGTTCATGATCGTATTGCGCTTAGTGTTTCACTGACGAACATAAGGAACAAGAAACGGACGCACGTGGCGAAAGCCCGATGCACTCGAGATAACATTAATACAGCAATGAACGCGGCTAGTTGGTGGACGTTCATGAGTGTATTGCGCTTAGTGTTTCACTGACGAACATGAGGAACAAGAAACGGACGTACATGGCGCAAGCCCGATGCACTCGAGATAACATTAATAAAGCAATGAACGCGGCTAGTTGGTGGACGTTCATGATCGTATTGCGCTTAGTGTTTCACTGACGAGCATAAGGAACAAGAAACGGACGTACGTGGCGCAAGCCCGATGCACTCGAGATAACATTAACAAAGCAATGAACGCGGCTAGTTGGTGGACGTTCACGAGTGTATTGCGCTTTGTGTTTCACTGACGAACATGAGGAACAAGAAACGGACGTACGTGGCGCAAGCCCGATGCACTCGAGATAACATTAATAAAGCAATGAACGGGGCTAGTTGGTGGACGTTCATGAGTGTATTGCGCTTAGTGTTTCACTGACGAACATAAGGAACAAGAAACGGACGTACGTGGCGCAAGCCCGATGCACTCGAGATAACATTAATAAAGCAATAAACGGGGCTAGTTGCTGGACGTTCATGAGTGTATTGCGCTTAGTGTTTCACTGACGAACATGAGGAACAAGAAACGGACGTACGTGGCGCAAGCCCGATGCACTCGAGATAACATTAATAAAGCAATGAACGCGGAAAGTTGGTGGACGTTCATGAGTGTATTGCGCTTAGTGTTTCACTGACGAACATAAGGAACAAGAAACAGACGTACGTGGCGCAAGCCCGATGCACTCGAGATAACATTAATAAAGCAATGAACGGGGCTAGTTGGTGGACGTTCATGATCGTATTGCGCTTAGTGTTTCACTGACGAACATGAGGAACAAGAAACGGACGTACGTGGCGCAAGCCCGATGCACTCGAGATAACATTATTACAGCAATAAACGCGGCTAGTTGGTGGACGTTCATGATCGTATTGCGCTTAGTATTTTACTGACGAACATAAGGAACAAGAAACGGACGTACGTGGCGCAAGCCCGATGCACTCGAGATAACATTAATAAAGCAATGAACGCGGCTAGTTGGTGGACGTTCATTAGTGTATTGCGCTTAGTGTTTCACTGACGAACATGAGGAACAAGAAACGGGCGTACGTGGCGCAAGCCCGATGCACTCGAGATAACATTAATAAAGCAATGAACGCGGCTAGTTGGTGGACGTTCATGAGTGTATTGCGCTTAGTGTTTCACTGACGAACATGAGGAACAAGAAACGGACGTACGTGGCGCAAGCCCGATGCACTCGAGATAACATTAATACAGTAATGAACGCGGCTAGTTGGTGGACGTTCATGAGTGTATTGCGCTTAGTGTTTCACTGACGAACATGAGGAACAAGAAACGGACGTACGTGGCGCAAACCCGATGCACTCGAGATAACATTAATAAAGCAATGAACGCGGCAAGTTGGTGGACGTTCATGGGTGTATTGCGCTTAGTGTTTCACTGACGAACATAAGGAACAAGAAACGGACGTACGTGGCGCAAGCCCGATGCACTCGAGATAACATTAATAAAGCAATGAACGGGGCTAGTTGGTGGACGTTCATGATCGTATTGCGCTTAGTGTTTCACTGACGAACATAAGGAATAAGAAACGGACGTACGTGGAGCAAGCCCGATGCACTCGAGATAACATTAATAAAGCAATGAACGCGGCTAGTTGGTGGACGTTCATGATCGTATTGCGCTTAGTGTTTCACTGACGAACATAAGGAACAAGAAACTGACGTACGTGGCGCAAGCCCGATGCACTCGAGATAACATTAATACAACAATGAACGCGGCTAGTTGGTGGACGTTCATGATCGTATTGCGCTTGGTGTTTCACTGACGAACATGAGGAATAAGAAACGGACGTACGTGGAGCAAGCCCGATGCACTCGAGATAACATTAATAAAGCAATGAACGCGGCTAGTTGGTGGACGTTCATGATCGTATTGCGCTTAGTGTTTCACTGACGAACATAAGGAACAAGAAACTAACGTACGTGGTGCAAGCCCGATGCACTCGAGATAACATTAATAAAGCAATGAACGCGGCTAGTTGGTGGACGTTCATTAGTGTATTGCGCTTAGTGTTTCACTGACGAACATGAGGAACAAGAAACGGACGTACGTGGCGCAAGCCCGACGCACTCGAGATAACATTAATAAAGCAATGAACGCGGCTAGTTGGTGGACGTTCATGAGTGTAATGCGCTTAGTGTTTCACTGACGAACATGAGGAACCAGAAACGGACGTACGTGGCGCAAGCCTGATGCACTCGAGATAACATTAATAAAGCAATGAACGCGGCTAGTTGGTGGACGTTCATGAGTGTATTGCGCTTAGTGTTTCACTGACGAACATGAGGAACAAGAAACGGACGTACGTGGCGCAAGCCCGATGCACTCGAGATAACATTAATACAGCAATGAACGCGGCTAGTTGGTGGACGTTCATGAGTGTATTGCGCTTAGTGTTTCACTGACGAACATGAGGAACAAGAAACGGACGTACGTGGCGCAAGCCCGATGCACTCGAGATAACATTAATAAAGCAATGAACGCGGCTAGTTGGTGGACGTTCATGATCGTATTGCGCTTAGTGTTTCACTGACGAACATAAGGAACAAGAAACTGACGTACGTGGCGCAAGCCCGATGCTCTCGAGATAACATTAATAAAGCAATGAACGCGGCTAGTTGGTGGACGTTCATGAGTGTATTGCGCTTAGTGTTTCACTGACGAACATGAGGAACAAGAAACGGACGTGCGTGGCGCAAGCCCGATGCACTCGAGATAACATTAATACAGCAATGAACGCGGCCAGTTGGTGGACGTTCATGATCGTATTGCGCTTAGTGTTTCACTGACGAACATAAGGAACAAGAAACGGACGCACGTGGCGAAAGCCCGATGCACTCGAGATAACATTAATACAGCAATGAACGCGGCTAGTTGGTGGACGTTCATGAGTGTATTGCGCTTAGTGTTTCACTGACGAACATGAGGAACAAGAAACGGACGTACATGGCGCAAGCCCGATGCACTCGAGATAACATTAATAAAGCAATGAACGCGGCTAGTTGGTGGACGTTCATGATCGTATTGCGCTTAGTGTTTCACTGACGAGCATAAGGAACAAGAAACGGACGTACGTGGCGCAAGCCCGATGCACTCGAGATAACATTAACAAAGCAATGAACGCGGCTAGTTGGTGGACGTTCACGAGTGTATTGCGCTTTGTGTTTCACTGACGAACATGAGGAACAAGAAACGGACGTACGTGGCGCAAGCCCGATGCACTCGAGATAACATTAATAAAGCAATGAACGGGGCTAGTTGGTGGACGTTCATGAGTGTATTGCGCTTAGTGTTTCACTGACGAACATAAGGAACAAGAAACGGACGTACGTGGCGCAAGCCCGATGCACTCGAGATAACATTAATAAAGCAATAAACGGGGCTAGTTGCTGGACGTTCATGAGTGTATTGCGCTTAGTGTTTCACTGACGAACATGAGGAACAAGAAACGGACGTACGTGGCGCAAGCCCGATGCACTCGAGATAACATTAATAAAGCAATGAACGCGGAAAGTTGGTGGACGTTCATGAGTGTATTGCGCTTAGTGTTTCACTGACGAACATAAGGAACAAGAAACAGACGTACGTGGCGCAAGCCCGATGCACTCGAGATAACATTAATAAAGCAATGAACGGGGCTAGTTGGTGGACGTTCATGATCGTATTGCGCTTAGTGTTTCACTGACGAACATGAGGAACAAGAAACGGACGTACGTGGCGCAAGCCCGATGCACTCGAGATAACATTATTACAGCAATAAACGCGGCTAGTTGGTGGACGTTCATGATCGTATTGCGCTTAGTATTTTACTGACGAACATAAGGAACAAGAAACGGACGTACGTGGCGCAAGCCCGATGCACTCGAGATAACATTAATAAAGCAATGAACGCGGCTAGTTGGTGGACGTTCATTAGTGTATTGCGCTTAGTGTTTCACTGACGAACATGAGGAACAAGAAACGGGCGTACGTGGCGCAAGCCCGATGCACTCGAGATAACATTAATAAAGCAATGAACGCGGCTAGTTGGTGGACGTTCATGAGTGTATTGCGCTTAGTGTTTCACTGACGAACATGAGGAACAAGAAACGGACGTACGTGGCGCAAGCCCGATGCACTCGAGATAACATTAATACAGTAATGAACGCGGCTAGTTGGTGGACGTTCATGAGTGTATTGCGCTTAGTGTTTCACTGACGAACATGAGGAACAAGAAACGGACGTACGTGGCGCAAACCCGATGCACTCGAGATAACATTAATAAAGCAATGAACGCGGCAAGTTGGTGGACGTTCATGGGTGTATTGCGCTTAGTGTTTCACTGACGAACATAAGGAACAAGAAACGGACGTACGTGGCGCAAGCCCGATGCACTCGAGATAACATTAATAAAGCAATGAACGGGGCTAGTTGGTGGACGTTCATGATCGTATTGCGCTTAGTGTTTCACTGACGAACATAAGGAATAAGAAACGGACGTACGTGGAGCAAGCCCGATGCACTCGAGATAACATTAATAAAGCAATGAACGCGGCTAGTTGGTGGACGTTCATGATCGTATTGCGCTTAGTGTTTCACTGACGAACATAAGGAACAAGAAACTGACGTACGTGGCGCAAGCCCGATGCACTCGAGATAACATTAATACAACAATGAACGCGGCTAGTTGGTGGACGTTCATGATCGTATTGCGCTTGGTGTTTCACTGACGAACATGAGGAATAAGAAACGGACGTACGTGGAGCAAGCCCGATGCACTCGAGATAACATTAATAAAGCAATGAACGCGGCTAGTTGGTGGACGTTCATGATCGTATTGCGCTTAGTGTTTCACTGACGAACATAAGGAACAAGAAACTGACGTACGTGGTGCAAGCCCGATGCACTCGAGATAACATTAATAAAGCAATGAACGCGGCTAGTTGGTGGACGTTCATTAGTGTATTGCGCTTAGTGTTTCACTGACGAACATGAGGAACAAGAAACGGACGTACGTGGCGCAAGCCCGATGCACTCGAGATAACAATAATAAAGCAATGAACGCGGCTAGTTGGTGGACGTTCATGAGTGTATTGCGCTTAGTGTTTCACTGACGAACATGAGGAACAAGAAACGGACGTACGTGGCGCAAGCCCGATGCACTCGAGATAACATTAATACAGCAATGAACGCGGCTAGTTGGTGGACGTTCATGAGTGTATTGCGCTTAGTGTTTCACTGACGAACATGAGGAACAAGAAACGGACGTACGTGGCGGAAGCCCGATGCACTCGAGATAACATTAATAAAGCAATGAACGCGGCAAGTTGGTGGACGTTCATGAGTGTATTGCGCTTTGTGTTTCGCTGACGAACATGAGGAACAAGAAACGGACGTACGTGGCGCAAGCCCGATGCACTCGAGATAACATTAATAAAGCAATGAACGGGGCTAGTTGGTGGACGTTCATGAGTGTATTGCGCTTAGTGTTTCACTGACGAACATAAGGAACAAGAAACGGACGTACGTGGCGCAAGCCCGATGCACTCGAGATAACATTAATAAAGCAATGAACGGGGCTAGTTGGTGGACTTTCATGAGTGTATTGCGCTTAGTGTTTCACTGACGAACATGAGGAACAAGAAACGGACGTACGTGGCGCAAGCCCGATGCACTCGAGATAACATTAATAAAGCAATGAACGCGGCAAGTGGGGGACGTTCATGAGTGTATTGCGCTTAGTGTTTCACTGACGAACATAAGGAACAAGAAACAGACGTACGTGGCGCAAGCCCGATGCACTCGAGATAACATTAATAAAGCAATGAACGCGGCTAGTTGGTGGACGTTCATGAGTGTATTGCGCTTAGTGTTTCACTGACGAACATGAGGAACAAGAAACGGACGTACGTGGCGCAAGCCCGATGCACTCGAGATAACATTAATACAGCAATGAACGCGGCTAGTTGGTGGACGTTCATGATCGTATTGCGCTTAGTGTTTCACTGACGAACATAAGGAACAAGAAACGGACGTACGTGGCGCAAGCCCGATGCACTCGAGATAACATTAATAAAGCAATTAACGCGGCTAGTTGGTGGACGTTCATGATCGTATTGCGCTTAGTGTTTCACTGAGGAACATAAGGAACAAGAAACTGACGTACGTGGCGCAAGCCCGATACACTCGAGATAACATTAATAAAGCAATGAACGCGGCTAGTTGGTGGACGTTCATGAGTGTATTGCGCTTAGTGTTTCACTGACGAACATAAGGAACAAGAAACGGACGTACGTGGCGCAAGCCCGATGCACTCGAGATAACATTATTACAGCAATGAACGCGGCTAGTTGGTGGACGTTCATGATCGTATTGCGCTTAGTATTTCACTGACGAACATAAGGAACAAGAAACGGACGTACGTGGCGCAAGCCCGATGCACTCGAGATAACATTAATAAAGCAATGAACGGGGCTAGTTGGTGGACGTTCATGATCGTATTGCGCTTAGTGTTTCACTGACGAACATAAGGAATAAGAAACGGACGTACGTGGAGCAAGCCCGATGCACTCGAGATAACATTAATAAAGCAATGAACGCGGCTAGTTGGTGGACGTTCATGATCGTATTGCGCTTAGTGTTTCACTGACGAACATAAGGAACAAGAAACTGACGTACGTGGCGCAAGCCCGATGCACTCGAGATAACATTAATACAGCAATGAACGCGGCTAGTTGGTGGACGTTCATGATCGTATAGCGCTTGGTGTTTCACTGACGAACATGAGGAATAAGAAACGGACGTACGTGGAGCAAGCCCGATGCACTCGAGATAACATTAATAAAGCAATGAACGCGGCTAGTTGGTGGACGTTCATGATCGTATTGCGCTTAGTGTTTCACTGACGAACATAAGGAACAAGAAACTGACGTACGTGGTGCAAGCCCGATGCACTCGAGATAACATTAATAAAGCAATGAACGCGGCTAGTTGGTGGACGTTCATTAGTGTATTGCGCTTAGTGTTTCACTGACGAACATGAGGAACAAGAAACGGACGTACGTGGCGCAAGCCCGATGCACTCGAGATAACATTAATAAAGCAATGAACGCGGCTAGTTGGTGGACGTTCATGAGTGTATTGCGCTTAGTGTTTCACTGACGAACATGAGGAACAAGAAACGGACGTGCGTGGCGCAAGCCCGATGCACTCGAGATAACATTAATACAGCAATGAACGCGGCTAGTTGGTGGACGTTCATGAGTGTATTGCGCTTAGTGTTTCACTGACGAACATGAGGAACAAGAAACGGACGTACGTGGCGGAAGCCCGATGCACTCGAGATAACATTAATAAAGCAATGAACGCGGCAAGTTGGTGGACGTTCATGAGTGTATTGCGCTTTGTGTTTCACTGACGAACATGAGGAACAAGAAACGGACGTACGTGGCGCAAGCCCGATGCACTCGAGATAACATTAATAAAGCAATGAACGGGGCTAGTTGGTGGACGTTCATGAGTGTATTGCGCTTAGTGTTTCACTGACGAACATAAGGAACAAGAAGCGGACGTACGTGGCGCAAGCCCGATGCACTCGAGATAACATTAATAAAGCAATGAACGGGGCTAGTTGGTGGACGTTCATGAGTGTATTGCGCTTACTGTTTCACTGACGAACATGAGGAACAAGAAACGGACGTACGTGGCGCAAGCCCGATGCACTCGAGATAACATTAATAAAGCAATGAACGCGGCAAGTTGGTGGACGTTCATGAGTGTATTGCGCTTAGTGTTTCACTGACGAACATAAGGAACAAGAAACAGACGTACGTGGCGCAAGCCCGATGCACTCGAGATAACATTAATAAAGCAATGAACGGGGCTAGTTGGTGGACGTTCATGATCGTATTGCGCTTAGTGTTTCACTGACGAACATAAGGAATAAGAAACGGACGTACGTGGCGCAAGCCCGATGCACTCGAGATAACATTAATAAAGCAATGAACGCGGCTAGTTGATGGACGTTCATGATCGTATTGCGCTTAGTGTTTCACTGACGAACATAAGGAACAAGAAACTGACGTACGTGGCGCAAGCCCGATGGACTCGAGATAACATTAATAAAGCAATGAACGCGGCTAGTTGGTGGACGTTCATGAGTGTATTGCGCTTAGTGTTTCACTGACGAACATGAGGAACAAGAAACGGACGTACGTGGCGCAAGCCCGATGCACTCGAGATAACATTAATACAGCAATGAACGCGGCTAGTTGGTGGACGTTCATAATCGTATTGCGCTTAGTGTTTCACTGACGAACATAAGGAACAAGAAACGGACGTACGTGGCGCAAGCCCGATGCACTCGAGATAACATTAATAAAGCAATGAACGCGGCTAGTTGGTGGACGTTCATGATCGTATTGCGCTTAGTGTTTCACTGAGGAACATAAGGAACAAGAAACTGACGTACGTGGCGCAAGCCCGATGCACTCAAGATAACATTAATAAAGCAATGAACGCGGCTAGTTGGTGGACGTTCATGAGTGTATTGCGCTTAGTGTTTCACTGACGAACATGAGGAACAAGAAACGGACGTACGTGGCGCAAGCCCAATGCACTCGAGATAACATTATTACAGCAATGAACGCGGCTATTTGGTGGACGTTCATGATCGTATTGCGCTTAGTATTTCACTGACGAACATAAGGAACAAGTAACGGACGTACGTGGCGCAAGCCCGATGCACTCGAGATAACATTAATAAAGCAATGAACGCGGCTAGTTGGTGGACGTTCATTAGTGTATTGCGCTTAGTGTTTCACTGACGAACATGAGGAACAAGAAACGGGCGTACGTGGCGCAAGCCCGATGCACTCGAGATAACATTATTAAAGCAATGAACGCGGCTAGTTGGTGGACGTTCATGAGTGTATTGCGCTTAGTGTTTCACTGACGAACATGAGGAACAAGAAACGGACGTACGTGGCGCAAGCCCGATGCACTCGAGATAACATTAATAAAGCAATGAACGCGGCTAGTTGGTGGACGTTCATGAGTGTATTGCGCTTAGTGTTTCACTGACGAACATGAGGAACAAGAAACGGACGTACGTGGCGCAAGCCCGATGCACTCGAGATAACATTAATACAGCAATGAACGCGGCTAGTTGGTGGACGTTCATGAGTGTATTGCGCTTAGTGTTTCACTGACGAACATGAGGAACAAGAAACGGACGTACGTGGCGGAAGCCCGATGCACTCGAGATAACATTAATAAAGCAATGAACGCGGCAAGTTGGTGGACGTTCATGAGTGTATTGCGCTTAGTGTTTCACTGACGAACATGAGGAACAAGAAACGGACGTACGTGGCGCAAGCCCGATGCACTCGAGATAACATTAATAAAGCAATGAACGCGGCTAGTTGGTGGACGTTCATGAGTGTATTGCGCTTAGTGTTTCACTGACGAACATGAGGAACAAGAAACGGACGTACGTGACGCAAGCCCGATGCACTCGAGATAACATTAATACAGCAATGAACGCGGCTAGTTGGTGGACGTTCATGATCGTATTGCGCTTAGTATTTCACTGACGAACATGAGGAACAAGAAACGGACGTACGTGACGCAAGCCCGATGCACTCGAGATAACATTAATACAGCAATGAACGCGGCTAGTTGGTGGACGTTCATGATCGTATTGCGCTTAGTATTTCACTGACGAACATAAGGAACAAGAAACGGACGTACGTGGCGCAAGCCCGATGCACTCGAGATAACATTAATAAAGCAATGAACGCGGCTAGTTGGTGGACGTTCATGAGTGTATTGCGCTTAGTGTTTCACTGACGAACATGAGGAACAAGAAACGGACGTACGTGGCACAAGACCGATGCACTCGAGATAACATTAATAAAGCAATGAACGCGGCTAGTTGGTGGACGTTCATGATCCTATTGCGCTTAGTGTTTCACTGACGAACATAAGGAACAAGAAACGGACGTACGTGGCGCAAGCCCGATGCACTCGAGATAACATTAATAAAGCAATGAACGCGGCTAGTTGGTGGACGTTCATGAGTGTATTGCGCTTAGTGTTTCACTGACGAACATGAGGAACAAGAAACGGACGTACGTGGCGCAAGCCCGATGCACTCGAGATAACATTAATACAGCAATGAACGCGGCTAGTTGGTGGACGTTCATGAGTGTATTGCGCTTAGTGTTTCACTGACGAACATGAGGAACAAGAAACGGACGTACGTGGCGGAAGCCCGATGCACTCGAGATAACATTAATAAAGCAATGAACGCGGCAAGTTGGTGGACGTTCATGAGTGTATTGCGCTTAGTGTTTCACTGACGAACATGAGGAACAAGAAACGGACGTACGTGGCGCAAGCCCGATGCACTCGAGATAACATTAATAAAGCAATGAACGCGGCTAGTTGGTGGACGTTCATGAGTGTATTGCGCTTAGTGTTTCACTGACGAACATGAGGAACAAGAAACGGACGTACGTGACGCAAGCCCGATGCACTCGAGATAACATTAATACAGCAATGAACGCGGCTAGTTGGTGGACGTTCATGATCGTATTGCGCTTAGTATTTCACTGACGAACATGAGGAACAAGAAACGGACGTACGTGACGCAAGCCCGATGCACTCGAGATAACATTAATACAGCAATGAACGCGGCTAGTTGGTGGACGTTCATGATCGTATTGCGCTTAGTATTTCACTGACGAACATAAGGAACAAGAAACGGACGTACGTGGCGCAAGCCCGATGCACTCGAGATAACATTAATAAAGCAATGAACGCGGCTAGTTGGTGGACGTTCATGAGTGTATTGCGCTTAGTGTTTCACTGACGAACATGAGGAACAAGAAACGGACGTACGTGGCGCAAGACCGATGCACTCGAGATAACATTAATAAAGCAATGAACGCGGCTAGTTGGTGGACGTTCATGATCCTATTGCGCTTAGTGTTTCACTGACGAACATAAGGAACAAGAAACGGACGTACGTGGCGCAAGCCCGATGCACTCGAGATAACATTAATAAAGCAATGAACGCGGCTAGTTGGTGGACGTTCATGAGTGTATTGCGCTTAGTGTTTCACTGACGAACATGAGGAACAAGAAACGGACGTACGTGGCGCAAGCCCGATGCACTCGAGATAACATTAATAAAGCAATGAACGCGGCTAGTTGGTGGACGTTCATGATCGTATTGCGCTTAGTGTTTCACTGACGAACATAAGGAACAAGAAACGGACGTACGTGGCGCAAGCCCGATGCACTCGAACAGTCACTAGAGTTTACGTTTGGCTTTTAAATGCAACAAGCCTTGTGAAATATGGTGCTGTGGCTGTGGTTGCCGAGAAAAACAAATTCTCATTTTACAATTACTTAGATAGGGGCACCCGAGCTAAAGCTTCCTCTTAAGCGCTGAAATCACCGCAGGTACAACCGAAACAGCCATGAATGCCTGCCAGTACACTTACTAGGCATGTCGATGCTCGTGCTGTGACAGGAGATGGTGGGTTCCACGCGTGCACAATTAAGAAATACATACTGTGTCCCGTCACAATTGCCCCTACCCACGCTTGTTATGCTTCACCGCAATACTTTCGCGTACGCTTCACGGTGTACCATTAATATATTAAGGCAAAGTTGACTTTCTGGAACCGCAGGGTGTCTATCAAGTTGACATTTCAAAATTCCCTGAGTTTTCCAGGTTTTCCCTGAGTGCTTTTGCGAAATTTCCTGAGTGAACAAGGTTAAAACACGTTGGCGGGCTAGTTGGTTAGAATCCATGGTAGAGTGTATAAGCGTAGAGGCCTATGATATTGCAAAATTAGAGCAAAAGTGCGTAAGCAAGCCCTCGGTGTCATTATCGGAAAAGGAGATACGATTCATCGGTTCATCTTTGTGACCATTGTAGTACATGTTTTTCCCTTGCCTTGCACACGTGTTCGGTTGAACGAAATGCACCACTCAATGTTCTTTTTTTTTTGCTGGTACGTTTGTTTCCGCTCGCACGGTATATATTTATCGATGCGTGCGAAAATAAAATCTATAGTTGAAAGTGAAGCGTTGTGTCTGTGTATCTGTTTCTTTCTTCGTCCTCGTCCAGTCGCGCTTATACACTGTACCATGGAGTGAACAAAACTTTTAAAACAGAAACGTTTTATGTCGAGACAGGCTCACACCATGTTGCCCAATGCTATCACTCTGTAGTAAGCATGTTAAAAAATAAACATGATTCAATCCAGTTTGAATATTAAGGAGTAGCGCTTATTTTATTCAAAGAAGAAAACAGAAGGAACAAGGGGTTAGTAGACTGCACTGTGAATAAAATACCTTCGAAAAGAATGATAAAACCCACTGAAAATCGAGTTGAACATTCTCAAGCACGAATAAGAAGTAGACGCATACCGAATGAAATATTTTCGAATATGAACTTTTTCTACCAACTGATACCAATAAGCTTGCTATGAGGACCGAACTTTGTCACAAATTAGATTCGCTCTCAACAGCTGGTAATTAAGTCAACCTCAACTGTTTTGACAAACTCTCAAACCCCGCACAATGCCTCAGTGTTGCACTTCACTGATTTAAAGATTTTATTTTGGTATGGATGAGGGAAACCTGCATATCAGCGCCAGCCAACACATTGTTTTTTTTTGAGCTCAAGCTCCTTCAAAGAATAGGTGGCACGCTTCCTTTCCCATTCATTCCTCAATGTGTAGGTCCTTTCTGTTCTCGTTGTCCTCCCACCGCGCGTTTGCCCCACGGACCATTTGAAGCATCCTCTTGGTTAGTTGTACATTCAATGTCCAATTTTTCGCACTCCCTAGGGGCCGCGAAAACATCCGAAAAACAGGGAATTTCGAAAAAGGGAGGATGACAAAAAATTGAATGAATGTTTTTTACTGATCTTGAGGGCTCAAAATTGCCACGGACACATTCGAAAAAGTTCTGAAGGACTGCCAGTACACTTATTAGGCATATTGCTAAACGTACTGTGACAGGAGATGGCGGCAGCACGCGTGTATAATTAAGGAATACGTACTGTACCCCGTGACAATTGCCCCTTCCCACGCGTGTTATGCTTCACCGCGTAACTGTTCTGTAGTGAGGCAAAGCTGACTTCCGGGATTCGGCAGTATGCAACGTGCCGTGCTTTCCGAGCTCCGAGGCCAATCGCCAGCAGCAGAAAGGAGGAGTCGGCGCCATTGCTGACAGCGGCGAATCCTTTCAATAAAAAACACGGCTTCAAACGGCAAGAAACTTAATAGCGAACGTCGAAGCAGCTACGACTGGCGTTTCTGCGGTGATGGCTACGGCTGCCAGCGGATCTGCGTGACAGCGCCGGTTCGAGGCGGCGACATAGTCAAAATCGAAGGTGGCGGCTTTGACTAATGCCGTTTCGGACCTGCGGTCACGGCAAAAGGTCCGGACAGTCGGACAGCGAGAGGTTCTTGAGTCCGAAATTTCAGACGTTCTTATACATTAACCCTATGGTATACGTGGTGGTGCCGTGAAGCCGTTGGACGTCCGGAAGTCGGTCATTGACTGTACAATGGCAACTCCTCCAGCCGTCGACACGGCGTCAACGACGATTCGTTGCGATTCCTCTCTGTTTTACTCGAGCCAGCTAGCGTTATCGCGACCTTTGTTCCCTTTCGATAAAAGCACAGTAAATTTTCCCTGATATAAGCAAAAATTCCCTGAGTTTTCCCTGAGTATTTCCAGACTATTCAAAATCCCTGAGAATTCCCGGTTTTCCCGGTTTTCCCGGTTGGTAGACACCCTGAACCGGCATTAGGCAACGCTTTGTGCTTTCCGAGCTTCGAATTCATTGGCGAGGATTAAAAAGGCGGAGTCGGCGCCATTGGTAGTAGCTACAAATTGTTTTAATTAAAAACGCGGCGCCGAACAGCAACAAGCTTCGTAGCGAACGTTGAAGCAGCTAGGCCTTGCGTTGCCACGGTCGTGACTACGGCTGCCAGAGGATCGGCGTGCGAGAGCGCCGGTTGTAGGCGCCGAGGTAAGCAAAATGGCGGCGTTGGTGGCTTTGATTAATGCCATTTCGGACCTGCGATCACGGACAAAAGTCCGGAAAATCTAACGGCAAAGGGTTCTTGCGTCCGAAATTTCAGACGTTATACATTGACTCTATGGGGTAGGTGATGGTGCCGCGAAGCTGTCCGAATTATCGGGCGTCCGGAAAGTCGGTCGTTGACTGCACACTGGCAACTCCTCCAGTCAACGACACGGCGTCAGAGTAGATTCGTTACGATTCCTCTCTGTTACTCGAGCCAGCATTACCACTACTTTCGTTCCCTTTCAATAAAATTACAGCTACTTTATTCTGATAAAAGCACAAATTCCCCGTGTTTTCCCTGAGTATTTCCAGACTATTTAATATCCCTGAAAATTCCCAGTTTTCCCGATTGGTAGACACCCTGAATTAATCGACTCCCGTATGGATGGAAGAACTCACCCGCTTGGTTTCTGAAGATGATGAACGACGTCCTGCGACAATTTCTTGGGAAGTTATGCAACGTGTGCATCGACGACATAATAATTTACTCTCTGAATGAGTAGGATCAATCAGAGCATCTCGCTAGTGTACTTCAAGCACTGAGTGATGTGGAGCTCACGACTAATGACAAAAAAAGCAAGTTTTTCCAACAAGAAGTTGTGTTCCTAGGTAAAGTGGTTGATGGTCAAACCAAGACAACGAAGCAGGAGTCAGTTGAACGAATCTCAGAAATGCAGAAGCCGTATGACCTACATTCTTTGTGGGCATTCCTCGGTATTGTGGGGCATTTTCGGTCTATCATTTGAGATATGCGACTCGGACAAAATGCCTCACAGAAATGACCAAGAAGAATGTGCCATTTCGTTGGACAACAGAGTGCGATTCCGTTTATCAAAGCCATGTGCGCATCATTTCGCCTGATCCCATTCTGACGCTTCCGGACTTCAAGTTGCCCTTCGAGCTGAACAGAGACACTTCTTATTACGGCACAGGTGCATTGCTTTGCCAGAGGGATACAGAAGCTCTACGGAGCCAGCAACAGAAGGTCGTGGGGCACTGTTCGTATACATATTCGAAAGCGCAACTCAATTGCCAGACAACGCAGAAAGAAGCTTTGGCATCTCTAATGGCCGCACGCTATTTTAGACCCTACCTGAATGGCAGGAGCTTCACGCTCTTTACCGGACACCAAGCCTTAACTTATATTCTTAACCTCGCAGAGCCTAGAGGAAAAATGGCGAGGTGGGTGAGTGAACTCCAGCACTTTGTGTTCGTGGTCCATCACAGACCTGTGGAACACCTCAAGGATGCCAACGCCCTTTTGAGACTTGCGGTAGCCCCAGTAAGGAAAATATCAGTGCAGCTCTGCTGTGGGAGGGAACTGAAGAAGTGGATTTCCACGATAGAAAGTTCGCAGTCCTGGAGACAATGGTGCCTCGAATCTTGGAACTTTATTACGACTCTCCAGACTCTGGCGGGCACGACGGTTTCTGGCGGACTTATCGCAAGATTCTTCAGCGCTTCCGGTGAAAGATGACGTCCAGTGATATGTGCAGTCTTGCCATCAATGTCAAGTCCAGAAAGCCAAGTACCTTCAGAGAACAGACGAGATGGCCCTTTCTCAACATTCTGACATACCGTTTGAAGTCGTCCAGGTGGATTTTGCAGAGCTTAAGGAAGAAGGCTGCAGGAGTAAGAAAAACACAGTTTTTCATAGTGGTAATAGATCAGTTCACTAGAATAGTGGCTGCACAACCGGGAAGAAAAGGCCCACATAGTGTGATCACCCTTTTGAGCCGAAAGATGTTTAAGAATACTACAGCAGTAAGATTAAAAATAGACCAGCATTTGTAAGCAAGCGTGTGCGAGAGTGGGCGAAGGAACGAGCAGTTATTTTGCGACGCTGCGCGCCATACCATCTTGCAGGCAATGGCATGGCTGAAAGAATCATACGAGGCTTGAAACAGTTTATTTCCATGTATCCAAGTTTCAAAGGCGAATGGAAGTACTGCTTCGAGGCCACTGTATCGCATCACAATCGGTCGCGCACTGCGAGCATCGGCTGTGGCCCATATTTCGCAGCAAGGCACCGATGCTCCCCGCTGACCAACATCTCGGTTTTGCCGACCGCCTGCAATTGCGCGAGAAGCGGAAAACTGTGGAAGCATCCCAGCGATAGTGCGCGAAGATATTAGGAGATATTTCGACCGCCGCTACAACTCGCCGATACCTTGTATACAGCTGAACGATTTATTACTCGTCCGAAAAGGTATTCCGGGTACGGAGCAGGTGTACATGGGACCGTATCCAGTGGTGCAAGCTTCAGTGCAAAAATGTGCTTTCAAGAGAGCTGGTTACGTCAACGATGACGGCGTGCTCGAGTTTGCAACCGTCGGGAACGTCTTTATGAATCATCCCAGGAGGGATGAGTCTTCAAAGAGGGGTGAGTGTGCGTGAACGTTAAGAAGTTAGAGAGGGTTTGAATGAAGACGACGAAGTGCCAGGGGGTTCGGATTAAAGAAGATGGCTGACACCATAGCCTAGTCCTATTGTGTCTCATTACATTCATTAGTGCTTGCAGCGCATGGACTAAAGCGCAAACAATATGCTTTTTAACATGGAAAAAAAATTCTTATTGACTATGCTACGACCACGGAACAAATGATCTTTAGAGTTTTTACACACCGTACGCACACATGTAAACACGTAGAGGTTAGCAAACGACGCACAGCGCCCTCCACACTATGCGCGCTTTAGCCAGTGTACGTCAGGCGGTGACTCCACTAGGAGTGCCAATACGAGTACACGAGGAAAAGCATGCTGTCGGCCACTTTATGGAGCACATCATACAACTTTTTGCATTTTCCTTAGTTGCATTATTAGTCAAGAATGACTACTCAACTTCTCAAATATTATATTTAGAAACAAACTTCCCGCGAGGAAATTGTAGAGCATTCTAGGAAACGGCCGATTCAGCAGTATATACATTTGTGCGTATTACACAATAGTGCCTTAGAGCGTAGCCCTTAGACGCCCGTTCCTGCGGCGAGCGTCGGCGTAACCAAGCGAATGAGCACTGCGACAGACGAAAGAGCGAACGCAGAACGCAGCTGGGAATGAAAGACGCAAGAAGCAAAGCTGAGGAGAAGGGAATGGCGAGAGGGTGAGGTGACAAGCATAGCACGGCGACAATGGCTACGAGATGACGCCAGAGTAGCGCGCGTCCTCAGATGTCTGTCGGCGGCGGCTGCTGTGAGCCCCTCCCACGCGCGGGCGCTGGCTCTCGTGATCTCCAGATCGGCGAGGCAGTCGCGCCACACTCCGCTCCGTTTGCAAGGTGCTGCACGACACATACTGTCAGCGCCAGCTAACATATCGCGAAATGAAAACACCTATACAGCTGCGCTCAAATTTCGCATTAGGGAGTATCGTAATCGGCGGTGAATTTTTTTCCCGCTTCATAAAGAAAGCCGGCAAAATATCAAAACACTGATGTCGCTACGCTCTGCAATTTTCTCATTTCAAATTTGTTTCTAAATGTAATATTGCGGAGCTGAATAATTAAAGGGACTAACAACTGGGCAGAATGTGCTGTGAGAGGTTGAAATTGGTACTTCGGATGCAGTATATAAGATTACCGTACGCAATCCGGCTGTTATTGAGTACCGCATACTTACTGTTTAAAATCGCAGTTCGTATATTATTAGGCTTATGAGCTTTATTCTATGCGTATTACGAAGTCAGAAAAGTCCGCGCTAACGAAAGTGCACGCTAGCGTGCCTCAGTGCATGGCGGCGCACATTATTGCTGTCGTACGCGCGCAAAATTGTGAGCACGCATGCGAGATAAAAGCCTTTGTTCCATATTGCTCAGGTCTTACAGAGACGACAGGCTTTGGAAATCAAAAGCGCACGCGTTGCTACGGCAACACGCTCAACTGCGTATCGCGTGTAAAAGCGTCTTTTTACTTTTCAGAAGGTGGCTTGACTTGGCTAAAACACACCGTTGTGAATGACCAAAGCTGTCGCACGGAACGCCACAAAAAGCACGTAGCTTTTATTACAGAAATAATGTAACACTCCGAAAAAGATAAACCGCAGGAACATCGGCTTAATAAACGAAATCGTGCTTTCGCACAGCTCCGACCGCACTTGTCGTCTGCCTCCAACCAATGCCGGCATATAATTGCTATTGCACTCACTGTTCCCAGCATGCTTCCAATGAATGACTATATTCTCACTGCAGACCGGAACGTTCTGATAAATACGTTCCACGGCATTTTCCGCGTCACCGCTGCATAATTCGACACTCTGACCGGTAAGCTTTTCGACTGCACTAAAGAAATTCGTACCATAAAAATTGGCTGTCACTCCCTCTAATATTTTCGAATTATGCAACTAAAAAGAGTAAACAAAGTTTGGTGATTTGCTCCATGGAGTGGCCGACAACATTCGTCAAGTCACGTTCTGATAACGCGTACCCAAACACTTTTTTTAAACGCTGGCTAGAGTTAATTTTGGGACGCCCTGCGTAAGCGTCATAGATGTCTGCATATCGTCTCTTTGGTCCAGTGGCTGATTCCACCGGCAAGGTACCCAGCGGTGTGTTCACGGGAACAACGACCGAGCTGGGTTCATTCGACGAGTGTCTTGACACCGTGGTGAGAGACAACTCGGGCCTCGAGCTGGTCAAAGGCCAGTACTGCAGCCTCTACGTCAAATTGGGCAACGACACGTCGCTGATGAAGCTTCTCGAGCCGGCCTTCCTCATTACGCATCCAAAGGTAATTGACGGCGTTGTGTTTTTCTATAGAAAAGGTAACGTTGGCAAGAAAGGCTATCAATGGTGACCCTAAGAGCGCCTTTAAGTAGGTGACCGCATGTAGGCGAAACAGATGCACTGCTGTGCATTTTTCGGTTTCATTTTTGATGTATGACCTGCTACACTGCAAGCGTGTTGTAGGGTTGTAGAGGCCAGCTGTAGAGGTGTTGCCAAGGGCAGCTGGGTTGAGATCAGTGATTTGCGTTTCACGAGGTAGCAATAGTAGAGCTTTAGCTGAGCGTTTACGGTCGGCTCCGATCAGACCGGGTTGACAGCGATTTGCACACAGCCGCTTAGCGAGAATGCTAGTGCGCGTGCTTACAGCGCTCACGCCGGCAGAAGAACGTTGAGCGCTTTCCTCGCTCCGCTAGGGAGCCAATTGAGCTCGGCGTGTGAGTGCGACCACAGTGTTTTGTACAATAATTACTAGAGGGAACTATGGCACTAGTGTCTACGGGAGCTGCAAACGGGGCGGTTCCGCTAGCATGGGAATGATTGGTAGTACATGGATTGGCCAAAACTTCGTCCTTCTGGCTTGAAACGGCTTCGTGACTTTGTAAACTCGTCATTTTCAACAAACTCTTGTGTAATAAATAATGACACAAACATTATTAAAATTGATGGCAAGACTGAAACACACGACCTCTAGCACAGACGTCCCATACTGAAACCATTACGCCACGCACGCATGCACCGACAAGCGGCACAGAAGGCTCTTGTGAATTTCTGGCGGCCAGGTCAGCGCATTTTTTGGTGCGCTTCCATTTGGCCACCTTGAAGGCTGAACCGCTGCAATTAACAGTGATTCTGTATGTTCGCAGAGTCTTCTGCACTTGGAAAACTATTGATTGCTCTGAAATTTAGGCCAATGAAGGCGAATAAAGCGCATTAAATGAAGTAAAAAAAACATTTGAATCCACAAGCACGAAGATCACACAAATTTATGTACTTCTCATCATTCCCGTGGTGGCTGAACGACCGCAGCGCCAGAGTTCCCTCTAGTAATTATTGCAGGAAAATGTGTGGCTGGAATCACTGCGACGTGATAAGCGACGGATCAGCAGACACAGCCCTTGCGATGCCGCACTTTTCGGCCCAACCGACCATCCAAGCGGCGTACGTGCATCGACTTGACGTTATCAAAGAATTCGATTGCAGTTGCCAATGAAATAATGACCACCGATAAAGACAATGAATGAGTTCGTGCCTTTGTTCAAAATTGTGTGTCACCTCCGTACGTGTTGCACAGCTTCGCAGGTCAACCATCTTCACGAAGTGGAAGGGCATATGATTTTTTTCCAAATGGTACAGAATTTTGCTGCTTTCTTCGGTCTTAAATGGCGGTGCTGTTCGACATCCTCTTTCTTGTTGCCGTCGGCCACTCGTGAGGTGCCCCCAATTCTGGTCTAAAAAAAACTAAATTCTGGGGCTTTACGTGCCGAAACCACAATATGTAGAGCACGCCATGTTGGGAGATTCCGGATTAATTTTGACCACCTGGAGTACAAGAAAGGCGGCATAGGCGAGGATATACTCTTTAGGGCCCACCATGATTTCCTCTTGAGCCATGTCATTTACATAGTTGCGGCCCTCAAATGGACCAAAACGGAAAGAGATAAAGTAGACATACTAATGCGCAAGAGCGTCAAAAGGGTGCTCGCCATGCCAATCACGGCTAGCACAGAGAAACTCATGACGTTGGGAGTACACAGCACAACTTCGAAGTTATTAGAAGCACCGAGATCAGCACAAATTATTAGATTACCAAACTCCAAAGCAGGCAGAAGACTGCTGGATGCGGCAGGCCTCCGTCCTAGCTTCAATCAGGGAGGCACCACACAACTTGATATTCAAACAAAGAACTCCTTTATTGCAGGTCTATTTCCAAGAAATGTCCACCCCCCCCCCCAACACAATAAAGGTCGAAGTTTAGCGAGGGCTAGAGCTTTCTTAAAGAACATATCCGGAACGGAGATCTTTGTTGGCGCGGCGTGACACGCCAGTGCAAAGAAGTTTTCCGTAGCAATAATCACTGACAGGGGAGAACTCCTCTCGGCAGCCTCGCTGAAGACCTCCTCGGTTGACGTGGCGGAACAGGCTGATATGGCTCTCGCGTTACTTGACACAAAACGCACTACAGTGTACACGGACTCCCGAGCAGCCGTTAGAGCGTTCGCATCGGGATTGATAGCCAAAGAAGCAGCAAGGCTTCTGAACGGCGAACCCCCCTCTGACATTATTCACCACATAGTCTGGTTCCCAGCTCACATGGGACAAGACGTATTATCGGTTCACCTGAACCCCAATGAGATAGCCCACGACTGTGCGCGAGGTTTCATTTTCATATACCCCGACGGGATGGTGTCTCGGGTGAGTTCGGGAGAGCTCGTCCACAGTGACCCTCTAGTTACTTTTCACGAAATCACATCCTATTACAGAATTACAGAGGGAATCGGCAGAGTTTTCCCTTCCCCCATCATACACTCAACAGACCGCAAGCTAGCACGCTCCACATGCTCTAGACGGGGCCCTAACCCTCTAGGGGCTTTCTGAATATGCTCCACCCGGACATTTCTCCACTCTGCCCAGATTCTGGCACTGAATTTCACTCATTAAGTCACACATTTTGGCAGTGCCCTGTGTTACAGGATTTTACCCAAGAAGACTGGACGAAGGCCATCACAGACCCGAATAAAGACGTCCAGCTCCTGGCAGTTCAGAGGGCCCGTGAACGAGCGGAGAGGCATGGCCTCTCTATTCCGACATGGAACTAGCCAACGGCTAGGTAGGGACCCACCTAGCCGGCCCCCTGCTAGCTCCTCAGGACCCCAATAAAGTTGTTTACTACTACTACTACTACTACTACTACTACTACTACTACTACTACCTGGATTTTTAACGTGCACCCATGCAGGGTACACGGGCATTTTTCGCATTTCGCCCCTCTCAATATGCAGTGAAATGTGGCCGCCACTGCCGGGCTTTGATCCCGCGACCTTGTGCTTAGCAGCGCAGCGCCACAGCCAGTAAGCAACCATGGCGGGCTCCATCCTAATCTGACTGTTCAGAGTAGAACACAGCATCACAGCTGTTTCAAATGACGACCTTCAGCCGGGGTATCTGGCATCACAGGCTTCACTTGTGCGCTTTGGCCTACGACCACTCGGTTGCGCCAGAAACCGGAGTCGGCGTTTTAGATCTGACAGCACGAAGTGAAAGACTGCGCTCCTCAGCACTACTTTCGTTTCAAACCAGAAGCAATGCTCTGAATGGATCCGGCATATACATGTATGTTTTCTTGAAAAATATGTAGCCCACACCCTACCTGCCTGAAGCAAGCTAACGAATGACGATAGTAAACTTGGCACGATGCCAATTCGAACATTTACTCAAAAGTGCTATCGCTCTAGACAAATTATATTTTATACAAAAATGCTCCATAAGGGATACCATTCTACTTCAGGGCGTAATTATTTTCTTCTGAAATCACGCATATTCTCGATTCCGTTTTTTTCTTGAGTTTTCGCGTTTGCGGGACCTTTGTGCCGGTGTTCGCGAGTGCTGTTATGAATGTGGTATGCATTCGAGACTCCATTTGAGTCTGCCCAGGAGCATTTGTATTGCGTCAGCTGCCCAGGAACATTTCTGTTGTGTCTGAAGAGAGAAAGAGAGAAATTTATCAATGATATTAGTGTACTTTTTTTCTCATTTGTACTTCTAACTTGTGCACTGTTGTGTTATCTTGCATATCCTATTCACCGCTCTACGTGCAACTCCACTTCTATTTAGAGTTATTGTGTATGCTTTCAAAGGCAGCAGAGTTACGCATTTCTTTTTCGTGTACCGCCCACCGTGGTGGCGTAGTGGCTACGGCGTCGCGCTTCTAAGCACGAAGGCGCGGGATAAATTCCCGGCCACGGTGGCCGTACCTCGATGGGGGAGGAATGCAAAAACGCACGTGCCCGTGCGTCGCGGGCAACTTAAGAAACCCCACCCCAAGTAGTCGAAATTATTTCGGAGCCCCCCACTACGGCGCGCCACACAATCATATGCTACAGCAAACACTTATTATGGGCAGAAGTCATTGTAAAGTGATCTGCTTGGCCCTTGATATACCCAAGAATTTGAACATTGCCCCTTCGGCATTTTGTGCAACTTCACGGCGATGTAGCCGCGTAACTGAATGTGCACGAATTCTAGGAAATTAAATTTCAAAATATCGGCCGCGTTTAAAGAAGTTTCAGCTAACAGCACCGAGAGCGTATTACCTTCTAGCAACATATGCATTTACGGCACTTAGCCGTAACATTCTTGCTGCATTAGAGCAGTGTTTTGGTAAGCAATGAGCAGTAAAGCCACACGACAAGTTCGGTTTGCAACATCCCCGCAGAGGGCACGTTGACTTGAAGAGGCGCGAAATTTAAACCGTAATGCCATTTCTTACAGCCTTCGTTGGAGCGATCATGGCAAAGCGAGTGTTATTCAATGCTTATACACGCAGGTTTGCGAAAGGCAGCAGGGAAGGAAAGAGAGTGGCTATGCACGTGCACTTCTTGGGCGTGCGTGAACGTTCTTGTCTGTGCGTATGCGCGCGTGTGTGTGCCTCCGCATTTGCACTTGCGTGTACACAAGTGTACCCGGCTTTTTTCTTCTGTGCAACGGTACGTGAAGACATGCCGTGATTGTCAGCGCCGCAAGAAACCACTAGTTAAACCGGCTGGCTTTCTCCACCCTGTGGATCCTCGTCAAGCACCGTTCCAAGAAATAGGAATGGATCTACTTGGGCCCTTCCCAGAGACCTCTTCGCGGAACAAATGGATAGTCGTCGCTGCCGACTACTTAACGCGGCACGCCGAAACCGAAGCTATTCCGAAGCAAACTCGTATGAAGTGGCGAAGTTCTTTGTACGCCACATCGTCCTACGAGATGGTGCACCGTCTGTTCTCATCACCGACCGCGATGCAACATTTACAGCTGAACTTATGGAGGGCGTTCTCCAGCTGACGCATTGCTCTCACCGCATGAGCACTGCGTATCACCCTCAAACCAATGGATTAACTGAACGTCTGAACAGAACGCGAGCTGATATACTCTCCATGTATACCGACGTAGAGCACAAGACGTGGCATGAGATATTACCCTATGTGACCTTCGCGTATAACACTGCTGTACAGGAGACTACACAGTTTACGCCGTTCGAACTTGTATACGGGCGCCACGTCACGTCAACACTTGACGCCATGCTACCTCTGGTTGATAATAGCCCGGCCTGCGAACACGCGGAAGAATTCGTACAAAGAGCCGAAGAAGCACGCCAGCTTGCTCGGCATCGTATCCGGAGCCAACAGCATACCGACACCCTTGGATACAACCAGGGTCGACGCGACGTCCATTACAATACGCCAGCGTGTGGGTCTGGACGCCCGTCCGTCGCTGTGGACTCTCGGAAAAGTTGATCGGCCGGTATTTTGGTCCCTACAAGGTTACACGCCACCTCAGTGACGTGACCTACTAAGTCATCCCCTGCTGTTCTGACGCCGGTTCGCTCCGTCGTCGTCGTCCTGAAGTTGTTCATGTAGTGCGCATGAAACCATACTATGCGCGTACGTGAACGCCGAGATGCACCTGAACAACTCCATTTCTTATGTCGCTGAAAGAACTTTTTGACGCAACCGAGATGGTCGCTTTTCGCATGACATGAGGGGGGGGGGGGGGAATCGACACAATGATGTGCGGCTCCCGCACCGCAGGTCGGCTCGCGCAAAGGTCGGCGCCATGAAAGACGATGAAGCGCGTAAGCTGCACGCTCTTCTGGCCCGCCATTAAAGAGAAGCGTCTATTTTGCAAGACTCCGTCGCCAATCTACGTTACAATATATCGCTGGTAATATTCCACGAGCCCTAGATCCGTCTTAGTTCGCGGTTCAGGAAAGTTAGTGATAGGTCCTATCTTTAGTTCTGCATGCCCTAGGTAGGTAACTTGCGAACGCTCTAAGTTGCACTTTTCGGCCTTTACCGTGAGAACCACGTCTTGTAGGCGGGCCAGCACTTTCCTTGGATGTCCCACGTGTTCGTTCCAGCTGTCACAGAACATGGCCACTTCATCTAAGTAGGGGATCGCGTAATCTTTTCTTTCAAAACAATATCAGCTTGGAAAACCTAAACGGCGCGTTCTTTAGTCCGAAACTCAACGTTAGTGGTCGAAATGTGCCATGCGGAGAAGTGAACCTTGCGTAGCGACTTGACATTTCTGGCATGGGTACCTGCCAGTACCCCCTAAGTGGAGTGCTGAAATATACTGGGCTACACTCACCCATATGACTCGTTCTTCCTCATTAGGTATAGGATACTCTCTTGTAATCGTATTCAGTTTCCTATAGTCCACGCAAGGCTGCGGCTCTTTCGTGCTCGCTTCTACGAGAATTATCGGGGAGGTATAATCACTGTCTGCTGGCTCATTGATTCCCAATTTGAGCATTCGTTTTATCTCTTCTTCCATTATTTTTCGCTGACGAGGTGAGACACGGTACGGTTTGGATTGGACAAGCTCGTAAGATGTCAAGTCAATCTCATGGGTATTGAGCATCGTTCACCCCGGCCGGCTACTGAAGCATTGGCGAAATTCCTCCAAGAGTTTCCGGAGGTCGCTTGCTTGATCGGCATCATGAGTCAGTCGGTTTACAGACAGATTTAGATTGTCCTCTATGGAGCATTCCGCGCCCATCACTGTCACTAGAATTGCACCTTCGACCGCTACTTCTTCAGACGCGTTTACCACCATGTTGACAGCCTCTACCCTTCTAAAGGTTTAATTAAATTGCAGTGGTAAATGATTCATTAATTCTTTTTTCGGGGAACTTCTAGGGTCTAGTTCGCCTCCGAGATCTTCTGGGTAACCTTTACGGGTCCGTCTCGCTGTACCTCAAGTTTGTTTTCTTTTCGAAGCCCTTATATACGATCATGACGTTGTGAATTTCTGTGATAGTACGCCTTCGCGTTTTCCTGGGCCTCTTTTAGGTTTTTTCCACCAGTTCTTGCGAGACACTTACACCATTCAGCAATTTTAAAATGTAACTCACTACCACCTGGCTTTCCCCTGTTCCTTCCCACATTTCTCTTAACATTCTGAGGGGGTAACGGATCGTCCGACCATACACCAGCTCGGAGGGAGTGACCCTGTTCTTTGTGTGGGACCGTTCTGAACGCGAACGGTGTTGCGGGTACACAGGCTTCCCAGTCTGCTTTGTGGTCATGGGCCAATGCACGTAACACTCTCATAAGCACCGAATGCATCTTATCCATGCTGCTTGGCTGTGGATGATACACGAAGCTGTGTATCAGCCGCACACCACACCTTTGTAGGAACGTCGTAGTTAAGGCACTTCTAAATACCATCCCCGTGTAAACCTGAATCTCTGCAGCAAAACCGATACGCGCAAAAGTGGACAATAGAGCGTCGACTATCTCGGTGGAGCTCAGTTCCTTCAAAGGAATCGCCTGAGGACACTTTATCGAGGAACAGAGCATGTTCAAAAGGTACTTGCACCCTGATCGGCTCGGCGGCAAAGGCCCGACTGTGACGATTACCAGCCGACGGAATGGCTCCGTGATTACAGGAACCGACTCTAAAGGCGCCTTGCGTTTCTTTCCCGGCTTGCCAACTTGCTGACACGCGCCAGATGTCCTTACATAATTTTGCATGCCCTTAAAGCATCCTGGTCAGTAATATTCTAACAAAAGTTTCTCCATCGTGTTGTTGATTCCTAGATGACCCGACCAGCCATCTCCGTGACACAAAGCCAGGAGATGAGCCCTTTACTTCTCCGGAACGATAAACTGATCTGGGATCCGGCCCCTACGATCTCGGTGGTGTCTATACAGCAGTCCTCCCTTTTCGTCGATGGTCGCGTTGCGCCTAGCTATGCCCTTTTTGGCGTTGTAGTGTAAACGCGTCAGACTTTGGTCCTTCTGTTTGTCCGCGCTGAACGACTCCCTGTCTACCTGGAGGAGCTTGTCAGAGCTCCCAGACGTAAGTGAAAGCACAGAGCCGTCCTTCCTTTCTATTACTTCAACTGACGTCCTTTCTTCACGATGCCAGTTTTCTACAGAGATTATTTTTAGCTGGCCCCTTTGCTGCCACGCTGTATTCTTTTTTCTCCGTTGTCTAATATTTTAGTGGGAAATGCGCTTCCTAACGTTCTGCCACCGCTGCGCTGGGGTCCTCAGTTATATACTGAAACAAGGTTTGGGTACGGGCTAGTTGGTATTCCACTGTTTCAAACGTCACTTAGAGCGCATACATAGACAAGGGACCAAAAGAACGACGAACACACGCGCTGTCAAACTGATTTTAGCTCAGTTAGAGTTAGCTGAGCGGCGACTTGGCGGGCTCGCGAGCTGGTTAATGACTGCACCCTTCCCCCTCCGAACTCTTGACCGCACTCCCGTAACAAAAGTTCTCAATGGTTTGAAAAACGATACGGGTAGTTCCTTAGTAGCGCCTTCGAAACGCCTGCTTCTGTCTCCAGTTCACCGAAAGGACCGGAAATCATCACTCGTGCTACTGGCAGACGCCCGCTACATTCTAGCACTGGCTTGACCCAAGTCCTCGGCGTTTACAAAAGAAAGGTGAACTAGGTCCATGGTTGCTCCACTGTCCCATGATAGCCTACAGGTTTTTCGACTAATCAGTAACTCCTGGAAGTATGGACGCAGAAGCTTCCAGCTCTCTTCGCTTCCGCCCACGTAGAAAAACACTACCGCCTATTTATTTATTTTTTTTGCAATCCGGCAATCTGTGGCAAAGTGACCTATGCCCCGGCAATGATAACATCGAATCGGTCGCCTTCTCTCCAAATCTCTCGTATCATCGTTCTTTGTACCTTCCTCCGGAGGGTTGCTAGCTCCATTATCCTTGTTGCCGTCCTGGGTCTATTACAACGAGTCGGCCCTCTCGGTAGCTTTTGTCGTCGTTTTCATCTAATCGCAGGGCCCGTGCAAGTGGCGTCATGTTCGGAATGGGGACACTCCATGGGCTCTATTCTCCGGTGGCTGCCTTCGGACGCCGCTCCCTTCTCGCCTGGTAGGCGATCAGCAGGAGGGGACTGGTCGTCCTTGAACGATCTTCTAGTGCTCCAAAGCAGCTTTTCTCAGGACCAAGCTCAACTGCCTCGAACCATGCCGGCCTCAAGTTGCACTTTCGGGAAGCGTCACACAGGGGGCAGAAAAAAGCTCCACACGCGGCACACGAGGGCGGGGTATCTGAAGGGTCCGGCAGCATGGTCCACGCGCACCTGCGCCCCACGAATGGAATGGGACGGCGAATGGTTGCGTTCGAATAAATGACCGATATGCGAGTTACAACAAATGGTTGAGACCCTAAACAGAGAGCGCGTAAGAGTGGGGCTGAAGATTAATATGCAGAAGACAAAGATAATGATGAATAACCGGGCAAGGGAACAAGAATTCAGGAGAATTTAGGATCGCCAGTCAGCCTCTAGAGTCTGTGAAGGAGTACGGTACGTTTACCTAGGTCAATCAATCACAGGGAACCCTGATCCTGAGATGGAAATTCATGGAATAAAAATGGGTTGGATCGCATACGACAGACATTGCCAGCTTCTGACTGGAAGCTTACCATTATCATTGAAGAGGAAGGTGCATTTTACCAGTGCTGACATATGGGGCAGAGACTTGGAGACTGACAAAGAAGCTTGAGAAGAAGTTAAGGACTGCGCAAAAAGCGATGGAACGAAGAATGCTAGGCATCACCATAAGAGACAGAAAGAGAGCGGTTTGGATTAGAGAGCAAACGGGTATAGACGACATTCTAATTGACATGAAGAGAAAAAAATGGCGCTGGGCAGGTCATGTAATGCGTAGAGTGGATAACCGTTGGACCATTAGGGTGACAGAATGGGTGCCATGAGAAGGGAAGCGCAGTACAGGACGACAGAAGACTAGGTGGTGAGACGAAATTAGGAAATTTGCGGGCGCTATTTGGAATCGGCTGGCGCAGGAAAGGGGTAATTGTAGATGGCGGGGAGAGGCCTCGTCCTGCAGTGGACATAAAATAGGCTGATAATGATGGTGATGATGATGATGCTAGTTAATAGTCCGTCTCTAACAGTTCGTTAGCTGAAACTTGTGAAAGCTCGGCCGATATATTAAAACATAAGTTCCTAAAAACCGTGCCCAATTAGTTACGTGGCACGTTGCTGTGAAGTTCCACAGAATGCCGAAGGGGCAATGTATAATAATTCATGTACATGAGCTAGTCGGAGTGCAGCTTTGTCGACGTGCACATGAAGTGAACTCTGGCTGGCCTGGTCAAATAATGAGCTGGAATATCTCTACGCAGGTCTAACGAAAAGTGATGGTAATACTTCATGGCCTCACGTTTCTCGCTTTGTTGCGTTTTTCGCTTTCTATTTATGTTTACGAAGCAGTGTAGACGTGTTCTATTACGCATTTTTGTGTAATAAGTACAGTTGCAGAAGTAAATCAGGGGCCGAAATCACAAAGCTTTCTGTCTATAAATGTTTTTTTTTAATGGCCAGCCGTCTTCGCGAATGAAGCGGCCAAGATGGACATTAAATTATGGAGTATTACGTGCCAAACCCACTTTCTGTTTATGAGGCACGCCGCAGTGCATGGCTACAGAAATTTAGACCAACTGGGGTTCCTTAACGTGCACCTCAATCTAAGTACATGGGTGTTTTCGCATTTCGCCCCCATCGAAATGCGGCCGCGGTCGCCGGGAATCGATCCCGCGACCTCGTGCTCAGCAGGGTAATGGTTGGGGTCGGGCATGAAATAGATGGTAGCTGACCCATGCCGTCGTCCAACTTATCCACGCTGACGACATTGTTGAAGAGAGAGACTTGTTCTCATGGAGAACGAGGAATATGGGATTTATTTACAGTATCTACATAAGAACGTTACAGTTCATCAGTCTAACATGACTGAAAGAGGAATGCACACTAAGGAGCCGCCAACGGCTCCTTAAATACACTCTGTCCTCCCTAGATCCCTAGGTGAGAGAAAACGGCAGTTCACCGCCAATTCCAGAGCGTCCAACGTCATCGTAGCCGACCCGCCTTTGAGGGGGAGGGCTCACGAACTCACTTCCGCACAGGCTGCACTGACCACGCCGAGGTGAGTGGGTTCTCGCCGACACGGTGCTAGACCCGAGCAGGCGCCGCTTTATCCTACAGTCGACTCCGCAGACAATGGGCGCCGCGTCTGTCCATTGACTGACGACTTCTAAGCTGCGTGAGGCGGCACCCCAAAATACCTTGCAGGAGCTCCCCTGCTCCAAACAGACCGTACCGGGGTCGGCGTACATACTAGCAATACTTGCTCCGCCGCCCGCGTCTAGCCATCTTGGCGCCCTTCCGTTGGGGATGCGGCGCATTGTCCCCCTCAGAAAACGAGTCGCCGCCGCAGCCATGGTGGCGCCGATGGGCTGGGGACTGACGTATTGCCGTAATTTCAAAGCGAGTCGTTGCAGCAGACCTGGTGGCGCCTTTCCGTTGGCCGCTTCCCCGAAGATCACCAGCACCAGCCGGTCGACCGTAATACCTCCTCCATGGCCCGGGAAATTTCGACTAGCCAGTGCTGATAACCGCTGGGCAGGAATAAAATGGCTGGTTGCAAGGGGGGGATGCCTTGGCTTGCAGCGACCAGCGGTGAAATGATGACACCGCCCCAAAACATCCAACAAGGACAGGCAACTGCAAAACGAACCCTACAACACGTCTCTGCGCCGAGATGACGTATCTTGGATCTCACTTTAGACCCGCTGGGCTTTAAAAAAAATATAAGCTGTCCGAAAAAATTGCTACATCATCAAGATATGGCAAGGCGAACTCCTGCAAGTCTTTTAGGACAATATCCATTAACTTAGAGAAGCTAAACGGCACGTTCTTCAGCCCGCAGCTGAGGGCGAGAGGGCGAAAAGTGCCTACAGGTGAAATAAATGCGGCATAGCGACTGGCACTTTCTGAAAGGGAACTTGCCAGTATCTCCGCGCTTGATCTATAGTTGAAATGTATTTAGCAGCGCTAACTATTTCAATTCATTCCTCAATGTTGGGTATCGGGTACAGCTGATCCCTAGTGATGGCATTTAACTTCCTGTAGTCAACACACGGACGAAGGTCCTTATTAGGGGTTTCTACAAGGATTGGCGGAGACATGTAGTCACTCTAAGCGGGCTCAATAACTCCCAACTCTAGCATGCGCTGTAGCTCTGCCTCCATAATTTCTCTGTCGTGGAGACACCCTCTAAGGCTTTGATCTTACGGGTTCGGTTGATTTCAGCTCTATTTCATGCGTTATTAGTTCGGTTCTACCTGGCCGATCGCTGAATCTATCGAGATATTTCCCTAACAGCCCTCTTAGCTCATCTAGCTGCTCGGGTCTGAGAGCGCGCGAGCTTACCAAATATTTCAGTACTTTTTCTAAGCTGATTTCAGAGTTGGAGGTCTCCTTATACTCACTAAACTAGGTACTAGTGTCATCCTGCTCCTTGATGGTACAGTTAACGACTAGGCTCCGCTCTATGTACGGCTTCATCAAATCGCAGTGGTATATCCTCACCTCCTTCCTGCGACCGGGCATTTTCAGAGCATAGTTAGTATCTGAAAGCTTGTGCAACACTTTAACGGATCCGTCTCAGTGAACTTCAAGCTTGTTCTTTCTTGAAGGTTTGAGGATCATTACCTGGTCTCCGGCGTTAAACGTACAAAGACTCTCATTCTTGTCGTAATAGAACTTGGCGTTCTTGTGAGCTACTCCCATTTTCTTTTCGACTAGTTCTTGGGTTGCACTTAGCCGTTCCAGCAGATCTAGCACGCATTCTACCACTGCTGGACTCTCTCTTCTTTCTTCCCACAACTTTCCTAACATTCTCAGTGGAGAAAGGAGTGCCCTCCGATACACTAGTTGTGCTAGCGAGAACCCTGTAGCCTCATGAGGAACCGTTCGCAAAGCAAACAAAGTGACCGGAAGGCAATTCTCCCAGTCCTCCTTCTGCTCGTAACAGAGCGCCCGCAATCGCTTAAGCACTGAATGTCGTCTTTCTACACTATTTGACTGAGGGTGATAGACGGAACTGTGTATCAACTTTACCCCGCACTTTTGCAAGAATGTGGAAGTCAGTGCGCTGGTGAATACTGAAATGAAACGAAATCGTGAGGTTTTAGGTGCCAAAACCACTTTCTGATTATGAGGCACGCCGTAGTGCAGGACTCCGGAAATTTGGACCACCTGGGGTTCTTTAACGTGCACTTAAATCTAAGTTCACGGGTATTTTCGCATTTCGCCTCCATCGAAATGCGGCCGCCGTGGCCGGGATTCGATCCCGCGACCTCGTGCTCAGCAACCCAACACCATAGCCACTGAGCAACCACGGCGGGTGGTGAACACTGACCCTTGATCCGCCTGAATGTCGGCTGCAAACCCAACTCGTGCGAATACTGTCAAAAGCGCGTCTGCTACTTCAGTGGAGCTGAGCTCTTTCAGAGGGATTGCTTCTGGAAACTTTGTAGCCGGACACAGCATGGTAAACAAGTACCTGTAACCCGACTTTGTCTTTGGTAGAGACCCTACCGTGTCTATCACAAGTCGTCTGAAAGGTTCTGTTATTAGGGCACTACCTTTAGTGGAGCTTTCCTAGTTTACCCGAGCGCTGGCAGGCGTCGCATGATCTTACAAAGTTTTCTACGTCTTTGAAACAGTCAGGTCAGTAGTATTCCATAAACAATATTTCCTTTGATTTGTTTATGCCTAGGTGGCCAGACCAACCATTTCCATGAGAGAGACTCAAAAGGTCCTCCCTGTACTTAGTAGGTACCACTAACTGATATAGAATCCTACCCTTTCGATCTCTGTAATACCAATACGACAATCCTCCTCTCTCTTGTATCGTCACGTAGCGCCTAGCAATGCCTTCTTTAGCTGTGTGATGTAGTTTAGCTAAGCTGTCATCCTTCTTTTGCTCAGCTGCCAGTGACTGTCTGTCCACACGTAAGAGCTGATCAAACTTCTCTGAGGCCGGTGATACTAATGACCCTGTCTCGCTTGCGCGTGCGTCAGCTGACCCTTCCTGCAGGCTTGAACTTTGACACCCTAGTGATACGTTCTCATTGAGTTGGTCAGCTGGCCGTGTTTCCTCAACCATTTTTTCGTCCCTCGAGCCTAGCTCGGGTTCGGTCACTGAAATTACCTCTTTTGCTACTTCCGCTGGAGCAGCTTTTGAATTTTCAGCCGAAAGCGACGCGATTTTACGAGCTTGGCCTCGCGTCAACGCCTGTACTACGCTCTCTCCCAGTTTAAGCCCCGTGTCCCGCAGTAACTGATCCGACCGATTCGAAAAAATGTAAGGGTACTGCAGCGACAAGAATTTAGAAACTGCCACCTCGGTCCCGAGCTCCGTTAACGGTCCACTGATATTGAATTTGGCCGTGGGCAGACACACGCTGTGTTCTTCCACAACCCGTTCAATCCATGCTACTTCTTCAGTGAAGTCATCTACCGTCAGGTAAGACGGATGGACAATCTCCATCGTGGCGGCACTGTCTCGCATCACCCGGCATGGTTTGTCGTTAACTTGCAGGTCATGAAGATATGGGCTCAACAGTTCCATATTCTCGACTTTTTCATCCGCGTAGGAGAAAACTACACTAGGCTTCCCGCCGTTTACAGCGATATGTCCGAGTTTGTAGCACTTATAGCAACGGATTGCTCTAAAAGATTCAAATTTTCTTTTCTGCTCTTTTTGTACGGTTTCCCCGTTTGATTTCTCCTCGGTGTTTTCTGAGGGATTTCCTCCACGTCTACAGGCTGCGGTCGTCTAGTCTGCGAACCCTTTTTGAACGGAAATGGTTTCCGTGGTCCATTTCGGCGGTCCCAATTTCCGTCCTCGGCGTTCAGCTTTCTACGTGTTGCGTACTCTTCGGCTCATTCAGCCCCCCTTTCCAGCGTTTGCATTTCCTCTGGCTGGCACCCACAGCTTCACAGATTCTGGGATGCTTCTGCAAAGCTGCTCTAGACACATGCATTCAATAATCGTGTCTCTGCTCTCGTACGCTTCCGCGCTTTTCAACCATTCGACTAGGTTTGCCTTTAAGCCATATGCAAACTCCGGATATCTCTCGCAATCCTTCTTGCCCGTGCTTCTAAACCTTTGCCGAAAAGCTTCGGCTGAAAGGCGGTACTTCTTCAAAATACTAGCCTTGACCTTCGCATAATCATATGCATCTTACACACTGAGTCTCGCGATTACTTCCGTAGCCTCACACGGCAACATAGAAGACAACAACCGCTGTGGACATGTACTCGGGCCGAAGTTCATTTTCTCGCAAGTCCTTTCAAAATTTCCTAGGAACAAGCCTATTTCGTTCCCGACCTCAAATGGCTTTAACAGCCTGTCCATGCGGTACGATTCTGCCTCACTTGATCGTCCCAGAGCCCGTTCACTTCCTTGAGACAACTCCAAACGTTTGTTTTCAAGTTCAAGTTGCATTTATCTTAACTCGCGATCTTTCTCGCGTTCCTCTCTGTCCCGTTTTTATCTTTCTCGGTCCTGTTTCTCTCTTTTCCTAAGAAGTTCCAACCCAATTTCAATGTCCTCGTCACTGGCCGGTTCGGAAATTAGCTGCAATAATTACTATTTTAGCATTTGCTTGTGTACCTCTAGGACCAGTTCCTCACCAACAATCAACAATTCGTCTCTCAGCAGCGTCCTTAACTCCATGATTGCTGTTTTACTGCATTGGTCCTGCTCGCTAAACCTACCTAGGAAAACACAACCCAGCTAACAATCAACAATCCAGCTTCCCTACTGTTAGAATCAGAACAACCACAAAAATGAAGCCTAGAGAGTCAAAGCAAGAATGGAGCTCTCACCGCAGACACAGTACCACGTCGCAAAGTCCATGCCACCGCTGCCACCAGTTGTAATGGTTGGGGTCGGGCATGAAATAGATTGTAGCTGGCCCATACCGTTGTCCAACTTATCCACGCGAAGGACGTTGTTGAAGGGAGAGACTTGTTCTCATCGAGAACGAGGAACATGGGATTTATTTACAGTATCTACATGAGAACCTTACAGTTCATCTGTCTAACATGACTGAAAGAGGAATGCACACTAAGGAGCCGCCAACGGCTCCTTAAATACACTCTGTCCTCCCTAGATCTCTAGGTGAGGGAAAACTGCAGTTCACTGTCGACCAATTCGGAGCGACCAATTCGGAGGTGATTGGGTTCTCGCAGACACGGTGCTGCCCCGAGGAGGCGCCTCTTTATCCCAGAGTCGACTCCGCAGACAATGGCTGCCGCGTCTGTCCACTGACTGACGATTTCTAAGCTGCGTGAGGCGGCCCCGAAAAATACCTTCCAGGAGCTCCCCTCCCCTGCTCCAAACAGACCGTACCGGGGTCGGCGTACATACTAGCAATACTTGCTCCGCCGCCCGCGTCTAGCCATCTCGGCGCCCATCCGTTGGGGACGCGGCGCATTGTACTCCTTACAAAACGAGTCGCCGCCGCAGCCATTGTGGCGCCGATGGGCTGGGGACTGACGTATTGCCGTCCTTTCGGAGCGAGTCGTTGCAGCAGACCTGGTTGCGCCTTTCCCTCGGTCGCTTCCTCGAAGATCGCCAGCCCCCGCCGGTCGAACGTAACAGCAGACTAACATCATAGCCACTGAGCAACCACGGCGGGAAACATGGACATTGGCGGCCACGTGCAGTTAGGAGACCCGCCGTGGTTGCTCAGTGTCTATGGTGGTGGGCTGCTGAGCACTAGGTCGCGGGATCAAATCCCGGCCACAGCGGCCGCATTTTGATGGGGGCGAAATGCGAAAACACTCGTGTACTTAGATTTAGGTGCACGTTAAAGAACCCCAGGTCGTCGAAATTTCCGGAGTCCTCCACTACGGCGTGCCTCATAACCAGAAAGTGGTTTTGGCACGTAAAATCCCATAATTTAATTTTAATTTAGGAGGAGTTTTAGAGCAGGAACTTTTTTTCGTGAATAGGCTAGTGCTGGTTGAGCAGTCCCGCGTATTTTCTGCGACTTTGTCCTTGTGCTCGCGCTAGGACAATTCTTGAAGATGACCTGCCAGCATGGCGTTCCATCGATTAAACAAGCAGTTATGTCATTGTACAAGAACTTAGTGCAGCTGTTGCGGAGTGTGTGGGCTCCCTGATCTTGAGGTGTAGCTTTCCCTAATGATGGTTAATTTTGCGATATACGGTGGCACGCCATTCCGCTCCACTGTGGAGCATATGTGTGAAATCTAGAGCCAATGACAAATAAACTGCCATCGTTGCGCCGTCTCAACCTCCTGTGTATAGCATCTAGCATTATGGCTGAACTGACGACCTTCCTGCCTACCTTTATTTAAACTAGTCTCTTTTCTTGTTGGTCCCACGAATATTCCCAGCCTAAAGAAGTGAGTTATGCAACTCTGACATTTGTGTTTCAAAGTGCAGCTTTCTTCGCGAATCCTTACAAGCTCTCCCGACCGCAGCTGCTGTCTTGCGGAATAGGCGCGTGCCTCAGGTCGCGTAGCACGCATGCGCGTTTCTATTACACCACGGACGCAGGGATTAAACGGGAAGAATAATAGTCAACCTTACCGCCATCTTTCGCGTCGTAATTCTCTAAGCATACGTCTGCCCTCACCATTGTTCCGTCCGTCCTCTTCGTCCTCGTCGCATCACCGTGAACGGCGCAGCGCGTAAACGGTACGGTGCGTAAACACAAACATTGCATCACATTAATTGTACATTTGGCTTTATAACAGTTAGGTAACCACTTGAAGAAAGCTTCGTTTCAGATTTCAACGTATAGGTTGGATATGCATAATTTTAGAGCGCAGCTCTTTGGCGTCCGTTCCTGGGTTTCGCGTCGTCGTCGGCGTTGTCGTCGGCCTCGTAACCAGCTCCGCCCCCCTTTCATCCCCCCAGCGCTAGCAGCGACCGACTGATACCGCTGGATGCCGCTGACGCCGCTAGAGAGTCAAGATAACGTGACTGCATAGAACACCGTCGCCGCCATGCAGAAAGAGGAGGAAAGGGTCCCCCCCCCTGTTCTTGTGTGGCGGATAGGGTGCTCTTCAGTTGCCGACGCGCCGGTTATTTCACGTAGGCCCCGGCACGTCGACGAATACGTGACCACCTTCCCACGGCTAGACCTGGTTCTTAGCGCTGCGGAAGCGAGGGTATCATATTGTTTGTGTCGGCATCGGCGGCGTTGTCCCTGAAACCAACTCCGCAGCTGGGGTTGACTCACTATCGGCGTCAGCGGCATCAGTCAGTCGCTGCTATCTCTTCCCTCCTCCCTTTATCGTGTTGTCCGCTTGCTGCGCGCGCTTCTGCCCCCATCGTTTGCCGCTGGGTGTACACGCCGCCCCCCTCCCCCCTCTTCCTGCGAGTCTCCGGTTGTCAAAGCGCCGGCTCGAACTTAATTCCTTTCTTCGCTCCTCCTCCAATGCAACCCCTGTGCGGTGGCAATCAGAGAGCCAGATCGGTGGCGGCGGATCTGTATATGTGCACCGCCCGAGCCGAAATTGCCGCTGCCGTTCGCCCTGTGCGGTGGCAATCAGAGAGCCAGATCGGTGGCGGCGGATCTGTATATGTGCACCGCCCGAGCCGAAATTGCCGCTGCCGTTCGCCCCTGCGAAATTATCTGCCAGTTCTTTCTGAGCCATGAGCGAGACGACCGATGGAAGTCCTCCGTGCTGCTGCTGCTGCTGCTGCTGCTGCTGCTGCTGCTGCTGCTGCTGCTGCTGCTGCTGCTGCTGCTGCTGCTGCTGCTGCTGCTGCTGCTGCTGCTGCTGCTGCTGCTGCTGCTGCTGCTGCTGCTGCTAAACGAGCTGCCAGAGCAGAGGCCCAGCGCCGTCGCCGTCAGAATCCAGAGGTGCGTGCCGCCGAAGCAGAAGCTTACCTAGTGGAGTCTTTGTTAAAGGAATACGTGTGAAAAATAAAAAAAAATTCTGTGATAGCGCATACATGTGTTGCTCGATTTCTTTGCCTCAATCTATCGAAAAGGTGAAACAGCTTATTTGCTGCGCTCAAATTTCGCATTAGGAAGTAACGTAATCGTCGGTAATTTTTTTCTTTACTCTGAGCGCGCTTCCTCTATTGGTGGTGACTTTTTGTTTATTATTATTATTATTATTATTATTATTATTATTATTATTATTATTATTATTATTATTATTATTATTATTATTATTATTATTATTATTATTATTATTATTTCCAAAGCTTGCGTCGAGTTACTGCGCCGCATTCTCGGTCCATTACGTTAGGCGGCAGTTTGACTTCGGTGCATTTTGTGCTTTCTGGGAACGTCTGGTTTGCACGAGCGGCTTTGGATGAAGTACTTTCGGACGTCTCTATACAGTCTCTCTCTCCCTTCTCTCTCTTCCCCTTCCCCCAGCGTAGGGTAGGCAACCGGATTCTTGACTGGTTAATATCCCTGCCTTTCTTATATCCCCCCCTCTCTCTCTCTCTTGACTTCTTTACGACTTTATGTTCAGCATGACGTGTCCGTGATATAATAAAATGTCATTTTCAGAATGCGCGTCAGTGGCGCACACTGAAAGTGATATTCCCGATGTATTCGAGCAAGAATACAACCGGTCTTTAAGGTTCACATGCAGTTCTTCGATATGTTGTATTATACATGCATCTGTGCATATGTTGCATTACATATGCATCTACGTGCTCCATTACAGTTACTTGGCATGCTTTCTCCATTAGTTACTGAGCATGGTTACTTGGTTAGTTAGCATTAATTACATGGCATGGTTTCTCTGCGCTTCATGTTGCGTAGTACAAGCCCTATATGTGCACGAAAAAATGATGCCAACCGTATGTGACGCCGATACCCCGATTTGCAGGCGTCCATCTATTTGAACGACCCGAATAACCCGTGGTTTCCCGGCTTTCGTTGGGGAATCTGCATCGTCGCAGACTGCAGCGAAGAGGATGTGCAAGCTATCGCGCGAGCAAGTACGTCACGTGTTTGTTTTGTTCGATGTGTTTCTTAAAAAATCCTCGTTTCCCCTCGTCAAATGTGCGCGTAGTGATGGCGACTAAGCGCTTCATTCCGCTCCTCTCTCGGAAGCAAATAAACGAAACGGAAAAAGTACAGTCAATGCAACGGGCAACTGTGCCATTCTAGAGTACGTGGACACCAGCTGCCATCCACTTCCCGCAAAAGCCAAAATCAGCTGGCCACTACTACACTCTTAAGCAAAATTACGCCCTTTAGGTCGTATCTTGCCACAAAACAATAATCGTCACCTGTCTTGCCTGCATTTCCTTTCATTAACGCTGCGGGCCCGGTACTTCCAAGTCACGCACGGCATGCGCGCTATCAGCATGGGCGAGCATTCTCGACAAGAAAGTAGCGGGAGCAGCGTTTTCAATAAAGGAAACGCAAACAAGACACATGACGATTATTGTTGTGTGGCAAATATACACCCCAAAGGGTGTACATTTGTTTAAGAATGTAACGGAGCAGTTGGATCGGACCACATGTATAGCAGTTAACAAAAATATATTATAATATTTACTTTTGACTAAGCTAGACTGATCAGAATGTTGCTACTGCGTTATGTCAGACCGCTAGCCTAGAGCAGTAATCTCGAACTGCCATGTTACGTTATTAAAACCGCATAGCCCATCCATCTTGCACACAGATTTCGTATTCCAAGAATGTTTTTTCACGCACCGGTGAGAGCATTTTTAATGATATGTGGAGAGGCTAGCCGAGCAAATGGCTTGGCACGTCACTACAGATTAAATATACAACAAGAGATCAAAAGACGAAAGAAGAAAGAAACGCGCACGCATTGAACTTGACATGAACATGACACACAAATGACAAGAGCAAAACGGAAAGTAAAGCTTTATGGCACCGTCACCAAACACAAAATTATCCACCTGTCTGGTGCATCGAAAGAGTCAGAGCTGGATAACATTTCGTTTACCTGCAATGCCATAAAGCCGAGAACTTAAACAAAAATACCTTAAATGAAATTTATCGCTCAAAGGCGTGTCATAGGAAACAACCCAGAAAATTTTCTGCAAGTGCGAATGATACGAATGATAGGGACGCATTATCCAAACAGAACTCGTGGAGCTGCAACTGAATGATGAGCAGTATTTCACTACACAGCAGAATGTATGAAACTATGTGCTTTGTAGATGCAGAAATGTAGTCCAATCTAACACTTCTGTCGGAATTGGTTCTTGTTAAAACAGCCTCATTCGTCTTTCTCTTCTCAGACTGACACGTTTTCAGTTACACCACAAAAAGTTTAACTTGGTACTTTCGAATTTATTTGCAGAAGTTAGTTGAATAGTTTCAGCGCATGTTGCGGGACGGCAAACGAAAACTGACGATTTTCTTTCTAGACAGAGCGCTGGAAACGGTTCGCTAATTTCTTTTCTCTACCTTGCGCAGTCCTCGATGGCCAGGAGATAACCGTGCGGTATTGTACTACGGGTGCGATACCAGAGATGACTACGTCGCAGACCATCGTCGTGTGAGTTCTGGCTACGTGTCGCACCTTCACGCATACACGAAAACAATAAGGGAAGCTCGCAGGTAACGACACTTTACTCTTAAATTGGATAGCATTTATTCGCGTACTGTCACCCGCTTTTCTGAATGTGCCTCGCGCCTCGCACCGCCCGTGGTAGTCGACTCTCGCATCGATAGCAGTCGCGCAAGCGCACAGTGAACCTTGCAGTCGCAACGTTTGTTGCACAAAGTTCGACGAGCTTTGGGAGCAGAACGCCACGCATCACGAACAGATGCACAACAGAAACGCAGGCTTCAGCATGTGCGCGCGAAACGCAAGGACAGCGAGTTTTTCAATTAAATAAATCAAAAGTACCAGCGGAGGCTTCAACAGAAGCGGGAAGTAGAAAGACAGCGGGTGCCCTTACAACTGAAGGGCGGCAGATGCATGTAAATGGCCGCACATTTGCAGGCGCACTAAATTCGAGATTGGCAAGAGATGCTTCATATACTTCAGTATACACTGTCCTCGCTGTCATGGGCAGCGAAACGTCTACGGAGCGCCACAATTCCGCAACAAAATGTCAAGAAAGCTAGTCACATTATTGTTCGACAACGAACGTGTCGAAACTTACATCACGCCATCGTGAGCCCAAACGAATGCATAAGGTCGTGTCATCGGGCGTTTTAAGCATGAATTGTAATCGCATTGGTATACTTTACTGTGATTGATGCTGGGCATCGGTCAATACAAAATGTACTGCATGCTGCCGTATTTGTTACTCGTGACCCACGTAAGCTTTCTACTCACTTTTGTCTAAAAACGTGACAACTAATCGCTAGTATTGTAACGCTATATACAGGGTGTCCTAGGTAACTTGTGCCAGACATTAAAAATATGTAAATGCCACGTAGCTGGACAGAACCAAGGTAATGTAGTGTGCCGTCGCTTGGAGATACTCAGAATATTTTTTTTCATCCCGAGTAATTAGAAAATGAGTCTTAATTAATCAACTTGTGAAATATTACATGTAGATGAAAAGTGTCAATGAGAAAATTCTAGAGCAACATGAAAAACTCCCGATAGAGCTTTTTGTTGTTCAATGAGTGCTACATAAAAGTGTTTTTCCAGTGGTGAAAGAAGCCCGCGAATACACGCAATATTGCCGCGCGACTGGCCGCTCGAGACACTTTGCGTGTATTCGCGAGCTTCTTCCACGCTCGGAAAAACGCTTTTATGGAGCACCTATCGAGCAACAGAAAGCTGCGTCGAGAGTTGTTCATGTTGCTCCACGATTTTCTATTTGACACTTTTCATCTTAATATAATATTTGAGGAGTTGATTAATTAAGACTAATTATCTAATTAGGTGGAATGAAAAAATAATCTATCTCCAAGCGGCGGCAAACAACATTACCTTGCTATTGTGCAGCTACGTGGCATTAGCACATTTTTATTGTCAGAATAGTGGCTAGCCGGGCTTGTTGGTACGAACACATTCTTTAGTAAACGGCGCGAATAACGGGACAGAGAAAAGTGCGCTTGCGTCGTGTGCCTCTTTTCTGTCCCGTTACTCGCGCCGCTTGCTAACGAACATATCTTAATGTTTGGCTTAAGTTACGTGGGACACCCTGTATAGTACTGAAGACGCAACAATCGCCTGAAACAAACAAACGAACAGATACAATGATTATTGAGGGGCATTGCTGCCCGCAATTAATTTCTGGCATTTTTGCAGTCGTGACATCGGCTCTTGTGAGCAGCCAGACCCGCTGCTACTGAACAATTTCACGAACCGTTCGCGTGAGCCGAAAGCCCTGCACGTGTGTTCGCCACCAGGCCCACATTCCGTTTCAGGCGTCAACGAAACGATTCAAGTCGTCCACTCCAATAAGGTAGAAAGAATGTTCAAAATACGTTGAGAGGCACGCTGAAAAAAAGGTGCTTGAGATTACCCGATAGATGTCGCACGACATAGTGCACCACAAAGCGTGCATCGTACATTCCTAAGCCATTGACTTCTAAAGTGACTTACAGTGCTACCCGTTAAAGCTTGTGCTTAGCTGTAAAGTAGCTTTCTTTTCTGCATGCATGTGTGAGGATATTCATTTTATGGCAATTTTTCGCTACTGTATACGTCATGCACGTTTGCCTTGCTCCGAATGTGGACACTTATGGGAAATCGTAGAACACCTACTAATGAATTGTCCTCCATACGAGCCACATAGACGTGTTTTCAGAACAGCACTCACGCTACTTGCTTTTTAACACACAAAAGCTTCCTGGACCATGAAGTAACGTATCAGTGTGACTAACTGCCCTGAAGGCTTTAGGAGGATTCTTCAGAAGCATAGTGCTATAATGTCGAAGTGTTGACACACAACAAACGTTAGCGTTGTTTATATCGATGCGAAAGCGTTAAATGGCCCACTGAGCGAAAAAGCCGTCTGCAGCAGCGAAACTTCCCATTGGCTGCGCGCGCTCGTGACGCTGGCTCGGCGGAGCCGAAGTGTTGTGCGAGGGGAGAGAGAATCGCCGCGACGCCACGACAGCTTCGCTCTCGGAAGCCCGTGTTATCCGCTTGTTCCCTGACCGCGCAAGCTCTCGCCTGCTTTCTAACGGCGCCTCGGTAAGGCCAAATCAAAACGTCCCAAGCGTCTCGACGCGCTCGCTTGCCCTCGAGGAGTTCGCAACTCGAAGGTCCGCTCCGCAGCGTTTAATTGGACATTAGAGTGTTTTAGTTGAGCGTCTTTACGGTACGCTCCGCTCCGAGCTGCCCCGCTAAGCCACAGCGGAGCGGCGGGCGATTTTCACGTTTTAGTTATACGTTTTGCGTTGCGGAGCGGACCTTTCGTGGTTGCAGCGCCCCCTGGCTAAATTCAGGGTAATGCAAGAAAATAAAAACACTTTATGATCACTCTTATACAGTAAAACGTATATGTATATATATATATATATATATATATATATATATATATATATATATAACTTGTTTCTCCATGAAGTATCTAGACGTGCGCTTGTAATGCGTTACCGGTCCATTTTATCCAATGGAAAATAAAGCGCCGTGTTGGGGAACGCCACCTGTTAGCCAGCGCGCTTGCTTTCTGCATCCAATCCAATCCGTTCTGACGCCAACGCTAGCCAAAGTGCTGCGCTGCACGCTCCGCTCAGGCAGCTTCTAAGCGGACCGTGTTCCTCGCTCCGCTATGCCGCTTACGGCTAAGCGGATGGCGCATGCGCATTCGCGCTTCCGCTCCGCTTAACTGCTTAGCGGAGCGTAAACACGCTCAACTAAAACACTCTATTAATGCTTTCGCATTCAGAACCCATAAGAAGTGTTTAGGTGTCCTCGGATTCGGTTTTCATGTGAAAGCGTCAAATGACCCACTGAGCGAGAAAGCTGGCGTCTGTCGTCTGTAGCAGCGAAACGGCACCTAAAGTAGCCTTGCTATTGGCTGCAACGCCACGTCCCGAACGCGCCGCGAAGGATTTCCCATTGGCTGCGACGCCACGAGCTGCGTCTTGACGGAGTTGCGTGAAGGGAGATGGCATCGCTGCGGCGCCATGTCACCCTCGCTCTCGGTTCGAGCGCTCCTCGACGGAGCAGAACCAACGCCTCCTAGATGGCAGGCCCGTGTAGTGTGCTCTATGACGTTATGCTACTTCGACCGAAATTTCCACTGTCAAGCACAGCGTGACGAAAGCGGTGACGTCATAATCACTGCGGCCTAATCAGGAGCATCCCCATTAGATTCTATGGCAGTCGGGCAAGGTAACATGACGTCCCGGATCGAAGTGCACAGACCTTGTGCTATTTAGGAGGCGTTGGGAAGCTACACATGCTGCGGCTAGAGTGCGCCATGTATCCCGTGCGAGGAGAAGGCCGCGTCTGTGGCATGCGGCGTTGGCACCACAGGCTGCTGCTTGCTGGCTCCGGCAGCACGCACCGCTATAGTAGATAACTCGCAGCGCAAAACCCTGAGGACTGCTCAGCGTCTTTCAGTTGGGCATTATAGCTTTCGCATTCAAAATAACTGCTTAGGTGTCATCGGATTTTTTTTTTATTATTTCCCTATATTCTAATTGTGCTCGGTTTTGTAGGATACGAAAACGTCATTGTGTGTTCATGTGTGTATTTGACTTTGATGGCTCTGGTTCTTCGTGTGGTACTGCAAAGCTGCTCGAAAACTCGCATTTATTTGTACAAGACGGTAAGAAATTTGAAAAATCACCTGTAGCAAATAGTACAATTTTAGTCCTTGAGCTGGTCTAAATACATAATCCAAATGCATGATCGACTAATCAACAAAGTGAAGTAATTAGGTTTTAACTAATTACTTCAGGCACACATTGCAATTTACAAACTGTAGCCAGTGAGACTGCAGTGCATATCGGCGTGAAAAGAATTTTGTTAACGACCCATTTCCAAGACATTTGCCATCAAGGGCGCGATCGGAGATCTTTGTTCGATACGCGTTCTGTTCGTTTGCTGCAACGTCACAAAGTGGCAGTGTGCAAGATTTGTGAGAACGGGGCGGATAGAGGAGCCAATCGGCAAGCGGTGAACTCCCCGGAAGTTTACTTCCCTCGTTTGTCGTCTGCTTGCAGACAGTATACTACAAAACGAAATGTTTCTCGTCTTCCAATTAATGAAACATTTATCTAAATTTTGTCTTCTCAAGCTTAAACACGTTTTTAAATAGCAGTAAGTGTGAATATTACAATTTATAACTATTAGTTTCTCAGCGTCGTCCCTAGGTGGCGTCGCGTACAGCGAGGGGAAAAAAGAAACCACGGGAACAGTGGCGCACTTTTTAAGAGGCAACAACAACATTCTAGTGGCTCGTTGGCACCCGATAATGGGGTCGAGCTCGCCGCACAACCAACGCACTTTTTGTTTCGAGAAATAAAAGCGACGCCGGAATTCGCTTTCTGCCATTTCTTCGAATGCGTTTCGCACCCCCACTGCTATCGTTGCTCCTCAAGCAACGCCAATGCGACAGCCGAAGTTCCCCATCGCAAGCGTCATTTTCTTGAATAAAACTATTGATTGGATGCGAACGTGTCATTCTGCGCCCAAAGCCGCCGTATCGATCCGCCGAGCAATCTAGCTCCGAGCAATCTAGCTCAAGGATTAGAGCTGGATTTGGATATGCCACAGGTGATATTTAAAAAGTGGTTAATGTCTTCTCCAAACACACACACACACACACACGTGTGTGTGTGTGTTCGTTTGTCACAAACATATGAAGCGAGCAGACAAAGACGTCGAGGAAAGCATACGGTAAGCATACGGTTACCGACCTGTTAATATTTGAAATTACACACACACACACACACACACATACACACACACACGTGTGTGTGTGTGTGTGTGTGTGTGTGTGTGTGTGTGTGTGTGTGTGTGTGTGTGTGTGTGTGTGTGTGTGTGTGTGTGTGTGTGTGTGTGTGTGTGTGTGTGTAATTTCAAATATTAACAGGTCGGTAACCGTATGCTTACCGTATGCTTTCCTCGACGTCTTTGTCTACTCGCTTCATATGTTTGTGAGAAACGAAATCGGGCCCCTCGGTTCGCCTCCTCGTCCGTAACATCGCGAGGCTCTCGACTACGGCCGCCTTCATGCCTTCGGGTAGCCTACGAGGGTTCATAGACCTGATGCCTCCTCCCAAGTATACGTACTACATGACACCTACAGTAGAAAGAATGTTCTGCATCCGCCGCAATGACAGTGAATTGTGGCGCTGACTAGAAGTCCTAAGCATGGATTTAGTACAAATATAACACTCAAGAAAGTGAATGGGAAAACGGCGCCGCGGTAGCTCAATTGGAAAGATCATCGCACGCGTAATGCGAAGTGTCCGTATACCACTTGCGGTCAGTAAATTCTTTAGAGCGCAGCCCTTAAGCCCAGACCACACGTATGCTTGCGTCCGCGCGCCCACGCATTAGCAAGCGGTGCGGCACAGCTCGTACGCGTCGAAACGCGGCGTGATCTCGGGGGTCCTCTCTGTTAATGTGCGCTTGGGCTGCCTCGCGTCGGCACACCTGGCTACGCAGCTACGGCGCGGCACAATAAACTCTGGGTGACGCAGATTTAAGTCATGCAAGAAAGTGCTTCTTCTTTCCTTTTTATGCCGATGTAACAGCTATAAAAATATAACAATTACGTTTGTGGATATCGAAGCATTTTGGAACACTGTCGATAACAAAGTATGAAGCGGCGTCTGCCAAGGCGCCTGTGAGTGAGCCGAGTGAACGCGCGCTGCCGCACGTCTTTGTGGATACAAGCCATCATTCCTCGCAAGGCGCGGCAGCGCTATAAGCGCGCAGACGCGAGCTTGCGCGCGTGTGGTCTCGGCTTTATGCCCCAACCACTGGCGCGCGTCGGCAAGCTTCGGCGCGCGCCGACAAGCGAACGCGTCGCTTCGCGTTCGCTTGTCGCTTCGTTTACAGCAGGCTTAAACAGCCTGCTGTAAACTAAGCTTGAAACAATAAGTTAGTGATATGTATGCGCTTTTAGATATAAAAAACACGCTTGAATAATGAATGTACGCCTGCCGTAACAGTTTGTTTTTTTATTTTTGAAGTAACAATAGTGCACAAAATATCGACATCAGCGCTCGCGCGTCGTCTACCTGCAATATCGCTTTGCAAACACCTGCACTACGATGCCATATCATATCAAAAACTGTTGTACCATTTCATTTTTTGGTAGCTCATTGCACAGCCAACTATGTAAGAATTAGGTGTGCAAAGTATCACTGAAAAAATCTGTGTTGGAAATATTGTCACGTAGTAGTGACGGTAAATAAATAGTGCAGACTCAATCGCATTGATAGCGGCGAGCAATGTCAGCAATCATCGAAAATCTCATCTGCGGGTCAAGCGCGTCGGTTTGCATACATCAGTCGTCGAAAGTTACAGCCTATTCGCTGGTGCCCGCGCGCCTTCCAGAAACTACTACACAATTCGTGTCGCGTATGCAATCAGATTAACAAGGTTCATCGACAACAGACAGAACCATCGAAAACATTCGCAAAACTTCCGATACGTTCAGACCCGCCGTGGTTGCTCAGTGGCTATGGTGTTGGGCTGCTGAGCACGAGGTCGCGGGATTGCATTCCGGCCACGGCGGCCGCATTTCGATGGGGGCGAAATGCGAAAACACCCGTGTGCTTAGATTTAGGTGCACGTTGAGGAACCCCAGGTGGTCGAAATTTCCGGAGTCCTCCACTACGGCGTGCCTGATAATCAGAAAGTGGTTTTGGCGCGTAAAACCCCGTAATTTAAATTTTAATACGTTCAGGCGTATCCTGCACCGAGCGATAACGTTTAACATTTTTTAGCCGATGAAATACTGTAACCAGATACCGATAAAGCATCCGTGTCAATTTAATTACGCTTGTTGGTGCATGAAAGAAACGTGAAAAAGTCGGTTCTGAGAAAATCACCAAAAAAGAATTGAAACACCTGTAGCACTCACAAAAAAAATCTAGAATAGCTAAAATTTACGTAATTCGTAGCTTGTCTCCCCCCGATTCTTGATTCTGTCAAATCTAGCCCATGGAGCACCTTTATTATACTAGGTTGTTTTGATGCATCAACACCGCATCCGGAGGCCTTCACATTGAGTGTATTGCTACAAAACATTTTCACAGTGTAATGGTCATGTTCCATTGTAACTGGTTTCTACATGTCAAGTTTGTCTTTCCTTACATTATTGAAATGAGATACCATCAGATAATACAAGCTTTAGAATTGGAGGGTTTTAATAGGGGTCTTTCGTTGCCATTTGCCAAGTCGTACTATTGAAGCGCTTATTCGAATGTATGGGAGCAGCTCATTTGCATAGTACAAGAAATATATAAACAGGTTATTTTCACAATTTAGACACTTCGTCAGCAGAAAAAAAAATTACAGTTTATTATTTTCAGCCTGCTATGATGTTTTGACTAAGAAAGATATATTCAATTTGTTCTGTGGGGCACGCAATAATTGCTGTGGCATATTATTTTATTGCACAACACTGGATACAGTAGCCAGGCATTACTAAAACTCAGAAGAAAATTACATAATGCATATGATCAGGCACATAGCATATTATTATTGCACTTGCTTAATTCATGTCCCCTTTTTTAATTGCACAAAAGCTACTGCACTGAAATAGTATACTAGCACATACTTAAAAGCACGATGTTATATTACGATAATAATCAATCATTCCATTGTTTACTGTAGTACCCAGGAAGAGCGAGAGAGCCTTTGTACTGGTGCACTTAACGAGCACTATGCGAGACAAAATGTACTGAAAACATGAATGTGGCAGACAAAAAAATTCAAGATAGACAAACAAATAAGGAAAAAAGGAAACGAGGAAAAGTAAAATGGAGTTAATCCTACGTGATTATCTACAGATACACAAAAAACAGGAAATGAACGCTGAAGTATGTTTTGGAGTCGAGTCTTATACAGCACAATTTTGTAACAAGGCCAGGCAACGAATGTGGAATGCTACCTGGTATACTGTTGCGGCACAAACAAATGCATATGATCAAGAAGCTTTAGGGAATATATAATGTCATGGACCAGCTTATACAGGAACAAAAGGTGCGATTAATTAGGTCTTAAATCTGGAAGTGCGAGTTGAAGTATATTTGAGAAGGCTCAACTGTGGTCGCCAGAATGGCAAAAGTGGTGCTTTAAGATATCAATTTATTCTGCATGCGTTCAATGAGGTCAGAATTAGATTTGCTCGTTGCACCCCCTCCTACAGAGGCATACTCTAGTAGTTGGCGGCACACAACAGAACTTCAGAAACACAATAGGTCAGTGAAAATCATGCAATACACGGCATGCATTCCAAGAGCGTGAAGCGCATGTTGTGTAATTATCTATGTGAAGAGAAGCTTAGCATTTTGTCGAAGTACACACCAAGATCGTTCATTTCATCGACTATAAGAAGTGGAGCATCACGTAGGGTGTATCAAAATTTCACACGGTGCGTTTTCTGCATATAAATTGATGCCATAATATTGGAAGCATTTGAGAGTATTTATCGTTTCTGTACCAGTTTCAAAGTGAAAAAATGTCTTTTTGGCAGTCGATGGAGTGGTGAACACTGTTGACAGTCTCAAATAGCTTTAATTTGTCTGCACACAAAGTCACGCTGTTCGTTTATGAAAATGCTCTTAGTACTAACAGAAAGCAAGGAATCCAATATCGATTCAAACACTTTCGACGCACTGCACAGTATAGATATAGGTCGGCAGTTAGTAACTGCACATCTAGCACCTGATTTGTGCATGGGCAATGTCCATGCTACCTTCCGAGTGCTAGGAAAGGTACTAGACTTTAAGGAACTATTGAAGATGTTTGTGAGAACAGGGAACAAGTATGCTTCCATACGTCTTAACCCTTTCAGATGCCACTTTATCCTGTTGATTGAAAAGTTGCATTCACCACATCTCTTGCATCTTCAGAATTGTGGAAAGTGTACAGCTGCAGAAAATATTAAGAATTTTCAATTGTTCAGCGAATTTTGTCAATTTTACAAAATTTCGACTCCATGCGAAAACTCACAGCAGGAACACAAAATATGAGAACATGTACTATTTCGTGTTTTGAAAAGCTTGAAAAGCACTTATCCAGCCGCTTGAAAATTATGCCTGGTGCATGACATTGTAAAAAGCAATGAAAGAAGTGAACCCGCTACGTACAACATACTGACACAAAGTAAAAACACCCAGACGTCTACCTTCCCACTCATTTTCATAAAACATTTTGCACGTTATTGAAAATTGCAACACAGTTCCAATAATAAGTGTTTCAAGATCTATGAAACACATTTTAAATACCATTACTTTCAGCAGTGCTTTTGCTATTGATGCACTCTCCTGCTGTGCACAATTGTGTAGACAGCATCTCAAAGGGTTAAGCTCTGCGGAAGAAATACCATCAACACCACAAGAAAGGGAAGGTTTAAGGCACTTCATACACTTGAAAACAAGGTTTTCATTGACTGATAGCGTACACACTGTGCCAGACTGAGAAGGAAGGTTACTTGAAGCATATTTCACACCATATAGCAAACAGAAATGTTTTGCAAAGGCATCAGCAGTGTTCGAGACCTACCACTATTTTCATGAAGAAGACGTACATCTTTGGCACACTCTTTTGGAAGAGTGAGAGCGCACAAAGCTCCAGAAATATTTTGAATTATGTGTCACGCTGGCTTCAACACAATCAATGTGGTCGTAGTGATGATACTAGTAATAATAATAATAATAATAATAATAATAATAATAATAATCTTAGTGGTAACTTGGCACTCTAGACTAAAGAAAAAGGCTGATGCCTGTATGTTAGAGCGTCTGATAACCAGCCATCAAGAGCAGGAATTTACAGGATGCAGAAGACACCTCCTTCCCCTCCACGTGCACACACACACACACACACACACACACACACACACACACACACACACACACACACACACACACACACACACACACACACTTGCTCAATAACACAGCACGGCACACACTCACACATTTGGCGGGTGCACAACACACAGGAGTGCCAATTCAGTCTGGTTCCAAGGAAGGAGAATCCAAATGGCCAAGGCGGGTGAAGAGAAAGCTCTGTATGCCAGATATAATCATGTAGTTGTGGTGTCGGGCCATAGAGGCGCGATGAGGGCTCGGGCTGTGCTGACCGCTTGTTGAGACGAACTGAAGAAAGATTAGGTCTGTTCAGAGAGCCGTCAAGCACCCTGCAATATAGACTAGTGCAATGTTGCGCTGGTATTGCAGAGTGTGCTACTTGAGGGGTTTGAGGCAATCCTCGTAGGTTTGTATGAGCTTGCGACAACCGAAAAGACGGGAGTAGAGGGTGCGTGTTGTCCGGCGCTGAACAAGCTTAATTTTGTTAGCGTCGCGAGTTTGGTACGGGAACTATACTGATGAGCAGTACTCAAGTCGTGACATAATGATAGAAGCGTAGAGTGCTTGGAAAAACTTACGTCATCAGGGAAGGGAGACACGGGACACAAACCCAAGAATGGGCCGATGCTTAGATACAGTGCTGGTGACATATGCGGAAAAGTTGAGAGGAGAGCTAAATGTTACACCCAGAATGGGAATGGCCCGAACCGTCTTTATAGAGGTGCCTCCGAGACAGTAGATTGGATGCGCAGCAGTTTTGTTGTGACTGATACACATGGCAGCACTTCTTGCAGTGCTACTACAAAGTTTGTTATTGTAGGCCCAGTCGTTCACCTTTACGGAATGTATTTATTGCAAGCACATATGCTGTGCATCGGCATATTGTTGTTGTGGAAGTGTTAACTTGTTAATCAAACACATTCTGCGCATATGCATAAGTAACTTGGTTTTGAGTAGATTTTTGTCCCGACTACAATTTATAGTATCGCAGCAAGAAACATTTTAGTTGAAGCTGAAGGGATTCCAGCAGTTTAAGCATATATACACACTAAACATTTTACACCCTTATGGGTGCTAAGAGAGGTGCTTTCTGCATTTAGACCCACGTCCACACCCTTTTAGCACCCTTTTCGGTCAGAACACCCTATCACAAGGGTGTATACCACACATAAGGTGCGACTTTGCTAGAAGAAGGGTGTTAAGTCAACGACTGGAGGGTGTTGAACGCATTGATGCATAAACCTAAGTAACCTGTACACGTCCACGCATTGAGCAAGGTGTGTATGTATTGCATTTTTAATGCGAAAGCATTTTATGGCCTTTCAGGTAGGAAAGATGGCGTTCTCCGCAACAACCATCCATACGGGACCCTGCTCATGCCAATCTTGTCATTTCCCTTGAAAGCATTTAGAACCGCGCCGCCCTTTTATTCTCTCAAATTATTCACGTCATTCTAGCGTCACGTCCATGAAAAGAACACTAGGTCAACCTGACCTTTGGTTACGTCGTAGGTACCATCGTCTCTGTATTTTTCATAGAATATGGTACTTTAACCCTTCTGTTAAAGAAAATATTTTCACCCCACCAAGTTATATCTCGTCTCGCATGGACCATCAACACAAAATTCATGTGCCATTCTTTCTTTTTGCCAAGAACAGCCACTGAATGCAACCGCCTTTCCGCCTCCACAGTCTCAATTTGTGACACCACTAATTCAACATCGCTGTTCAAAGTGTCTTACAGTTTGATTTTCTATTCTTGCCCTTGTTACGTTTCGCCTACGACGCGCGGTATAGCCGGCGCGGATGCAACGGACGCCGGGGCTTCGTTCAAAGCGGCGGACATTTTGGCCCGTTCAGCGCCGCCGATACGCCTCCCCGCCAAGCGCGTCCAGGCATGTTTCAATGCCACGTGTCTTCGTGTGTGTGTGTGTGTGTGTGTGTGTGTGTGTGTGTGTGTGTGTGTGTGTGTGTGTGTGTGTGTGTGTGTGTGTGTGTGTGTGTGTGTGTGTGTGTGTGTGTGTGTGTGTGTGTGTGTGTGTGTGTGTGTGTGTGTGTGTGTGTGTGTGTGCATGTTGGTGCCCGCGCTTGTCAAAGCGCGGCAGCCGGGGAGAGGAGCTCCCCAAGTGTGAAGCGAGGAGGTCTGTCCGGCGCCGGCCCGGCGGATGCGTCACTACACTCGTCCCAACGTGTCTCTCAGCCTGTCCGCGCCGCGCATCACGTGCGCCTCTGACGAGGCGTTCCTTCTTCCCCTCGACTCCGAGAGTATAAAAGCAGCTGCTCCCGGACGCCAAGAGAGAGGCTCCGATTTCTTCAGTTGAGTTACGTGCTCTCCCGTCTCTCCACTTCGGTCGACCTGACCGCCCGCTCTTTTGCGATGCTAGAATAAACAAGTTGTTCTGTTACCAGTCGACTCATGCTTTGCCGGGACTTTCGGATGCTTCCAGTTGTGCCCCAGGCCGCCAGGCCAACGCTACCCTTGGGGCTTGCGACCGATTGCAACTACTCGTGCCAGCGGTGCGATTGCAACAACGGGCGTCAGCGCTGAGATTCCAACAACTGCCTGCCAGCGGTGAGATCGCGAAAACGGAGGCCAGCAGCGAAGATATGCAGTTGACTGTATGCTGAGCAGCACAACGACCATCCGGGAGCAGTGCAACGAGCCCTGTGTGATGACTGGTTGCCTGCAGCGGAACGACTGCGCTGGACTCTTGGCTGCGAGGTTTGGTGAGTGCGGGACTTTCTTCTTCTGAGCTTTGCCAGGCTTTTGTTAGTGTCAGAAACAGAGCTGGTAATTGTGGTTGTCGTTGCTGCCGGGTTAGTTTGCGGCAAGACAATAGTAGGCAGTAGAGAAAGCAGCATTCAGAGCAGCCATGGATTTGAAGTCGTTGCGCAAACCGAAATTGCTGGAGCTTGCAAGAGAGTTGGGTCTGGATGTCTCAGACAAACTCAGAAAACCAGAACTGCTAAGGGCTATTCTTGAGTTAGAGGCTGAGGATGACGAGCTGTCGGAATGCCTTGAGACCATTGAGGAGAGGGCAAAAAGACATGAGCGCGAACTTAAAGAACAGAAAGAGAAACAGGAGCGCGAACTTAAAGAACAGAAAGAGCAACAAGAAAAAGAAAAAGAGCGCGACCGTCAACACGCTTTGGAAATGAAGCGTCTCGAGATAGAGATGGAACGCGCTCGTAATGGAAGTCAGGCACACGGTGCAGGAGAACGAGTATTGTTCAAAATGACTGACCTGATGCGGCCGTTAAAGTTTGGAGAGGACATTGGTTTGTTCCTGGTTAACTTCGAGCGAACGTGCGAGAAGCAGGGGTTCTCTCAGGAAACGTGGCCACAGCGCTTGCTCACTTTGTTACCCGGCGAGGCGGCCGACGTAGTCGCTCGCTTGAAGAGAGAGGAGGCAGAGGATTTCGACAAAGTGAAATCGAGTCTGCTAAAAAAGTACAGGCTGTCAGCGGAGGCGTTCCGTCGGTAGTTTCGGGAAAATCAGAAAGGCAGAAGTGAGTCATATACAGAGTTTGCCTACAGGCTAATGTCAAACATGCAGGAGTGGCTCTAAGAAGAGAAAGCGTTTGGTGACCACGAGAAAGTTCTGCAGTGTTTCGGGCTGGAACAGTTTTATAGTCGGTTACCTGAGAACGTGCGGTACTGGGTCTTGGATAGGCCAGACGTTTGTACGGTGGCTAAAGCCGCCGAGCTAGCCGAGGAGTTTGTGACGCGTCGGGCTCGCGGAGCTAAGGACGGTCAAAAGCGTGAATTTGGCTCCAAGTTTGAGAGGCCAAAGTTCACACCCATGAGAGCAAGGGGCGACACACGTAGTGCGGATGCGAGTGAAAGCAGTCCGACCGAACGTAAGGAGACGGCGGCAGCCGAAGCCGAACGCAGAAAGCGGTTCGAGACGAGGCAAGCGCGCGTGTGTTATACGTGCCAGAAGCCGGGTCACTTTTCGGCGCAGTGTCCGGAAACAAAATCAAAAGTCGTGTTTTTGTCATTATGCAGCACTGACGAGAACATGAAGCTTCTCGAGCCTTACATGCGTGACCTCCTCGTGAACGGGAAAGAGTGCCGTGTGCTTCGCGATTCCGCAGCTACAATGGATGTAGTTCACCCCTCCTACGTAGAACCCGATATGTTCACGGGCGAGTGCGCATGGATCAAGCAAGCCGTGGAAGCTCATAGCGTGTGTCTGCCCGTAGCAAAAGTGCTTATTGAAGGACCTTTCGGAGCACTTGAGACGGAGGCCGCAGTGTCATCTATGCTGCCCCCCCAGTACCCGTACCTATTTTCGAACAGGTCCGATCACCTCCTGCGCGAGAAGGGGCTTTTGTTTGGTGAGGCTAGCGTTCAGGCCTTAACCAGATCGAAGGTTCGGGAGCTCGCTGCAAAGGCGGTAGTAGCGGGGCCGACGTTGTCGAACAATGAGAAAGGGTCAGAGGCGCAGCAAGCTGATATTCAGAGCACGTCCGAACTGAATAAAATTGAGCCTGTAGCGTTGAAGGCACCAGATACCGGAGAGGAAATGCCCGACACGGGAAAGTTAGAAGAGCTATCTGCAGATTTGCTCATCGCGCCTACGTCAGACGGACTTAATAGGTTGCTAAAAGTCAGCCGGTCGGCTTTGATAGCCGAGCAAAAAAAGGATGGCAGCCTAGAAAACATACGCTGCATTGTCAAGGAAGGTATCGCCAAGAAACATGCTCGCTTTGTGGAAAGAGGTGGGGTCCTGTACCGGAAGTATCTAGACCGCAGGGGAGTGGAGTTCGATCAGCTGATCGTGCCTCAGTGCTACCGTCAGGATCTGTTGCGCTTGTCGCATGGGGGTTCGTGGTCCGGACACCTAGGAGTTAAGAAAACTAAGGACCGTCTCTTGCAAGAGTACTATTGGCCAGGGTGTTTTCGGGACGCAGACCATTTCGTGAGGACATGCGACACCTGTCAGCGGGTGGGCAAACCAGGGGACAAATCGAGGGCGCCGTTGAAGTTGGTACCTATCATTACGGAGCCTTTTAGACGGCTCGTTATTGATACAGTGGGACCTCTGCCGGTAACAACCACGGCGTACAGACACATTTTGACTGTGATCTGCCCAGCGACAAAGTTCCCTGAAGCAGTGCCGCTTAAAGAACTCAGCTCAGTTGAGATAGTCAATGCACTACTGTCCATATTTGCGCGAGTTGGTTTTCCTGCGGAAATCCAGTCAGATCAGGGCACAGTGTTTACTAGCGCTTTGACGACAGCCTTTCTCGAAAGTTGTGGGGTAAAGCTGTTACACAGCTCAGTGTACCACCCACAGCCGAATTCCGTTGAGAAGCTCCACTCCGTCATGAAGCGCGTGTTGAGAGCATTGTGGTTTGAACAACCAATTGACTGGAAGCTGTGTCTGCTTGGAGTGATGTTTGCATTAAAGACCGCGCCGCATGCGGCTACGGGGTTTTCGCCAGCTGAGCTAGTGTACGGTCGCTCGCTGCGATCTCCGCTTCGCATGCTTCGAGACGGATCACTGCCCTCTCCAATGGCTGCAGACCATCTCTTCCACAAATGGCCGCCTCCTGCGCTGGAGCCTCGCTTTGCAACAATATTCCTTTGAGGTGCGTTACAAAAAGGGGAGTCTCAACGGTAACGCCGATGGCTTAAGTAGAAGCCCCTAACGTAGGAATCAGCCTCAGAGTTGTTTGTTACTGATGTTTTTTCTTCCTGAGGCAGGATTTTTAACATTTTGCTTTTGTTTAGTGTTTCAAAGTGATGACGTGCTTTCTAGTGCAATTTTCCAATTTGTGGACGCGTTCTGAGTGCTGCTAGACTACTGTAAGGAACTAGGCAGTGGTATAAAAGGGGAAAGAGCCTGGCAGGACTTGGTGAGGGTTGTTTCGTGCTTGCTGACTGAGCGGTTGAGTTTCGGCGTAGTTCTAACGCTTGCCGGGAACGAGAACAAAAATGTCAACTCTCCCGAAGTCACTTTGCAGTGTCCTGTGTGAACCTGAACGAGAGAACGAGACCTTCTCTGTGCGCTGCGCTCAAGAAACGCCGAAGGACGCCCGACTTCGGTTATGAGCATCATCGAGCGACATCCCTCCGGACAGCGGATGCAGTCCCCTGACCATCGGGATCTCCTTCCCCCGGCGGGGCGGTCTGTTACGTTTCGCCTACGACGCGCGGTATTGGCCTCGAGCTCCATCACTGGAAAAGCTGGCGCCACCGTCGGCGTGACGTGCTAGGAGGGATCACGTGGACATAGCGGACGCGTCGGCTGCTTCGGGAGTGCCGAAGCGAGCTGAAAACGAGTTTTAAATTCCCTTGTACGCTGCGGTCCTCATTTAGTGGCGAGATGTTCCCGCTTCGAGTGTCTTCTTTACAACGACTGAAAGCACTAGAATAGGTAGTGGCTGCCTTTGAAGGTGCGCAACGTGGTAGGCTACTGCTCGGTGCCGCAGTGCCGGACGTACGCAACGGAGCCCGCTGTCAGCCATTCATACGTAGCAGCAGGACAAGAAGCTGCGTGAAGCTTGCAATGGCTCGCGAAACATAAAACTGGCAAATAGTAATCGGCTACAACTCGGGTATGCAGCAAGCACAGACGCGAGGAAGATTTCTGCTACGGCGCCGGGTCTGCGATGTTCAGAAAACGCGCGCTGAGACGCTCGCCCGAATCCGCTGCCCGACTAATATTTGTCATGACGGTTTGGTCTATGAACTTGTCGATGCTATAGATACTGGCAAGTTCACTGGAGTGGAAAGGGAGCGGTAAAAGCACATTAAAAAAAGCATGGCATATGGTCATGTTCGTGTTATGAATTCTGTGCACTGGATTACAAAAAAGAAGCAGCGGGAAATCGCACGCTGAAAACACCAATAAACATACAGTGCGACGCAACTCGAGAAATAATATTGAAACGTCCAAGAATTTAGAAGAAAAAAAAAGATTTAATCGTCATGACGGCACATCACGTTGAAGTCTCTACAATGAAATTATTTTTGAGCAGCTCTGATAGCGCCCACGCAACAATGGTTGCTTGTATACTGTCAAATGCTCATATTCTGCGGCCTAAAGCTCATGGCACGGTGCGAAAGCGCGCACGCGGCGAAAGCGAAACAGTGCGCGGACAAGCATGCAGACGCGCAGTCGGTCGCTGCGAATCTGCGCGATCGCTGCATTGAGGCTTCGTTCTATTACGCTCCATTTAGTTATACAAACACTATAAGAACATATTTCACATAGTTTGCTCTCAGCGTTTACCCACCTTTCACGTAAGAAAACCGGTTCGGAAGTCTCCATCGCGGCGACCGCGCGCAGTGGCGTTCACTAGTACGTATTCGGTAAAGAGATAGCGTCTGTAAACGAGTCTGTGATTTCAGTTTGCCCAAGATTATTGTTTAGACAGTAAAAAACTTCTCTCGTTTCGAAAGTACTTACAGAAATGTCCGGGAGAGCTCGCGCGTGGTGTTTTCAGTGAGCGCTGACATCAAAACCCATGAGGAGCGCGCCACGTGATCCCTCATACTACGACAGCGAGGCGCTTCCGATAGATGGCGACTCCGTAACTCCTCGCCGCCAATAGCCGGCGCGGATGCAACGGACGCCGGGGCTTCGTTCAAAGCGGCGGACATTTTGGCCCGTTCAGCGCCGCCGATACGCCTCCCCGCCAAGCGCGTCCAGGCATGTTTCAATGCCACGTGTCTTCGTGTGTGTGTGTGTGTGTGTGTGTGTGTGTGTGTGTGTGTGTGTGTGTGTGTGTGTGTGTGTGTGTGTGTGTGTGTGTGTGTGTGTGTGTGTGTGTGTGTGTGTGTGTGTGCATGTTGGTGCCCGCGCTTGTCAAAGCGCGGCAGCCGGGGAGAGGAGCTCCCCAAGTGTGAAGCGAGGAGGTCTGGCCGGCGCCGGCCCGGCGGATGCGTCACTACACTCGTCCCAACTTGTCTCTCAGCCTGTCCGTGCCGCGCATCACGTGCGCCTCTGACGAGGCGTTCCTTCTTCCCCTCGACTCCGAGAGTATAAAAGCAGCTGCTCCCGGACGCCAAGAGAGAGGCTCCGATTTCTTCAGTTGAGTTACGTGCTCTCCCGTCTCTCCACTTCGGTCGACCTGACCGCCCGCTCTTTTGCGATGCTAGAATAAACAAGTTGTTCTGTTACCAGTCGACTCATGCTTTGCCGGGACTTTCGGATGCTTCCAGTTGTGCCCCAGGCCGCCAGGCCAACGCTACCCTTGGGGCTTGCGACCGATTGCAACAACGGGCGTCAGCGCTGAGATTCCAACACCCTGCACTGAAAATATTGTATACTTTCACCCCTTCTTTCTGTTGTATCTACTAGGCCTTGAAAGTATGTATAATAAAGCAATAAAATGTGATGTCATCAGCGTCTCGTATGACGTCCGCAGTGATACAGAAGGTAGTAAATAGAACAACGTTAATTATGAGCAATTATGGGTAAATAATGTGTATTAGGGTGGAATAAATTCGGTTAAGGTTCGTACAAACTGTAGCAAGGTGGATTGCGGCAGATGAATGTAGAATTGTAAAGGACACGTGCCAATGTAGGACGTATCACGGTCACGTGATAATTGCAAGTGTACATCCATGAAGTCATTAAGTTTTCGCATTCCTAAGTGACTGTCGATCTTTTTCTAGGATTCTGATGTTACTGGCATGACGGCCACTCCAAAATGTATCATTGAGAAAATGTACGCACTTTCACTTACAATTTAATTATCACTATATTTTGTGCTCACAATTATAATATCATGCAATTAAACACTTCTAAGACAAACTGCAATAGCAGAATGAAAACGCGCGAGCAACTTGCACAATTCTGCACGAATGTTTCGGTGTCCTTAAAAGCCCAACAAAAAGTGGCTAAATTAAAGAAGCTGTGTGGATACATTGCTGAACAAACAGGGACGTGCTGTTAGACGAGCTTCTGCTGTACAATGGCATCAACACACAATTTGCTTGGTGAAGCCATAACGAAGACATTTATAGCTGCGAGATCACGCTGGAAGTTCGCAAATCCGAATATCCACGTACCTTGCCTAAGTTATTCAGAGTTTTACTAAGCTACTGGTCTGCTTTCTAAGCGCATCCTCGGACACAGTTTGTAAGGCTCAGCCTATATATTAGGGGCTGGTGTCGTCAAAGCTGTAATTGCTTATCCACAGCATACGCTCTTACAAACACATTCTTCAGTCGCCTCATGAATGCTTACGCGTTGCTGTCGCACGACCAAGATGTGAGGGTCTTTATCGAGCCAGGATATCGCTGTAACTACGCTGTGACCTCGCAAGGTTGCTTCGTTCGGACGCAGCAAATAATCTAATCGCACCAGCAGAAGAGCGCCGATCGTTTCGCTCACGGTCCCGATTTGTGTACTGTACCCTCAGTCATGCAGCACAGACTGCGCCCCCCCCCCAAAAAAAAAATGCTCGGCACAAAACGTAGTAACAACTACCCGCCTCAACGCTCTAGTTGAAGACCAGAGCGAAGCAGCAGCAAACAGGCGGCCATGCGAGCAAGCAAACCTGTCAGAATAAACGTTCAATTTGCGCGGCCGCCCCCTGCCCTATGAAAAGCGACCGGAAGTGACGGGAGGACGCTGTACAGTCACATGCCGTCACTTCGGCTCGCGGCAGACGGGAAGGCGGAAGCTACGCCATTATTGCATTATCTCGCTACATGAAATGTGTTCGCGTCTCGCGCTGTGCGAAATAATTTTACACGTGTGATTAGTTTTGTGCGCGGTGTAGAAAAAGGTGTGGCCCGTGCTTTGTGTATTACTCGTGCTCCACTTCAAAGCAAAGCGTTCGTACGCACTGGAAGATGGATCCACGGACGCTGAGACGAGCAGTTGCAATGTGCCCTGTGTCGGCGGTCGGTAGTACTGCCATAATGGGAATTTTCAGGCAAGTGCCCATTTATTTGGTATTTCTTTGGTGGGTTACGTGTTCTTGTTTGCTGTAGAAGTTTCTTACTGTGATCTCGTAGCATAATTCACTAATGTAAGAGCAAGAGCAGCTGCACTCCTAGTAGGGCATGTTAAAGGGATAGTGAATAAAAAATTTGTCGCCGAGATTTCTGTCTCCAGTGATAGCTGTCGCACCGAGAGCGACCAAAACAACACTCTTTCTCAGGAGAAGTGAGCGAAAAGTAATTATTTTAGTAAATATTTCTCAAATCACAGCACCTACCGGCCTCCTCCGAAAGCTCTGGCAAAACCGGATATCACGTCACGCTTACCCACCTCGAGGCCCATTGCGAGCGATCGTCCACACTGAGCGCGCGAAGGGGCGAGTTGACGTTTGCAGCAACGCGCTTTCTTTGTTCGACCGTCCTATTCGTACCGCTTCCTCGTGTGAGCTGTTCGAAAACCTCGTCTTTGATCTCGTGGATTTGTGGTTTGATGTGTGGAGCAGCCGTGTCAACGCCGCAAAATGCCGAGGGTCTGCTGTGCGCATGTGAAAATGGCAGGCATCGGTAGTCTTTTTCTCGCGTACTTGTTCACGCTGTAGTTTTGCGCACAGGTGCCGTTTGACCGTAATTTGTCGTTTGTACGACGTTCTGAGCCAAATGTTTGGCCAATTCTGCCAGAATAAATCGAAATCCGCATCGTCTGAAGCCACGGCTGACGAAAAAAAATTCGCCGACATGAGACTGGTGGCGCCATCTCGTGTGCACCAAGGGAAGGAGTGCTCGGCTGCGATGAAACAACGGGACGCTGAAACCGCTGCGCATGTACTCGTTCACTCCGTGAATAATAAGACGTTCCTTGCTTACAGAGGCGCATTTCAGTCACTGCACATGCCTGGCTCCAATCCTCACCCGTTGCTTCATCGCATCTATTCTCAAAACAGCTACTTGCGCGCATCAAGCACCTGCCGCGCGAGAGTCGGCAGCCGACTGTTATGCTCACGCCGCCAGCCACACCTGCTCCGATGGCTTAGGTACAGGGAGATCTACACGCGTCAATATCTTCAACGATTTCTACGTTTTTTTTTGTACAGTGTGTACTCACGGCACCTGTATTGTGCATTGATGGCTTTCATGTTTTACGCGCTAGCAGCTACCCATCCAAGCGGGCGGAGCAAGCCGCTTTGCGCAGAACGCAGAGTAAATTCCTTACGTCGCCTGACATTGCATAGCCTGAGGCATAAGCGTCCTCGCTCTGTTGAAGCCAAACATGGCAAAGCGTTTGCGTGAGTGAATCACGCTGGGCGCACCGCCTCGGATGCAACACTGTCAATGAGGCGTGCGCCTCTCGTCTCGCTAACTCATTCGTGACAGGTGCGAGCTTGCGATCCGAGCCGCAGGAACCGCGTTTAAATCTGGTTTCCACCTATGATGCCGCCCATGATCTCTCGAGGCGAACGCGTGTACACGGAATGCACAGTGTAAACACCACTTTGCTGGTTCAGACTCTCTCGGCACCGCGGAGGGGGACTGCTGCGGCGGGTCGTCGTCAATTTCGCTTGACGACGCGCACAGATCGCAGGCATACGCCTTTATCGTTCGTGGTCGTTCAGTAGGCCGCTCATCCAAGTCGGAGTCATAAGTTCCGCTCATGCTATCGCTCTCACTAGAACTTTGCATTTTGCACTGCGCAGCGCGAGGAAAACAAAACTGCGCAGCCGGCCAGCTCGCTCCGCGGCTGCTGAGGGTAGGTGTGACGTCAGATCCGCCGGCTTGTTGGCGGGAGCGCTTTGCGAGTGACACGGTGGCCGCTCATATAGAGTCAAAAATAAAGCCATCCGCTCAAAAGTAACCCGAATAATGACTATATACTATAGCAATCGTGTCTTAGGAATGCAGTTGTGGGGTTTTCTCTATATTCTTCGATTTTTATTCTGTATCCCTTTAACTACCTTGATCGCGCCCGCGCAGTGCGCCTGCACAGTTACGCTTTGTTTCTCAGCGCTTGAACGTTCGTAGACGTGATTCTTTTGTGCGTTCAGCGTGGCTTCTTGTAATGTGGTCGACCACTTTTGCGTCGCGTAGAAAAAGGACGACTGACTTTGCCACCTTTCGAAAGAACTGGCGCGGTATTGGTTCTCCCTGATGCGGTCACGTGCTGCTGTTGCTGCTTGCCGGGCGCCTTTAGCATGTTTTCGGCTCGTTTTGTCTGTGCGTGCGTGCGTGCTCGCGCTCGGCTCGATTCGTGTGTGCGCGTGCGCTCAGCTCGCTTTGTGTGTGTGCGTGCGCTCAGCTCGCTTTGTGTGCGTGCGTGCGTGTGTGTGTGTGCGTGTGTGCGCGCGCGTACATGCCGGTTTGTATGGGCCGGCGTGCTTGTGTGTGTCTAGTGCGTACGTGTTTTGTGAGCTTGTTTCTGTGTGGGTCGCTGTGTGTGCGTGCACGTGATAGCGTGTCTGCCTGCATGTATGTGTGCTTGTTTGTGTTTATCAGTGTGCGCGTGCGTGCTTTTGTGTCTGCGCTTTGAGAGTGCGTATATTTGTGTGCGCGCGAGTGCGTTTTGTGTGCGTGCATATGTATTGCATAAGGCCGGTAGAGTTTTACTCGCAATAAAACTCTTCCAATTTGGTGCAGCGACTGTTGCCGCCTGAAACCCGAGTTTGGTTTCAAGCCAACCTGGACAACTGCTGTATGAGGCGCCGTTTCTCAGGAGGATCAGTGGGAAGGCGTCAGGTATACGCTTCCTCCTTTTTCCCTCCTCTGCCCTGATGAATTGATATCCTTGATTGTTATTCTAAAGGGAACGTTACATCCAGAGCATAAATAAATGATTAGGAATCTGGTAGTGTGTTTCACCATTACACTAATTCTGATCTTTAAGACGTGAATTTCCCATTAGCCCACATTTGCGTTGATACAGACAACCGCTGAAATTCTGAACAGCATGTTATTCGAGACGTCCTACGTATGTAGCAATTGTCCTCAGGAGCTCTAATGAATTTTGAAAATTTGGAGTGTTGTTGTGCTTTAGAGGTATCATATGCAAGCTTTAGGTCTCTTCTGCTAGTTTGCATGCCCTTCGAGAGCTGTCGCCTATAGCCCTATTGAAATTCGTAACTACAGTTTGGAGAACTGGGGAAGCTGGAAGGCTTGTCCTGGCTCTCAAGAAAGTGTTTAAGCTGGAAGTTTAGGTCGAGGAGTTTGGGGTTGGTCACATGAAGGCTTTTTTATGCCTTAGCATTAGGAGTGTCAAAGGATAAAAAATGCAGTGTGTCAAGCGTGGGAAGCTGCTTATGTGGTAGAGGCTTGTGTGTTTGTTGTGTGTCCGTATGTGTGTGCGCGCGCGCGTGCGTGCATGCATGCGTGCGTGTATGTGAATTCGCTCCTCACAAGGGAGTGTGTGTGTAAGTGAGCTACTTCTTTGCTGGTGCTATTTGCCAAAAATTGGGAAGAAAACACAATGATCAATATAACTTGAAATAATAAGCTATGCAAAGCATGCTGGCAGAGTAGCGACAGCAGCATATGAGCATACAAACGTGCAGCTGTGTGACAATGTTAATGCATGACTGCAACATCTGGAAGGAAGCTTGCTTCTTTTTCAGTAAGCAGCACAAAGTCCATATTTTTTGCTTTTCTCGTGCAAATCAAAACGAGGCTCATTGCCAGTGATCTTGTCTTTCATTCTAATAGCATTTGTTTATCTTGAACTTAGAGCGTTGTTTCTCGCAGGTCATGCAGATGATAGCAGCAATTTCACAATGCCCAGCCTTGGTGTCCTCCATCAAGAGCAAGCCACTTGCGTTCGCCTTCAGGCAGATAGATGGTTGATGTCTTCTAGGAAGCAGTTGGCAAGACAACATTGTAAGTAGATATAGGTGTGAAGTTTAATATAGTAAGTCAAGTTATAAATTAAAACTCTGAGGCTCCTTGGCGGCCTAAGCTTGATATTATGTGCAGTTGTGTGTGTTTTTAAATATTTCCGATTGTACTGCATACTGCAGGTATGACTGCTGATCCAAAGCATACACTTGCATTTTCTTGATGGCCTTTCATAAGAGGATTTTCTTTGTGCAAGAATATTCACAGACTGGAGTATTCCAGCATGATATTCTTTATTGTGCATTCAGTGCTAATTTCGTGTGACCTTCCTGCTACCAATGTTTTTTGCAGGAAAGGAATATTTCTTTACTCTATGCAATGAGCTTGTTATTTGCTCGTTGCATTACTCTGCTACCTTTAATCCTGTATAATTCTCAAAACCTTAAAATTTGAGCTGTTTTTATTTCAAATACAATATCAAAATGCGCCGGATTGCAATCTAGACTGCAAGGGATTTGAAGAAATTACAAGAAACTAGGACCTCTCATGGGTGTTAAAAAACATTTCCGCAGTCATTGCGCCTATTTCTTGTACTGAGCTAGCTGCTCATGAATATTGCAAGCATATGTCAGTTTTGCAGGATATAGTAGGCCTATCATTGTCACTAAGCACAACCTTTCCTCATTTGCATCATGAAAATCTGCCTCATGCTTAATTTGGGACAAGTCTTGAAAAATGAATGCTTCATAATTTTGAAACTACACAAAGTATTGGTTGGGGCTTGGCAGTTTTCAGACAACTTGACCATGTTGAACCTAGCCATTACAAGACAAAAAAAAAAAACATGCACAGGAGGACTCATTCAATCAAATGCAATGCTGTGGTGATTTTCCATGTGGAAAAATGTACTTTTAGACGGGAGAAGGTGGGTAGCCAATTTACAACTATAGCGACTCATGCGGGTAGTGGCAACACAGGATGAGAAATGGTTGTGGCTCTGAGGTTTATTGAATATGAACACTTATATACAATCACCCCCCCCCCCAATGAGGGGTAACCTTGCAGTATATTTCGGGTGGTAAAGGTGATTTTTAGGAGACTAGAAATTTCAGGCTCTAGTTGAGAGGCAACATAAAGAAGGACCATGTATGTATTCGCAGAATAACATAAACTGCCTAGGAGGGGTATCACAGTTTAGAGCATGAAGTAAAAAGTGGGAGCATGACGAAGGATCATAAGTTTATTTAAACTTATGATCTTTGGGAATACTACTTGTCACCATATAGCCAAGCTAGCCCATTGAAAGAAAGGGACCTGCTCTAAGGAAAATAGTTAACACATGCTAAATTTTCAAGGAAAGTATGCCGAAATGTCAGTTCTTACTAAATTAGTAAATACACTAAATTTCAGTATACAGAAATGGTCTAATAAACTGCATTGGAGAGTTGTAGATTGTTGGGCTGGATGCAGGTATTGCAGGTCAAATGAGAATGCCAGTGATGGTTCCCTCATTTTCATTTTGGGTGCACTCTCTGTAAAACTACTCTTTGTCTAGTAGTGTAATAATGTTGTGTAAAAACAGTCATTTTTTAATGTCTTGTGCATGTCAGTCCTAATGTGCCATATCCCGTAAGGTTCTCAGCTGCAGTACTTATAAAGTGTAATGCAGAGATATATTGCAGATTTCATGTCAATTTATACTAAGGTCACATACACACTCTTGGACAAATGTCTGTTGAGAGATGTCATTGGTAGTGTCATTAAATTTAATTCACTCTTATTTTCTATGGTGAAAAGGCTACTGTAAGTTCATTTGCTTTTGCTGCTGTATGTGCCTTGTATTCAAAGTGACATAGTGGTTTAGTGTTCACAGTAAATGCAATTCCTAAATTTGCAAAATAAAAATTTCTCCTACCTTTCACCTGCCTTGTCCAGTTGCCTGAGCTGTGCATTGTTCCTAGTCACATTAATTAAGTTTGTTACTTTCAGGAGCTTGTTGCCTTATCAAATTTTCCACAGTGTACATGTGTAATTGCACAGACTGAACTCTCATGATTCTCTTCTTATTTTGCTAATGCAGGACGCAAGATTCCAGCAATGCCATGTGCTGCATTTATTGGTCAAGATGCTCAGAGAATGGAGTCCCTGCACCTCGTGGTTAACCGTGAACATTTTTTTTCTTTTGGAAAGCTAAACGTCATTTGCTGCATCAATTGCATTTTTGCAGCTCAGATGTGTACTATATTTTTCTAATTTTGAATCAATTAATATTCACTGTGCAGTATAAAAAATGATGTACAGTGGGAAGGACAAGAACTGCGAGAGATGACATACGCTGCGCTGACTTCCAACAATATTTTATTGCGTTGCCACATAGTGTGTTTATACACAAGAGGGGTCATGGGGGGGGGCAGAAAATGAAAGGCAGTCACAAGGGGTGTTCTAACAGCAAGTCAATGTACTAAAAACATGGTCCCGAAAAAAAAATTCTTATCTCTATCTGTGGAGATACAAGACTTCACCAGGGGTCAGCGTGATAGAGGGGGAACTAACGCACACACTACCCAATTTCCTGGTGCAATCAGCTTCAATAATGTGCCGGGTGAGCTGTGTCTCGCTAGAACTTGCGTATCTTCAAAGAGGGGCATGCAGCGGCAGTCCCGGCAATGAATGCCGAAGTGGCGTTGAACAGTGTTATGGACGTTATAGTGCACTCTTAAACGATCATTTAGGCACCTGCCTGTCCGTCCAACGTATTTACTGCCTCAAAACGGGAATATGGTAAACCACATTCGGTGCACATATCGCAAAATCTTTTCTGTGCCCGACAGAGCAAGAACTCTGACGCGATTTAGGCGCGTTTACATGCTTACAGAGCTTTGCCAACTTTTCCGGGGCTGAGAAAAGGACTGGGATTCCTGGAGGTTGCCGAATCTTTTTCGGTCTATCGGAGACATCATGCACATACGGTAGCACTGCGAACCTGTGTCTTTCAACCGGCTGGTTCCTTGACTGTGCTCATCACGTTTTGTGCCCTTCAGAAGCTGTTCCGCTATGGCTGAAATTAAGGCCAAAGGGTAGCCAACCCAAGAAAGGTGATCAACCTGTGCAGCTATACTATCTTGCATTTCATGTGAGCAAGATTTATTGAGGCTGTTAACGAGGCAAAACTTCACAATACCTCGTTTAACAAGCTTTGAATGTGCAGAGTTAAAGGGCAAGAGTGACTTCTTACTTCTCGGTTCAAAGCACTAGCACACCTGTTTGTTTTCAAGGGAATGCCTGAGATCTAGAAAGCGCAAAGAATCATCAATGGGAACCTCATTTGTTAGTTCTAGAGGCTGCAGCTCTTAAAGATCTCCAAGTCTCACAAAGCAGCAGGCTCTAAAGCGTGATCAGTGCAATCAATAAATACCAGGCAGTCGTCCACAAACCTGCACACTTTGACAACGTGAGACGCATCCAGGTGACCTTGAATGTTTCAATCGTGATTAGCTAGATAAATATCAGTGGCGGCGCCAAGCATGATCCTTCACAATATACAAATAAATGGTGTTTGTATAGGATCATGCCTCACGCCGCAACTATGTGATATTTATCTAGCTCATGATTTCGATATTGAAGGTCACCTAGATGCATCTCCTGTCAAAGTGTGCAGGTTTGTAAATGGCTACCTGGTATTTACTGATTGCACTGATCACGCTTTCGAGCCTGCTGCTTCGGGAGTCTTGGAGATGTTTAAGAAAGCCTCTACAACTAACGCATGAGGTCCCCATTGATGATTCCTCGCGCTTTGTAGATCTGAGGCTGGTGCTTCGAATCGAGAAGTAAGAAGTCACTCTTGCCCTTTAACTCTGCACACTCAAACCTCGTTAAATGAGGTATTAAATGTTTTGCATCCTTAACAGCCTCAATAAATCTTGCTCACACGAGATGCAACTTAGTCTTGCTGCGCAGGTTGATCGCCTTTCTAGGGTTGACTACCCTTTGGCCTTAATTTCAGCCATAGCGGAACAGCTTCTGAGGGGCACAAACCGTGCTGAACCTGCTCAGTCAAGGAACCAGCCGGTTGAAAGACATCGGTTCGCAGTGCCACCGTATGTGCATGATGTCGCCGATAGGCTAAAAAAGATTCGGCAACCTCCAGGAATCACAGTCCTTTTCTCAACCCCGGAAAAGCTGGCAAAGCTCTGTAAGTGTGTAAACGCGCCTGAATCGCGTCAGAGTTCTTGCTCTGTCGGGCACAGAAAACATTTTGCGATATGTGCAACGAATTTGGTTTACCATATTCCCATATTTTGAGGCAGTAAATACATTGGACGGACAGGCGGGTGCCTAAACGATCGTTTAGGAGTGCACTATAACGTCCATAACACTGTTCAAGGCCACTTCGGCATCCATTGCCCTGGAACTGGCTGCGTGCCCCTCTTTGAAGATACGGAAGTTTTAGCGAGACACAGGTCATCCGGGAAATTATAGAAGCAAATTTCACCAGAAAACTGGGTAGTGTGTGCGTTAGTGCCCCCTCTATCACGTTGACCCTAGTGAAGTATTGTATTTCATGAGATAGAAATTGTTTTTTTTTTTCAGGTGACCACGTGCTTAGTACAATGACTTGCTGTTAGACGCCCCTTGTGACTCATTTTCTGCGCATGCCCGCTCTTGTATACATACACACAATGTGGCAACGCAATAAAATATTATTGGAAGTCAGCGCAGTCTGTCGTCTCTTGCAGTCCTTGTAATTCACGCTGTGTGTAATTTTTTCTCATTAATTGCCAACTATCCCAAGAAAGCACCTTTTTCAGTATATTTATAATGTTTGATACGACCATTTGCTGGCAAATGTTAACAGTGTGATATTTAACTTGAACTTTTACATGACTGTCTGTGTTCTTTTAGTAACCAGAGTATGGCTAATTTATTAAACCATATTTGCTAATTTGAATACTCACATGCTACAGCAAGCCCTAATCTTGTATTATTGCATCTAAGTGCTAATAATTTAGAAATTTACTATGCATTTTAAAACACTGCCCACCTTTCGTGCTCAGCAAAATCGTTTTCTCAACAGTGGTTTGCTTTTATCAGGCCTTCTGCTGCACTTTGCACCCACACAATAGTAAATGTGGAATATTCACTCTTGATTTATAGTAAGAAAAGAACCTATTCTCAAACTACATATTGTATATGTACCAGTGCCTTCGGGTTACAAGACAAAATTTATAGAAACTGGAATTGTAGTTAGAAAATCTGCTACACAGCACCTTTAGCACAGAGAACTCTCGTTTCACAAAAAGGACAAACTATGTAGGCACTAAAAAATTCTACATATTTTTAGTGCTCAAGTAATCTTGTTAGAAAGAGAAAATTAGCAATAATGCTGCTGGCTTAAGCCTCACTTAAAGAAACGTCTACGCTTGGAAAGTATTGTTTCAGTCCGAAAAATTTTGGCCAGTTATGCTTATATCGACTTTCCAAACTTTTCATAATGCTTTGCGATTACATAAGTTTACAAAATAACAGGTGTCTTGTGCGTTTGCTCTGCATTTCAATTGCTTCCCTAATTCACCTTTGCAATATCCCCTTTTTTTTTCAAGGCATCAAAACTTGAATTTTCGTTCATTGAGCCTTATACTAAAAATTTATTCCTTTGTGTGGCCCGAAACACTGCGAGGTCAACTCAGGCTCTTTCAGTGCCGCTATACATAGTTTCTTCTCTAATAACATATTTGATCAATACATATATTTTAGATACCTTTGTGGGAAATGTACATGTTCTTGTACTTACCGATGTGTTTGGTGATTGTGCATGTTTATATTTCCTGTGATATATGTATATCTTGTACTCTGTATTGCAGCATGCAATAAATATATTTACATTTTTCTTGAAAATGCAGCATATATCGGTATCAGTCTGTGTTGCATGTTATGTGGATCTGGAAATCGTGATAACCGTTGGTGTTGATATACATGCTCAAAAGTGACATTTGCTAGGTTGTATTTGTGCAGCGAAGACAGATTTTGCAATATACACTGTGAATTACTAATATGTATAGTGATCCGCACGTATAGGTGTGTGTGCCCATCGAAGCTTCAAGGCCGGCTGTTCGACGGTGCGTTTGGTAGCCGAACTTGAACCTTCGGACACACGCGAGAGTTACGCGTGGATCGCTGTACATAGTAGTAATTGAAGGCGTGTACTGCCGAACCTGCCTTCCATACACACTAGAAATAAAAGGGTGTACACCCTTCCAACACCCACATAGATGGGTGTTAATATGGACTTCCACCCCTACACCCTAAATTTATTTTGCTGGGCACCCTTCCTCTAGGGTGCTATAATGGAACCCCAACTGTAGGGTGTAGACAACAGCACCCTTAGGGTGTTCGTCTGGCGACAAACTGATTTACACCCTTAAGGGTGTTAAAATGTTTAGTGTGTACCGACTGCACTCACACCATGTACACTTTCCATAAACAAAAAGTGAGATAAAAAATCAATTACAGTTTCATTGACTCGGTAATTGCTGCTTCTGAAGCAGGCATCGAAGCAATCATGGTATACGCTGCTACATGCATAGGTCTTGCATGATTCAGGTCCTGCTATGCACTGCACATGGGGCACACGTTGCAAACAGATTTCTTTTTGCAGTGCTCAAGTATAAAGACACACTGACTCAAACATGACTGCGTTGTCACGTATGCTTCAGTGTGTCAGTGTTCTTGATTGCTACACGATCGATTTATCTCCAACTAGCCCAAAAGACAGATGCACTTGAAAGAAGTGAGTGAAGGAGCACAGTGAACTTGTACTGAACTGGATTCACATGCCGAATAGAAGAGCGCAGTGTCAGCTGAAACGGGCGGCACGGCTGATTATGTAAGTACTTCTCATAGCTCGGCTACTAGTGTCTTTTGCTTTCGGGCAAACTCTGCGCTGTTTCCAGTGGCGAAGAAGTTATCTTTGCCACTGGAAACAGCGCAGAGCTTGCCCGTTAAACTTGAGTCACCCGACACCACACGAAACACGCCGCGGTTGACCACCCCAAGTTCCACACGGTTCATTCACCTCATCACACATCACACGAAGTCAGGAGTGCCATATTTTAAATCACTGCGGCCCCAAACGGACTTCGAGATTCATTTCCTTCGACAGAGTTTCTCAGCTGAGCTCGTTCACTTGCTAGTTGCGAACTCGATGGACGCGCTAGGCCTACGCGTAACGTAAACAACATCGGCGATAGGCGAGTGCTGATTATCCAGACTTCGGAGCTCGTAAACATGTTTCCATTCGTTTTGAGCACAACAAAAAACACACACAACAAGCACAGACGTTGCGGCAATCGTGATTCGGTTGGCTGTTTTAGCAGACGATCGTACCGAGCCCGGCGGAACCCAGTGGGCAGGTTGGATTAGTCGGCGTCGTTCGAAGTCGCTCCGGATCCACGTCGCACTGCCACAACGCACGGTCGTCGGTCGGTCGTGTCGTTGTCGGCCTACTATTACAACACTGTCTTTCAGGAACACTGTCGCGCGCGTCGTGCGTCCAAAGAACTCGGATGGTAGTTGGTGCCGGCGCCTTCGCATGGGCGGCCATCATAGGCATAGCAGCCGGAGGATTCGCAGCCTCCGATTGGTAGACGCTTGCGACGCGTCGCAGCCTCTCATTGGTGCGCGCCGGCGCCGCTTCGCCTCGCGTCGGCAAACTTCTAGCATCGGCAGTAGACATACACTCTAAGAACAGTTTACACCCTTTGGCTTGCCCCTTCTGCCACACAAAAATAATCGTAATCTGCCTTGATGCGTTTCCTTTCTTTATCGCTGCAAGCCCGGAACTTTCCAGTGACGAACGGCACGCGCGTTATCAGAAGGGGCACTCCAAAGGGTGTAAACTGTTCTATGCTGATAACGCGCGTGCCATTCGTTACTGGAAAGTTCTGGGCTCGCAGCGATAAAGAAAGGAAACGCATCAAGGCAGATGACGATTATTTTTGTGTGGCAGAAGGGGCAAGCCAAAGGGTGTAAACTGTTCTTAGAGTGTAATCGCTGCGCGCCGTCACGCTTCGCCGTGTTCCCGAGCGACGCTTTTGACGCTTCGGCGCGTGCCGAAGCTTTCCGACGCGTGCCAGTGGTTGGGGCATTAAGGCCAGAATACATGGAGCGAATATGCGATGAATAGTCGGCGTTTGACGCCCGGCGGGGTACGCGCGATGCGCGGCGGCGGAGAAAACGTCGTTCGCCGCCGATCTAGCTGGCGCAGAAAAGTTCGTCGGGCGTCGGCGATACCGGAAGCGGCAAACGAGCGGCGCCCCAAAGCGAGCCAATCAGGTCTCACTATCCCACCCGACTTCCGACGAGGCTTCCCCGCTTGTCCGTGTATCCCGATCCCGCTCTATCGTTCACGCCGGTCTCCCGCTTTTCGTAGTCATGCCTTCCAAAGCGGCGCGGCTGGAATTTAACGACAAGTTAATTTCGGCTGTTAAGAAGCGTGCCGCGCGCGCGTTGAGCCACAGAACAGAGCCGCGGAGTTGGAGGAGCCGAAAGTTGTTTACCCGCCCAGTGCTGCCACAATGCATAACATCGCCGCTTTCTTTAAACTACATCGGCACATGAATGTCTCAAACACATAAAAAACGCTAGAAATCATTTCTAAACAAAATTTTACGCGTTTTTAGAGTGTTCCACAATTCAAAAGCGGTAATAGTTGTCGTTAACGTTTTTTTTTGTGCCATGTGTTTCACTACAGCGCATTTGCCCCGTCTAGCCACACTGATAACAACGCAGCGACTCGCCGGCGGAGGCCGCCGTGTCTTCGCTCCATGTAGCGCAGCCCGACGAACATACGGCGTCGCGCCGCGGCAGATTTTCTGCCGCCCGAACTTCGTCGTGAAAGTTTGCTCCATGTATTCTGGCCTTTAGGCGCTCGTTGCTGCGTAACCTCCGCGTAAAGGCCAGAATACATGGAGCAAACTTTCACGACGAAGTTCGGGCGGCAGAAAATCTGCCGCGGCGCGACGCCGTATGTTCGTCGGGCTGCGCTACATGGAGCGAAGACACGGCGGCCGCCGCCGGCGAGTCGCTGCGTTGTTATCAGTGTGGCTAGACGGGGCAAATGCGCTGTAGTGAAACACATGGCACAAAAAAAAACGTTAACGACAACTATTACCGCTTTTGAATTGTGGAACACTCTAAAAACGCGTAAAATTTTGTTTAGAAATGATTTCTAGCGTTTTTATGTGTTTGAGACATTCATGTGCCGATGTAGTTTAAAGAAAGCGGCGATGTTATGCATTGTGGCAGCACTGGGCGGGTAAACAACTTTCGGCTCCTCCAACTCCGCGGCTCTGTTCTGTGGCTCAACGCGCGCGCGGCACGCTTCTTAACAGCCGAAATTAACTTGTCGTTAAATTCCAGCCGCGCCGCTTTGGAAGGCATGACTATGAAAAGCGGGAGACCGGCGTGAACGATAGAGCGGGATCGGGATACACGGACAAGCGGGGAAGCCTCGTCGGAAGTCGGGGCGGATAGTGAGACCTGATTGGCTCGCTTTGGGGCGCCGCTCGTTTGCCGCTTCCGGTATCGCCGACGCCCGACGAACTTTTCTGCGCCAGCTAGATCGGCGGCGAACGACGTTTTCTCCGCCGCCGCGCATCGCGCGTACCCCGCCGGGCGTCAAACGCCGACTATTCATCGCATATTCGCTCCATGTATTCTGGCCTTAACCGAGCGAACGAGCATAGCGAAGGATGACAGACGGCGATAGCGAAGAAAGCGCGAGGAGGAAAACGGAGAGGAGGGTGCAGCGGAAGCGTGTGAGGGAGAGTATGGCGAAAAGGGGAGGAGGAAAGCGGAGTGCCGCACGATACGTGCTTCACGGCGGCAACCGGGCATGTGGCGAGCGCGTCCACCAGCAAACAAAGCACTGGCGTGGGCATCGGACCCACTGCGCATGCGCTACTTCGCCTGCACCATCGCCGCTAGAGAATGCGCTCCGCGTGAGCCACGCGTTCCTGTGTTCACGCTTTCTTTTACAGCGAAGCTGCTTATGCGACCCTGTGTCGTCATCGGACTTACTAAAAAGGGGACATATCACCCAGCGGGAGAAGAAAAGAAGAGATAAACAGGGGGAACGGGATTGGAGTGACCCCTTCCCCCCTGTGAGAAATGCTATCTTATACGCGAGTCTTAGAGTTGTCACACAGTGCATTTTTGGCGATCGAGGCAGATCGGCATCGAATTTATCGACGATTTATTCCACCCTGCCGCGAAAGAAACAAATGTTATGCAGGCGGCTTGCGGCTAACGAACAGTGCCCCGCGATTGTAATGTGATACTAGGAGTGCGTAGTTGCCGGAACTTCTTGCTGCCGCAAGAAGTGCCGGCAGCCACGTCAATCGTCAAACCAATCGTCAAAACGATTGCAGCGCCCGCATCTCTAGTGGTGAACCTCGCGCCCAATATACGTAGCTTTGCATTAGTGGTTCTGCACATTCCATCCCAGCTACAACTATGGGAAGACCACGAGTAGTGCGTACTCCTGAGGGAGAAGCTGCTTACCGCGAGCGTCAGCGCAACAAAAGGGGCGGAGCAACTTGTACGCGAAAAAAAAAACCACGCCAAAACACAGAAACCCCACGCGCAAAAAAAGAACAATCACACTGGAAGAACTGCAAAAAAAAAGCACCACTAAAGCATGCTCACCGCGAGAAGCACGCCACAGCGAAAATGAGGTGAAAGAATGGTGAAACATAAGATTTACATATACACAGCTTGCGGAGTTTGACTTGCATGGTCTAAGATTCGGTATAACTAACACAGCTTCGCTGTTCGACCATCTTCACGGACAAGAAGGGGCGGTGATTTTTTGAACAATGAGCGATGCAACCTTGGGAAATGCTTCGTCTGCCGCTGGTGCTAAACGAGCTGTACCGAGCAGAGGATCAACGCCTCTGCCGAGTGGACCCTGTCGTTCGGAATCAAATTCTGTGCCACGATATATCGCGAATTCAAAATACTTAAACAGCTGCGCTCAAAATTCACATAAGGAGTATCGTAATTGTCGGTGAATTATTTTCATCCACTTTCATTCCTCTTTATTTACCATTTCTACATTTCAATTAAAAGTATGTAATGTACACTATGCGTTCCTCGTCGTCTTTGTATGTTCGCTTCATATGTTTCTAACAAAAGTCAGGCTACTAAGTTCCCCTTCCTCTCGTTCATTATGTATTAAGCATATCATAAGAAGCCAACAAACATTGACACCAAGGACAACATAGGGGAAATTACTTGTACTTACTAAATGAATTGAAGAAATGATAAATTAATGGAAATGAAAGGGGATGAAAAAATAACTTGCCGCAGGTGGGGAACGATCCTACAACTTGCGAATTACGTGTGCGATGCTCTACCAATTGAGTTACCGCGGCGCCGTTTTCCCATCCACTTTTCTTGGGTATTTATGTTTCCTACTAGAACTCTGGAAGTGTTAGCCAGCGCCGCCACTCACAAACCTTGGCGGCGGATGTGGAACATCCTTTCTGCCGCAGGCGTCAATTGGTAGAGCATCGCACGCGTAATACGAAGACGTGGACGTGGGCTCGTTCCCCACCTGCGGCAAGTTGTTTTTTCATCCACTTTCAGTTCCATTAATTTATCATTCCTTTAAATTCATTTAGTAAGTGCAAGTAATTTATCTTATGTTGTCCTTGATGTCAATGTTTGTTGGCTTCTTGTGGCATGCATAATAAAAGTCGGGGCCCTCGGTTAACCCCATTTCATCTCGTTTAAATATATATATATATATATATATATATATATATATATATATATATATATATATATATATATATATATATATATATATATATATTAGAAAGAGAAAATGGTCTATTGCGACATTTCTTTACCCGACTAAGACGTCGAGTAGAGAAACGTCTCAATGCTTCTCCCTTTCTTTAAATTAGTTCGTGCAGCGAGCAAATAAAAACCCGCGGACTTTACATATTGGCACACAATCTTCTTTATCCGGTGACCGCATTTATATTAAGGGTTGTCGCTCGGCGCAAGACGCGCCTTTCTGTAATGAAAGTTTCTCGAATGTTATCTGTCTAGTGTTCATCAACGACACTGCTGAAAACATACGTGTTGAAATTCGAATGTTCGCAGATGACTGTATAACTTAATAATAATAATATTTGGCGTTTTACGTGCCAAAACCACTTTCTGATTATGAGGCACGCCGTAGTGGAGGACTCCGGAAATTTTGACCATCTGGGGTTCTTTAGCGTGCACCTAAATCTAAGCACACGGGTGTTTTCGCATTTCGCCCCCATCGAAATGCGGCCGCCGTGGCCGGGATTCGATCCCGCGACCTCGTGCTCAGCAGCCCAACACCATAGCCACTGAGCAACCACGGCGGGTACTGTATAACTTATCAAGCAATTTCTAGTTCTAACGGCCAACTTCTTTTCAGCGATTCCCTATCTGCAACAAAAAAATTGGTGCACGACGTTGCAAATGACTGTGAATTCCAAAAAGACTGTGGCAATATCACTGTCACACGTAAAAACAATCCTTTAAATTTTACATATCGCATAGCCAACGAACCTCTCTTAGTTATAAACACCTTTATATACTTAGGCGAAACACGGGGGAAAAAATATGGGGTTTTACGAGCCAAAACCACTCTCTGATTATGAGGCACGCCGTACTGGAGGACTCCGGAAATTTTGACCACCTGGGGTTTTTTAACGTGCACCTAAATCTAAGTACACGGGTGTTTTCGCCCCCATCGAAATGCGGCCGCCTTGGCCGGGATTCGATCCCGCGACCTCGTGCTCAGCAGCTGAACACCATAGCCAGTGAGCGACCACGGCGGGTGAAACACGGGGAAAGCGGAAGATGAAAATTCAAGACGATAAGCAAAACGAGAACAAGGTGAAAGCCGGAGCCAACGTTTCGACAAGTGGATTCGTCTTCAAGGCGACATATGCTTTCCTCGCCACAGTATATATACGTGGGGCTCTTCTAAAGGGGAGAGGGCGTAAGGGGGTGGGTGCGGCAACGAACTAAGGTGTGTTAGCGGCGAGGGTGTCGAATTGAGAATAAAGGAGTGCTGTGCACAAGGCCAGGGACACGGCCGTCTGTCAATCACGTGTCAATGCCCGCGTGTCAGCCGGCGTGCACAGCAGCCCTCTATTACCTGTTTCACTGGTGGTCGTGGGTTATCGTGTCTCTGACAGAGATAATAGAAGGAGCGGTAGAAACAGGTGCTCATGAAAAAAGAAAAGAAAAGGAAATACTGAAATGGAACAAATACATAAATAAAAGGGGGGAGGGGAACGGAAACAAGAAGGAGAAGAAGAAAAAAACACTAAGAAACCAAACTAAGTGTTTTTGCCTATAGCTTGCCATTTAGCATAGCCAATGTTTTCTAAAGCTCCCTTTAAGACGTTTATGCCTATTGGTTGCAAAGTCTTCAACTTATGCACAAGGTATGATTTTCTGTATTTTCTTTCTCGTTCAGAACGGAAATTCGACTGTAACATGTAGAGTTTAAGTTCATCAAAGTTATTACCTGGTTGGTTGAAATGCTCGGCGACGGCTTTGGGAAGCTTTTTAGCTATGTCCGCGCGATGTCCGTTTAATCTGATATTCACGGATTGTCCCGTTTCACCGATATATTGTTTCTTACAGAAGGAGCATTCGAGCATATAAATCACATCCGAACTTGCACATGTGAAGCTAGATTTGACTTCGTGTGTATAACTATTTGTGGTGTTTTTAATTTTATTGTCACTTTGAAGGTGCCTGCAGGTTTTGCACCTGGGGCGACAACATGCTCTTATTACGGTGGAATGCTGTTGGCTGACTTTTGCGTGCACTAACATGTCTTTAAAGCTCCTGTTGCGGCGACAGGTAACCCCTGGTACATCCGGGAACGCTTTTCTCAGACGCTCGTCACTTTATAATATTGAGTGGTATTTTCGTAGGCTGTTGTTTATGTTTGGGAGTGCATTAGAATATTTTGTTATAAATGCTGGCGGTCTGTCAGATTCTGGTGTAGGCTGTTTCTCAGCTAATTCCGACTTTCTCTCCAATCTTGACGCGACGTCATAAGCTCTGTCGAGAGCAACTTGTGGATAGTTTCTTTCTGCTAGCGTTGTTTTAAGATTATTTAGGTGGTGGATATAACCGTAGTCTTCACTGCAGATTCTTCTTATTTGTTTCGCTTGTCCGACAAAAAAATCCTTGCTAGCAGTGTCGCGGGTGATGACTGCTGTAGTCTAAATATTGCTGGCTATCCGCAGGCTTCCGGGAAAGCATCGTTCTCAGTTTTCCGTTTTCTATGTAAACCGTCGTTGCTGATCTGACTAAGAGAGCGATGAGCAGTAAATTTAATGCTCGGGCAAAAGCGATTCAAATGGCTAATTAAGTCGGTTAACGTGCTTGTGCCATGTTCCCATATTATAAATATGCCGTCAATGTAGCGCAGATAGGTGCGGGGTTTTAGAGGGTAGGATTTTAACAGGTCTGCCTCGAGCTGTCCTATGAAAATGTTCGCATACTTGGGAGCGAATGGTGTCCCCAAGCTAGTGCTGAAAGTTTGCAGGTAATGAATAGAATCGTATTCGAAATAGTTGAGCGTGAGGACTAACCCAAGGAGCGACAGGTAAACTTCAAGAGCGTGTGCTTGGGGATTCATTGCTAGGGATTTAGGAACGGCTTCAACTCCTTCACTCATGAATATGTAAGTGTAAAGGGCAGAAACAGCCAAAGTGACTAGAATAGCGCGGTCGGAAAAAATTTGGTTGGCATTGATGCCGTCGATAATTCGAAAGAAGCGCGGCATGTCTTGAACAAAAGATTGGAGGTTGGTGGGGATGTTTGACAGGTGGTGATTTAGGAATTTAGATATTGACACAGAAGGTGTGTTATTATTAGTCAAGTCAAGTCAAGTTTATTTCCAACACCGAGTCGGAGGTTGTTCGGCGAAAAGATGTCGCAGACATATTGAGAGTGCCCAAGGACCCATTAAATAGCAGCAGGCAGGTTGCAAATAAATTTTCAAATATTCTGAGAACCTTTTTCTGCAACACCTCGAGTCTGTTTAGGTTCTGAACAGACGTTTTTGCCCATACTATCGCGCAGTAAAACAAGCGGGAGTAGAAGTGGCCATAATATATAGCTTTCTTTAGCCATAATGGAACTAGGTTTGATAACCTGTACAGACAGCCTACAGTTTTGCCCAATTCAGAAGCAAGCCTTGACACATGGGTATTGCACGACATGTTTTCCTCGAACCAAACACCCAGAAATTTTTGCGTGCGAACGCACTCTAACGTTGTGCCTTGAAATGAGTATTTCAGATTAATACATGGTTTGTTCGTAGGCCTAAAAATAACGTATTTTGTTTTACGTGCGTTTAATGCAAGTTTGTTTTCATTTATCCACACTTACAAATGCCTTAAATAATTCGTTACAGTAACTTGTAGACTTTTCATTGAATGAGCACTAAAAAAGACATTCGTACCATCGGCATACATAACTAATTTTTCTGTGTAAGGGATATTACATATATCATTAATATAAACTATGAATAATAAGGGTCCTAAGATCGAACCTTGTGTAACACCTTGCTTAAGTTCAATTTCTGCTGACGTTAAGCTTCCGACTTTCACTTATTATTTTCTGGCTAATAAGTAGTTTTTAATAAGTTGAAGAGCAACACCGCGTATTCCGTAGTCGAATATTTTTTGTGCTAGGATATCATGTTTTATACTATCAAAATCTTTTCTTCAGATCAAGAAACAATCCAACTGTATAGTCTTTTTTCGAAATTGTTTAGTATCTCTTCTTTTACGTTTAACAGGGCTAATTCAGTGGACTTGCCTTTCTGGAATCCGTACTGAGCATTGTTTTTTATGTTAAACTTACTAAGAAAGTTCCTTATTCTGCAATTTATGGCAGACTCAAACGCCTTCGATAGAACTGGCAAAACAGAGATTGGCCTGTAATTCAAAATGTCATTTAGAGCACCGCCTTTATGCACAGGGCATACATGCGCAAGCTTCAGATCGGAAGCGAAAAGTCCAGAAACGAACATACAATTAATGATATGAGCCAGGGGCTCTGAGATGAGATCCACCACATACTTCATACGCACCGCACTTAATTCATCAGAACCTGTTGCGACATTGTTACGTAGTATATTTATCGAGCTTAATACCTCAAACGGTGTCACTGGGGCCAAACTAATTGTGTTAGGCTGTAAGACACTATAGGCCGACCTGGTTTCTTCTGTACATATTTCTTCTACGGGAACCTTATGTATTTTAGGAAGAAGATAAAAGCGGCCTACTTCTTTGTTTTTGTGCGCCATGAAGCGATGTTCAGATTGCGTGATTAGTTCCTTGGACAGAAGCTCCGCTATTGTGCTTTGCACAGTATTGCTGTAGTCTGAAGTTGGGTTAGAGTCGAGTTTTCTGTAATGGGTGTGGTTGCTCAGCTGTTTGGAGGCCTCATTCTTGTACTTTTCTATAGACCAGATTATGATACTGCCGCCTTTGTCTGCTGGTTTTATTACAATGTCATTTCATTCTGTGAGTTCTTTAAGGATTTGGTGCTGAGCGGGGGACAAATGTTTGCGTCTCTGGCAATGCCGCGCTGACTCTATATTTCCTTTGAGATCAGCTGTATCTATATATCCAGGTCTGGGCACCGTTCGGTTTCCGGTGTCCACGTGCTAGGTGGTCTAAGAGAGTCTCTATCTTGTTTTCCTACGTCTGGCTTATCGAAAAAACTCCTTGATGCGCATGCGCCTTGAAAACTCTGTTATAGCTTTGTGGAGTTCGTATTCGTTTACTGCGTTGTTCGTGGGAAAAAACGTTAGACCACGTTTCACAATAACCTCTGACCTTCGATGAAATGCGTATATGTCGTGTATTGAAAAAAAAAAAGCCCTAACACAACTGCATTACTTGAGGAGAATACTAGCACAATCTACTCAAGAAATAAAGCTTTTAGCTTATAAAACATAATTACGACGAATATTAGAATACGCTGCGGCAGTATGGGATCCCTGGACCGAAACTAACAAACTGAAACTAGAAAATGACCAACGCAAAGCAGTCAGGATTATATTTAATTGTTACAGTTGGAATATATCTCCAACAGCCCTACTGCAAACCGCACGACTCGACCAGCTGGGCATGCGACTACATCGCGAAAGATTAAAATTATTCTACTTATATTGTCATAATAGAATAAAACTAGAGGAAGGCATTTTAGTTGAGTCCTTTACCTACACTCTACGCGTTCCTATCATTCAAAAAAAGTCGGCGCATTTTCGTGTAAAATTTTAAATACTCATTTTTTCCCAGTACCCTTGCTGAATAGAATGGTCTTCCTGGAAACGTGATCACTTCTGAAACGGTGAACTTGTTTCTACAAGCCCTCATATGCAATCTCTGTTTTGCGCCAAGTGTTTTGCTTTTGTCGTTCTTCTACTTCATCTTACGCTATGTTTTGGACTCTGGTCGGCTCTCGTTGTTTGCTACTACTGTTGCAACGTATGTTTTCTGTTTTTATACAGTTTCTGTACCCCACTCCTGCCTAAGGGCTGTAATACAGGCCGGCAGTATTTCCTAAATAATAAACGGTTATATTGATTCCATATGTTGTCGCCGAGCCTCCTGCAATCAAATTCTGTGCGCGACAAGAATACTGGTGTACACACACGCACACACACACGAACGCACGCACACACACACAGACACACACATACACACACACACACACACACACACACATACATACATACATACATACATACATACATACATACATACATACATACATACATACATACATACATACATACATACATACATACATACATACATACATACATACATACATACATACATACTGTACTGAAGGCACTGGGCAGCGGGCATGGTGCTAGTGGATGAGAAGAAGACGACGAGGTGTGCTTGCTTCCCCGTTTCGAGATAGCACCGACCTGTTTTAAGCCTACCGCTGCAACCTAGAGCTAGTGCTGCTAGGCGAACACCCCCCCCCCCCCCCGTTGCATTTGGTGGAGCTGCTGGGTTTCTCTTCAACATCCTGGAACTCCGCAGTCGGACGCTACTACCAGCTGTTACAATGGATGAACCGGGACCGTCCCAGGCTGCTGCTCCCGTGCCCCCGGCCATCGTCTGCTCTGGTGTTATCCGCCAGCGCGATCCGGCTATATTTAGCGGCACTGACGACCACGACGTGGAAGACTGGCTCGCCGAATATGACCGTGTAAGCGCCTATAATAAGTGGGACGACCGCGCCAAGCTCACAAATGTCATATTTTACTTGACTGACGTGGCCAACCTATGGTTCCGCAATCACGAAGCCGATTTTACCATCTGGTCGGCTTTCACGGCGACTTTGGCTGAGGTCTTCGGCCGTACCGCAGTTCGCCGGCTTCGCGCTGAGCAGCGCTTGCGTGGTCGAGCTCAACGCCAGGACGAGACCTTCACCAGTTACATTGAAGACGTGCTCTCGCTCTGCAAGCGCGTCAACTCATCCATGGATGAAGCAGACAAAATCAAGCACGTCATGAAAGGCATCGATGAGCATGCCTTTCAAATGCTCGTCGCGAAGAGTCCCCGGACGATTGCTGAGCTCATACAGCTTTGCCAGCAGTACGACGAGCTGCGCAAGCAACGTGCATCAACACGCGCTGCTCAGCAGGACACTGCGGGAATGGTCACTTTGTTCAAATTGCGGCAGAGCTTCTCACTAATAATAGAAACGGCGGCTCCGGTGTCGATAAGTGCGTGTACGGTGACCCCGTCTACGGACAGTTCAATTTCGTTCGCCGGCGCAGAATGAGGCCTTGAAATGTTCGACGGAAACGCAGTTCTTGCCTCTGGAACTGCGACTGCTAGTTTTCCTCTCGGGCTGGGCTGGGTCGGCGAACCATCGGGGAAATGGATCGGCGACGTGGGGAAGGCGACCGGCGTGAATCGAAGGGGAGGCGACTGTAAGAGGTGTCCGGAGGAAGGTTAGATTGGTCCTGACGCGGAAGTCGAGCAGGCCGGTAGCTTGAGGCACCCCCACTGTCAGGTAAACGGGGGCTGCGACGGCGGCAGAATCGTGCTACGTGGCCCGGAAAATGGCATGAATAACATATTGGCCGGTTATCAGGTGGCGCCACGGGTTGACGACAGGGGCTCCAGCAGCCGAGTAATTTAAGGAACGACTATCGGACGCGAAGGTGGCGGCGGTACATGGAAGGTGCCGGTGGCCCGGTAGGAATCAGGAGCAGGAGGAGTGTAAGGCCGCGCGACAACGTCAGCGTACGTTAGCGGACCAGCTGCAGGCTGCGGAGGAGGGGCAGATGGCAGCGCCGCGGCAACTTGCGTCTGCATGACGTGACGAAGCGAAGGAGCCAGGGTTGTCGACGGCTCGGGTGCGCTATTCGCCAGAGAGAGTTGGCGTGCGACTTCCTGGCGGATGAACTGCTTTATCTCCGGCATTAAAGCAGATATGTCGGCAGCGTCGCGACCGAAGTCCAACGGGGATAGATCCGCACCCTTACCTCTCTTTCTCTGCATACGGCAACCTCGCATCGCGTTCAGCCTTCAGCGTCGTGCACAGCCCGGGTTGTCATTCAAAGCGTTATGCATGTTATCGAATTTGTCGTCCTGCCTCGTTCCTCGCACGACGTTATTCTTAGTTGGAATTTCCTATCTGTAAATCAAGCTCTTATCGACTGCGCTCGTTGCGAACTTACGTTATCAGTGCCGTGTTTTGACCCTGACGACCATTATTCTCCTAAAGTTGTTGCCGCCTCTGACATCGATATTGCACCTTTCTCCGCCGCTCTGGTTCCTGTGTTATGTAGCTCTGCTGCGAACTCATCTGTCCTTTTTACGCCGTCGACCACTTGTGCGCGCCGCCGGAACTTTCTGCTTCCGTTTGCTGTCGTCACTTTTTGCGAAGGTTCTGCTGCCCTTTACGTGTGCAATCCGTCCGCCTGCCCATCATCCCTACTCCGTGACGAGTGCCTGGGTACCGCTGAAGCTTTCGATAGCATTCTTCCGGCTACCATGTTTGGTGATACGGCATCACTTCCGATTTGTGCCGTAACTCCTCCCGCCGCGACCGATGCCCCTGTAGACGTCTTCACTCGTGCCGTCGACGCAGAACTCACACCTGCGCAGCACACCGAAATCATCAAGCTCCTCCAGCGTTTTCGTGCCTCATTTGACATTGGTCAACCATCCTTGGGCCGGGCGTCCGCAGTTGTTCACCGTATCGACACCGGCCAACAAACACCATTGCGCCAGCGTCCGTATCGTGTGTCGGCCGCTGAACGCCGTGTCATCGACCAGCACGTTGACGACATGCTGGAGCGTGGCATCATCCAGCCCTCTAACAGTCCCTGGGCATCTCCGGTTGTCCTTGTTAAAAAAAAAGACGGCTCCATTCGGTTCTGCGTCGACTATCGCCGCCTTAACCGAATAACGCGCAAAGATGTCTATCCTCTGCCACGCATCGACGATGCCTTGGACAATCTGTAGGGAGCGGAATTCTTTTCCTCGCTGGATCTACGCTCCGGGTATTGGCAAGTGCCAATGGCAGAGGCCGATCGCCAAAAGACGCCCTTTGTAACTCCTGATGGGCTATATGAATTCACCGTCATGCCGTTCGGCCTCTGTAACGCGCCTGCCACTTTCGAGCGAATGATGGATAGCATTCTTTGAGGGCTGAAGTGGAAAACGTGCCTCTGTTATTTGGATGACATTGTGGTTTTTTCCACCGACTTTGCGACGCACCTCAGCCGCCTCGAGCAAGTCCTTGCGTGCCTCTCCACTGCAGGACTGCTACTCAATCTGAAGAAATGCCACTTCGGCGCTCGCACACTTACTATTCTCGGTCATGTAGTGTCCAAAGACGGTATCCTCCCGGACCCCACGAAACTTAGCGCCGTAACCGAGTTCCCCAAACCAACCACCATGAAAGAGCTTCGCAGTTTCATCGGCTTGTGCTCATATTTCCGGCGCTTCATCCGTAACTTTGCCTCTATCATCGCCCCCTTGACGCAGCTTCTCACCGGCAGTTCTGACCTATCAGCCTGGTCCCCGGCATGCGACGACGGGTTCCAAGAACTGCGACGCGTTCTCACCTCTCCTCCAGTACTGCGACACTTCGATCCATCTGCAGCAACTGAGATCCATACGGACGCTAGCGGTGTCGGGCTCGGCGCTGTTCTTGCACAACGCAAGGATGGCTTCGAAGAGTACGTCGTCGCGTATGCCAGCCGCACCCTTACCAAAGCCGAGGCGAACTACTCGGTTACTGAAAAGGAATGTCTGGCCATCATTTGGGCAATCGGAAAATTTCGTCCTTATGTGTACGGGCATCCATTTGACATCGTGACCGACCATCATGCCCTATGCTGGTTATCTTCATTAAAAGATCCAACTGGTCGGCTCGCCCGTTGGGCATTGCGCCTGCAAGAGTACGACATCCGCGTTGTTTATCGCTCCGGCCGAAAACATTCAGACGCAGACGCTCTATCCCGGTCACCCCTGCCCTCCGGTCCTGTCCACTCGTCTATTTCCACACATGGAGCCTTCGCCCTCAACATTACCGACATGCCATCAGAGCAGCGAAGGACCCATGGATCTCTTCGCTTATTGACTTCCTGTCTAGCCAGTCGCCAGCGCCAATTTCTCGGACGCTCCGTCGTCAAACCGAGCACTTCATCATTCGGGATAACCTGCTGTACCGCCGCAACTACAATTCGAGCGGTCGCAAGTGGTTGCTTGTTATACCCCGACACCTGCGCCCTGACATCTGCGCCACGTTCCATGACGATCCCCAATGCGGCCACGCTGGTGTCTTAAAGACATACTCTCGCATCCAGCTTCGGTACTACTGGCGCGGTATGTACCGCTTCGTTCGCCAGTACGTCCGGTCCTGCCTCATATGCCAACGACGCAAGACGCCACCTCAACATGCCACCGGTCCCTTGCAACCTTTACCATGCCCCGCGCGCGCGTTCGACCGCGTCGGCATTGACTTATACGGTCCGCTTCCCAACACTCCAAGTGGCAACCGCTGGGTTATTGTCGCTATCGACCACCTCACGCGGTACGCCGAAACTTCAGCCCTAGCATCTACCACAGCAAAAGACGTCGCCAGTTTTATCCTTCGAAACCTGATTTTACGCCATGGAGCACCTAGAGAATTACTGAGCGACCGCGGTCGCGTTTTTCTCTCCGACGTCATTGCAGCATTGCTAAAGGAGTGTCGCATCATTCACCGCACCACCACGGCATATCATCCTCAAACTAATGGGATGACAGAGCGTTTCAACCGCACCCTTGGTGACATGTTGGCGATGTATGCTTCATCTGACCACTCGAATTGGGATCGCATTCTGCCTTTCGTCACCTACGCTTACAATACCGCCACGCAAAGCACCACTGGGTTCTCCCCTTTCTTTCTCCTTTACGGACACGAACCTTCATGCACTATGGACACGATTCTGCCTTACCGACCAGATGCTTCGGAGTGCACGACTGTTTCTAGAGCGGCTGCTTACGCCGAAGAATGTCGCCAGCTCGCTCGTTCGTTGACATCCCAGGACCAGTGGCGCCAAAAGCATCGCCATAATTCATCTACTGCGGCTACGTGCTTTGCTCCTGGCTCGCTGGTCTGGTTGTGGGTGCCCTCTACTCCTCCAGGCCTTTCCTCTAAGCTCCTCTCCAAGTACCACGGTCCTTATCGGGTACTGAAGAAAACATCCGCGGTCAACTACCTCATCGAGCCAACGGAAGCGCCTTCCGACCAGCGTCATCGCGGCCAGGAAATTGTGCACGTCTCCCGGCTCAAGCAGTGCCATGACCCTTCTGTGTTTTCCTGCCCTTAGGTCGCCAGGATGGCTACTCTTTCGGTGCGGAGTGATTGTACTGAAGGCACTGGGCAGCGGGCATGGTGCTAGTGGATGAGAAGAAGACGACGAGGTGTGCTTGCTTCCCCGTTTCGAGATAGCACCGACCTGTTTTAAGCCTACCGCTGCAACCTAGAGCTAGTGCTGCTAGGCGAACACCCCCCCCCCCCGTTGCAATACATACATTCATACATACATTCATACAAAAAAGAGAAGAGGTCCATGAACTGACCCTTCAGGTACACCATATCTAATTGATGTAAAATCACTGTGTATTCTATATAGAGACTACATGCAAACGCGTTGAAAAATAATTGGAAAAGAACTTCGAACCAACTAGCTCAGCTTTCTGTCGTTCTAATCTTCGAATAACGACCTCGAAAACCAATACTTTCTAGTTTGTATAACAGGATGTTGTGATTTATGGTTTCAAAAGCTCTTGTCAAATCTAAGAAAAACACAAGCACAATATTATATTGATCAATATTTTTACATACATAATCATTACATTCTTCAAGTAGATCAACTGTTCTTAGACTACGTCTAACACCATATTGGAAAGGACTTATCAAATTTCTCGCAAAAAAAAAAATAAATTATGGGGTTTTACGAGCCAAAACCACTTTCTGATTATGAGGCGCGCCGTAGTGGTGTACTCCGGAAATTTTGACCACCAGGGGTTCTTTAACGTGAACCTAAATCTAAGTACACGGGTGTTTTCGCCTCCATCGAAATGCGGCCGCCGTGGCCGGGATTCGATCCCGTGACCTCGTGCTCAGCAGCCGAACACCATAGCCACTGAGCAACCACGGCGGGCTTCTCGCAAGAGGATATCTTGCAAGGGTAAAGAAATTTCTCCATTATATGCGTCTACATTATATAGATTAGTCGGGCAACTTTTACGAAGCCTCCATAACATATCTTTTTGATAAGATAGTACTAAAATGGATGCTGTTGTCCTTTTTTTTTCCTCAGATGTCTACGTTGAAATTTCACTTTCTTCGTGGCTAGCAAAAAGAACGTACTAAACTGATTTGCCAATTGATTATATGCTATCACAAGGTTGGTAGTATCTAATGACGTCCAGTCAAAGATTCTGATTACCTTTTCTACCTTTCATCGTCTACGAAGTATCCCACGTGATTCACGTCACCTTCAGAAGAGATAGCATCTCTCACACATAAGGCCGTAAAATAATGATCCCCCACTTTTTTATGTATAACTTTAGCATTGGTTTCCAAGTGTGGGCATCTCGACGCTATATGATCAATGCATGATCTCGCGAGCCGAGAAGATAGTTCAGCACAATGTGTTGGCGGGCTAGTTGGTGCCATTCCATGAATACTTTGTTTTGCGCTAAACAAAGTATTCGAGCCGAGAAGCTAGAAGTTCTTCAGGCTTTAAATCGTGTATTAGATGTGCTAAACCATGGGCTGAAAGTAAATCTACATAATCAGCGACTCCCTGTTTTCTTGGTTTGGCGATATCAATGTTTATGTCTCCCGCTATAATTATGTTATCACGAGCATGTTTGGTGAGGAAAATATAGACAATTCAGATACAAGCACTTTCAGATCTTAATTAGGGGGCCTGTGCACTACCTGTACAAGGAAAGCAGCTTCAGGCTTGCATAATGTAAAGGCAACGACTTCAGCTGCAGTAAAGTCATTAGAAATTACTTCTATTATCCATTCGTTCCTAACAAATACATAAATGCCACTGGCCTTACCCAGGTCACAGCACTTTTAATGTGACTGAAAACCTTTGAGAACATACGCTGCAGATTCAGACTTCATTATATTTATCTATGTTAATATGAGGATGTCTAAGTATTTCAATGCGTCGCTCAAGTATGCATTTAATGCATCCCCGTGCTTTCTGATGCTTCTAATATTAATGTGTACAAGGTCAAGAAATGATGCGGTACAAGTATCACCGAAGCGTAACGTTCTTTCTACCCATTCCGCGAAGAAATTCAGCACAGTGGACATGATTAGGTCAGCCTTACCAAATCATCTTCGCCTGACAATTTTTTTTCACGCCACATCCTTCAATTATCCTCACAAAGACCATCGCATTCTTGGTCCACACAAACTTGAATGCCTTATTAGCAACTTGCTTTGCCTGCCAAAAGTAGTCTCCTCGTTTCAGTCGTCAAATTTTGATTGCTACGCTTGCTAAACCATGCGTCTGTCTGTGCTCTGGAAGTAAATTTGATGATTGTGGGCGGTATTCTTCCTTCCTTCCCTAGCTGGCAGCCTATGAGCTGCATCAATACAATCAGCAGTCAGTGATGGGATATGGAGTTTTGCTGCTAGTGGTCTCAAAACAATGTTAAGATCTTCATTGGCACTAGCTTTCACATTATGAATTTCCATATTATTCCTTATAGAATAACTCTGCAAATGTGTCACCGCTGTCTGAAGTTGCACGATTTCCTTGTCCTGCACTGCAAAACCTGTGTGTAATTCATCAGGACGTTTCTTTAGAGTAGCAAGCTGTCTCCTCTGAGTGACAATGGCTGTGGTTATTTCATCATACTTTTTTGACAGCATTTCGATCGAGCTTTTGATCTTTTCGATTGGCTTTTGCGTTCTTTTTTCCAACGCCTGAGCACATCCCCATGTGATTCAGGCTACTACATTCACAACAGAACGCGCTTTATGTATCTCGCAGTACCGATTCGCGACAAGCAGCACAGTTTGCAACTCCTGGTGTAAGCGACATGACAAAGATACACAGTACAACGCAAAAGGCTCTGTCGCAGTCAGACGGGGTGGAAACGAAAGAAGGGAAAAAAATTGACGCAGAAACTGCTCTGGGAGTTGTCTAAGTATGCGTAAGCATTGTGCCCCTTGCTCATCTCCATGCAGCCCGGTGTGATTGTCAATGTTACGAAACTTTATCAGGTTAGTACCAACGACAGCACTGTGGCGACCAGAACGAGTGCGGTCGGCGGCGCCAACTGCTCCCATGACGTTCCGATCCTTAGAAGCCGTTACCGCTCTTCAGCGTCTTACCCATCCGCGTCGAACCATTGACTATACCATGGAGGAAGGAAAAATTTAGGAGAGAGAATTACATCACGAAGCCAGCCTTGGTAAATGAGCATTGGTTAAGCCGGCCCTTTGCACAGTGGTGGCTCAACACTGTGATCGTTAGGTAAGCATTTCTACGCTTACCCAACGAGAAAACCTCCGTCCAACGTGATCTTCGCGATCTCTGGCGTCGAGATCACGAAGCAATCGAGATTTTCTGAGACATTTGGTTCTCAGTAGCTATGCAAGTAGTTTTTATTCGGTGCGCGCTTGTTCGGCTGTCCTGCAGTAGCTCAGCCTTCTGAGCGGCAACACTAAAACCAACCGCGCACTTCGACGTGCGATCACGAACTTGGCTTCAATCGCGTTGCGGTATGCTCACTCCTAACTTTTTCCTTCCTCCATGGACTAAACGTACTCGGGCAGCTGCTTCTTATGGCACCGCCGCGTGCGCTGCACCTTCATAGGAATCTGCGATGCTGACAAAGAGTGCCGACTGCTGATAGCTTCTGGAGCTGTGTTCTCGTCGCTTACTCGGCGTAGTAGAGACACGGGCGGGCCCGTATCTTGAAAGCGATCTGCGAAAGCGGCAGAGTGAGGCGTGTGCTGAGAGCTGCGCAAGCGTTGTGTTCTCGCCGCTTCGTTGGCGTTGAAGCGAGAGGATGCACGAAGGTGTACCCGCTCGCTGCTAGCGGGCGCTATCAGGAAAGCGGTCGTCTTACGGGACGGACGCAGGGACCTCGTTGGACGGAGGCTTTCTCGTTGGGTAAGCGTAGAAATGCTTACGCATTGAAAAATAGGTATCACCAGAATTATGGCTTACCTACCAAACAGACGGCATGTTACCTTGAGAGCCCGCACCCCGTCAGACTGTCTAGAACTTACGCGAACAGCAGCGATTATACCGGAAGCTTCACTGAGCCATGCATAAATATCCGACGCGTCTGATTCGCAGATAAGATTTCGACAAGCGCCGACTGTGCTCGCCGCCATTGTTGTGCTTCGAGTGGCACTTGCTTTTGTGGGCACCAGGTTCGCACAATAAAAAGTAAGTTTCGTGGTTCACAGTTTTGCTACTGTGCTCTTCACCGGCACTGCAACGTGACATATATATTAATTTATTATCATTTTATTTTTATTTCTTCAATACTGCGGACTCAAGGTCGAAGCAGGGTGGGCGATACAATACAAATAAAGCAGCCAAAGCAAAAAGAACCAGTAACAAAAGAACAACACCGATGCAGACTCAAAAATGTTAATTCACAGTCAGACCACTTGTTTCAGTAAGGCAATTCCAATCATACATGGTCCTTGGAAAATAAGAAAATTTAAACAAGTCAGTGCGAGCAAAATGTGACAGCGCGTTTTGTTGGCGGTTTCGGGTGGGCCTGCTAGTTTAGGGTGATAAATAAGGTGATAGATCTAGAGCTAGCTTATTATTCAAAATTTCGCAAAGAAATTCTAAGTTTTTGTCTTCGTACCTGTAATAGTGGTATGACATTAGATTGCATTAAATTAGAGGGCGATTCTAATGCAGAAAATTCGTTAAACATAAACCCTGCAGCCTTTCTCTGAACGTTCAAGACTATCAATGTTACCTTTAGTATTATAAGGGCCCCATATCATCATCATCAGCCTGGCTACGCCCACTGCAGGGCAAAGGCCTCTCCCATACTTCTCCAACTACCCCGGTCATGTGCTAATTGAGACCTATATAATGCAGGCATATTCTAGTTTTGGTCGCACAAGAGCAGTGTAGCAGAGCAGTTTAACATTAGTAGGAGCAGTTTTAACTTTATGTTTCAGGACACATAGCTTGCCGAAGGCACATGAACAAAATTATGAATATGAATATTCCAAGATAGGTTAGAAGTCAGTGTCACATAGAGATACTGGTAGCAAGTTACTTGTTGTAATGGTGAAGGCCCTAAATGTATACGAAAATGGAATTTTTTTTTTCGACTTACTGGAAGGCATACACATTCGCTCATGTTTAGTGACATTCCCCATTGTTTCCACCATTCATATATATTACCTAGACTAGTGTTGAGGTCGTTTTAATGATTAGTGCAAATGATTTCTTTAAACAAAACACAATCATCAGCAAATAATCTAATTTCTACACCAGGTTTAATAAACATCAACAATATCATTAATATACCATAGAAAGAGCAAAGGGCTTAGTACGCTGCCTTGTGGCACACCAGATGTGACTGGAAGACAATCCGAGAGTTGAGTCCCTACATCTACGTATTGTTTACGGTTAGTTAGGTAGGCTGTAATCGAACAAACAAAAATATTCTGGAATACATATTGTTCTAAGTTTGAAAATTAGTCTACCGTGAGTAACTTTATCAAAGTCTTTGCAGAAATCTAAGAAAAGCATATCTGCCTTACCATGTCTATCGAGGGTTAATGCAAGAAAATTAAACAATGGGACGAGCTGAGTGACTGTTGAGAATCCTTTCCTAAACCCATATTGAAATTTAGTTCATATGGAGCGCTCTTCCAGCAATTTAGTTATATTAGTCGCTATAATTGTTCGAAAATTTTACAACATGACGAAGTTGGTGAAATAGGACGGCAATTCCCTAGTGTTAGGCTGTCCTCCAGTCACTGGGCAGTTTGGCATTCAGCAAAGAACGAAAAGTAATAACCAAAAAAAATTTGCTAGAGGTAGAGCATATCGTCGTAGAAACACGTTTGGGAAATCGTATGGATCGCACGATGCTTAGGTTTTCAAGTTCAACAGCATAGATTCGACACCAGGATAAGAAATGAAGTGTGCATCAGCACATGGAAATACTGTCGTGTGCAGTTGAATCGGAAATGGTAAACACGCTTTGAAAATATCGATTCAAATGCTGGGCACTGTCTCTCTAATCCGTCACGTTGGTTCCATTGACTGACAATTGCGATACTATTCCTTTCTTTTCACTGATGTAATTCCATAATTTACTGAGGTCACTTGTAATAAAGTCAGGCAATGAACTTTTAAAGTAATGCTCTCTTGAGCTGTGTACAGTTTGAGCGAGGCTGTTCTGCGCATCTCGTATCAAATTCGCCAGTGCGTGTTGTTTTTTTTTATTCGTTTAACTTTCCTCCGCTTCTGAATAATGCTGCGAGTCACCCAATGTGTTTGTTTGTTAATTTCTGTGCATTTGGTTGGTATAAGTTTATCTAAGAAAAAAGTCATCTTTAAACCGCGTCCTGAGGGCGCAGACACGTGTCCGAGAAATCGGTCAGGGATGTTTCCACATGTTTCCGTGCATCGTTAGCCCTTGAATGGTCTTTAAAATAACCAACTTGTGGGTTTTCACGGCTAGTTGCCAAAACAAGAGGAAAAGAAACGCACACAAGTGTATGGTCAGAGAGACCTTGACCTACTTCTACAGTATATTTAGAGAAATTGCGGTTAAGAAACCCAACATATAATATTGAAATGGAGTCACCCAGTACGCGCGTTGGTAAATGAACTAGTTGTAAGAGGTCACGCATAAGCATTATGTCAAAAACCATGTTAACATGCTTGGAAGAGTCAGTGCCGGCATCAAGGCGCTCCCAGTCCACTCCAGGTAGGCTCAGGTCGCCAATTAGTAAAACTTTCTTGTTCTCAAATTTAGCTATGTCATTTTTCAGTGTGCTGAGGTCTGTGTGCTGACATCTGGAGGTCTGTACAGTCCAAGTGCAATAAAAACTATGACCGCACCAAGTTACCCTAATACATATGCATTCTACTTCATCTACGTCTTCCAATAAAACGGCCTCGATGCAGTTTCAACTAGGATTGCCACCCCTCCTTCTCCAGACGACCTGTCCTTACGAATAACAGTGAAGGACGGGGGAAAGCCATGATCATCGGGCAACTGATCGTACAACCAAGTCTCAGTAATAACGGTGATATGCGGACCCTGTTGCAGCAGAAGTATTTCAAATGCTTCAGTTTTATTCACAATACTGCGGGTATGAATATTGAAAAGTCTTAACTGCTTCGTATAAGGCGCTGGGATAGGTCATGTGGCTTGGGGGAATGACGCTCTCTTACCTTTAAGCACCTGTTTTGGGATGTATTCCAGTAAAACATTTCTTTCCAACTGTAAGCCTGTCATGAGCTAAGATTACCCTTTCCCCTCGTTGCTTTTCTTTCTTAGCGCTGTCCCACAGCAACTTGCGTCTTTTTTTAGCGTGAACTGTGAATAATCATTCTGGATAAACACGTTTGATCCCTTGAGTTTTCTTGGCATTTTCTAATATAACTTTCTTGTTTCATTGAAAAATTGAAAGTGCATGAGGATGGGCTTTGTACCGGATTGTTTCCTTAGTCGGTGAATGCGTCCGATAGAATCGCATTTCACACCAAGCTTTTCTGAAAATAATTATTTTACTACTTTACCCTTCAGGGTTGCATCAGTTTGATCAGGTCATTCGAGAATAGCGTGAATAATGAAATTTGACCGTCGGCTGTGCAGTCTTCGAGATAAGTAAGCTTTTTGGTTGAAAAGTATATATATATATATATATATATATATATATATATATATATATATATATATATATATATATATATATATATATATATATATATATATTATTGCAAGCGGATTGGCCCACATTTCATTGTAGACTGCTACAGAGCTGAAATGTTTCAGTTCAATGATCATTCAACAATTTAACGTGGCCAGCGACGTTTTGTGCCTGTTACCAACATTTTAATTACATAATAAATATAAAACATTCGACTGGGAGCAAACTTGGGTGCAGATCTTTGAGTGAAACATATTGCAGGGGAGGTCTCGAGCGTATAGCAACCTGAAATTCAAGTGACGGAATTTGTAAGGGTCTGGCGATCTCGAAGCATCAGCAGACAGGGACTTTCAACGCGATAATTTATCCCCGGTATTCATACGCCGTTGCCTCTTGTGGTCTTCGTAGGGGTGTCCTTGCCACCGTGCTCTTGCTAATGGCGGCTGGGACCATAGCGGACGCTTACGGATCCGACCACGTGAAAGCAAAAGGTGAGCGTATGACGCTAACACATTGTCCTGTTTGGATTAAAGAGAATAAGGTTTCTAACTACCTCGGGTACAAGAGTTTGCAACAAAAAAAGATGTTGTTGTCTACGTTTACCTTATTCTTAACTTTGAGCTACTGTATTTGAGCGCATGAAATTCAGAAATGGCGCTTTTCCTGTGCTGCTGTTATGCCAATTTTGTCTATAACAGTATTCGTAAAGGGCAAGCCTTGGTGCTTCAGAGTAAAATATGAAAGCTGAAAACTTTCTTAGAAGCAGAGATCCGCCCACCCCTGTCTTTCGAACAATGACCCGGGGTGGCATTCATGAAGCTTTTTTTCACAAGTGGTGTTCGCCATTGGTCGTCCGTCTTTGTTAATTCTATATCCAACATCACGACTGGCTGGAATCTCCCCTTACGAATACTTGCAGGCACAACAACTTTTTGCGAATACGGGTACCTGTTCTGCTTACAAGGTACCGTCTGTGCTACACCTTATGGCGCCGTCGGAAAGAAACGAAATACGAAGCACGCGTCCTATAGTGCGGGGCTAGCAGGGAATTCTGAATAAATATATATTGCCTACGGGGACACGCGAGCGCTACCCGATTTCCGATGCCATAATCATACGGCTGTAGTTCTCAAAGCCAAAACTCTTTGCTGCACGATCTCAAGTCCTCGTGTTTTTTTTTATATGTCTGAATCCCTATCTCCAGGGGAAAAGAATATGCTGCCGCTCATTATGTATCTGAAGTCATATAAAATAGAGAACTAGAAGTTAATGCTCAGGCTAAATGTGATTTTACGCCGTGCTCAAACTAGGACCAGTAAAGTATCTAAATTACTCAGCTCCGTGCGTTATACGGTATACGCCTTGCAAATATTGACACGTGTACTTGTCTTTATCGGGCGACGCGTTTCACCGCCTAACAAATGTTATCGCACAGCGCAGGACGCGCTTGCATGCGTGGGAAGTTTCTGGAATGTTATCGATGGTTCCATCCACTGTCTGTGACCGAAACTTGTGTAATCTGATTGCATGTGTGCGCGACGCGAATAATGTAGAACTTTGTGGAAGGCGCGCGGGTCCCCAGCGATTAGTCTGGAACATTCGACGATTGATGTATAAAAGCCGACGCGCTTGACCCGTTGATCAGATTTTCCAGGATCGCCGACTGTGTTCGCCGCTCTCGTTGTGTTTTAAGTGTAGCCTGTTTTGTGGGCACAGGTTCGCCCAATAAAAGCTAGTTTTGCCTTTCACAGTATTGCTGCTGTGTTCTTTGACATCACGACCACGTGACAATATGCGATGTCATCTGCATCGATCGAACTCAGGAAAACGGCGAATTTCGTAGGTGCTGCTGGTAAGATGTACCTCGTGCTAATAACGCGCTTATGGAAGTCCTTCCACCTATTTGTCAGAAGAGATACTTTGCCACAGTAGACCAACGAGGGCCTTGTGCTCATAACCCTGCGCGGAAATGAATTACCGCGTGTCACGCACGGTTATTTATTTATTTATTTTTTACTTACCAGCGTCATTCACATGGTGAACGGCCGGGAAATGGCGTGAAGAGCGTGAACTGGAATCCCCGGTTCGACATGTCTTTCAAGGAGCTAGTTACTGTCTTTATGAACTTCATTTTTAGCCATTGCCCCATGAGAGTTGAACCGGGTAAAAGTCAATTCTAGTTTCATTACAGAAGCTTTTCAACATGAGGACGACTACACTGTCCGGTACATACTAACTGTTTCAGAGCGTGCACAGCAGCGTAATAACACTGTAAACCGCTCGCTGCGCGTGATTGGCTGCAAGACAGTCCAGTTACAAGCACCGCTCGTCTAACCAGAGTTTCGTGATGGCCTCTTCTGCAACAGCGGCCGTGAGAGTCCTGCGGAGCTTCTCCGTACCGGCCAACCTGAAGTTGCTTGCGTCAACCGCCCAGAAGACGTCGGGCTCCTACAGGCTCCGCTTCATGCATGGAATTCGCGCCATCAGCATTTACTACGTTGTCTTCGGCCACTCTGGTTGTGACTACTCATTCGCGAGGGGTGAGTGCCGCAGAGATTGCACGACGCATTGCGTATGCTGTTTGAGCTTTTTCACTGTGATTGTGGCAGGCCATGCTTTCAAGCTCAAATGCGGCAAGAACGGCCGCTCAACTTCTTCGCGAACTCGTTTATTGGCACGCTGAGCCCTGAACTCGTTTCCGAGTTTACCCTCAAAGCAGCTACAGTGCACAGCCACGATGGTCAGTGGGATGTATACAGCTGCGAGGTTCAGTGTCCTTTGTCTTGCTTTCCTTTTTTGCGTGCTATGCATTCCATCTGGAGCGCCTTTGAGTTTTGAACATAAAGTGTGTATAAATATAATTCCGGGTGGGAAAGTCCTCAGCTGTTTTCGAATTTGAAATGAATTTTATCGGACGGCATTTCGCCCACATCATCAAAACACAGAGATTGATGTAATATGGAGTAAATGTTCCAATGCATATAATTGTTTTTTTTTTTTACTTATGCCGATTTGTACGCTTCCAAACAACGCTCCTAGTTTTGCTTAAAGCATTTCCGTTGAGTACGCATATAGATAGCTTTATTTGCAATACGTATAAGGGTAGGGTGCGGTTACCTTAATTAATAAGGCGAATCTTTGAAGAATCAGAAATGAAAGAAGATGATACTCTAACACAATGGACTAGTCGTCCACAGCAACATGACTGTGCATGCTTTTGATGTCTAATCAATATACATGGCGAAAAGAAATAAGCTACCATGCACAGGGAACCCGTCACGCAAATGGGGCGATCACTTTGGTTGCTTAAGCTATTCGGTGGGCCTAGTTTCACGAACGAACATGACTCCGTGTCACCGAATGTCTTCACACAAGGACGCCGGAAATGAGCTGCGATAGGCGCGATTTGCTGCAGGTTAAGTCACGTCACGTTCGTCCGCGGAATTCGTTCCGTGGTGTGAATCTTACGGTGACAGTGAGGAGCTCGTCACTGTCGCAAGTCTCGGAGCGTTATGTGTGCTATACAATATGATTGTGATGTGGTTCGGCTGCGCGCCTTGGGTCTAAATCACATAGCTTTTCTTTCGTGACATTTGCCATTGGCCGACTCGCTATCTATATGTCGAGCATCGGGATTGGCTGAAATTTGCTCTTACACGAACAATTCTAGCGCGATAGGTTTCTGTGAATGCGGGGCCCTTGCCAATAGCGGAGCAGCATCACAACTTTTCACAGAGGATTTGCGCCTTGCCTCTTGGCTGTAAATATTTAATTGAAACAGAAGGTTCATCGCCGATTTTTTTTTTAATTCATTGCTATTAGATTAACGTTTAGAACTTATGTCATGCGTCGTGTTATGACAGCGAAAAACCAGCACCCATATTCAGAAAAAAACCTCTTACAGTATAATTTTTTTTCTAAGAGGAAATTCCTGCCAATCCTGATACTGGACATCTTATTAGCGAAGGCGGTCGGCCAATCGTAAAGAACATTCACGATTGAAAAGCTTTGTGGTAGTTCGGCCCCAGTATTCAGCTTCAATGTCTAACTACAAAACAACGAGAGCAGCTAAAGTTTTTCCCTGATGCTCCGCGAGGTAGGACATTTTGATGCAGCCCATTTGGATGACAGTCTCGTGTGATGTGCTAATGACCCCAAATTCAGTCGTCTTTATGCCCAGCATTTGCGCCTCCGCTGATGCGTAGCTCTCTTGCGCAGGTGGGATGATGTTGCAGCTTTCGTACTTCGACCGGTACGACTCCACGCTAGCGGCGGTTGGCTTCATGGCCGTGGATACCTTTTTCTTCTTGAGGCACGTGAAACACTGGCACTTTCGCCTCCGTCTAGCCTAAAGACACGGATGATTTTATATCTTAGGGTGGTCCCGTATTTTCAGATGGCTCATTCTGTTACAACTTGTTCCTTCTGATAACTTTTGTTTTTATGAATGAAATTGTTTTTTTCCTAATAAGGTAAGTCGTAAATACTTTTTCCGTGTTTCGCTAAACTGCTGTCATACCTGATAACCAGTATTTTTATTGAACCCATAACGAATCTCAACACTACGCAAGCTTCTACACACACAAAAAAAAATCATCTCACAAGAAGAGCGTTTTTACTCATCACGACGATTATGCGGTTTTCGTGGGCGAAAATAAGCGCTGGGCTTTTCGTGAACTAAACATAACTCTTTCTGTTATGCATTGAAGCAGGCGAGATAACCCGAATTTCCATTGAGATCAAGTATAGTGCAATAATGAATTGCTGAAATTTGACTTACGGACAGGAGCAGTGTCCAAACAAATACTTCGACTAACGCAGCGAGTTCCCTTCATCAGAAGATGGAAGGAATGCTTTACGTTTTTATAGTTCACTGACACCGTTCTCTCTTTTCTTGTCTCTCTCTCTCTCTTTTAGCATGGAATCCACGTAGGTTTAATTAATGACGCTTCGGTCGAGCTCTCGCATATTCTCGTGGCTAAAATTGTATATTCTCGTTGATGTCAGCTATCGCTGGTGAGATAATTATAGTATAGCAAAATGCGCAAGAAAACATTGCAAGCCCAAGATGGTTTGCGCACACGTTTACAGAACTTTCTGCGCTTGCGTAGACTGGATATTTTTTCACTTATGCAACAACTAAACTCTTTAACAACTCGCAAAAGCAATTCCGCGTGCTACTCCGGCTGCAACTGCGTATGTGGCGACTGCGCGCGGCCGGGGTGGGGGCAGAGTCTAAGTGCGTCGTCGGCTTGTAGCTTTGTGCGTGCTGCGTGTTCTCGGCGCTCGGTTTGCGTTGAATCCATAGACAGCACGAAGGTCGCTTCGCTCGCTGCTGCTGAAGCGCTTCCTCACGTCACTGTTTTGACAGCGAGTGTCCGCGATCATCGAGTGTGATGTGTTCATGTATGCTGTGCACGCTGAAATCACGCTTGTTAAATTAATTAGCAACCGAATGTTTACCTTGATCCACCCGATAAAAGCACTACCCTTGCTTCGTATGGCTGTCTGCTAATTTGGTATCGCAATCGATACTTCGCCTTTTGGGTGAAACTGCTATTTTTTTTTATTTAAGCCCTCGCTGATCAGGGGAATAATGACCGCGATATAGGCAAAAGAGGGCTAGACATTCAAATTTTCATTCCTCACGTTGCACTTTGAGCATGCGGCAGGGTACTTGAGGTCATCTTCATCAAACGGGCCCATTAGCCGTTGGGCCCGGAAAGAGCGATAATAACAATTTATGGTATGCGTATACTTACCATCTCGAACAAAACAAAAATCTGCATCTGGCTGTAAATGTAAATCTTTCACTGTTACGTCTGCTTTTGGACAAGGGAGTTAGCGGGCTTCTTTTTGTTGTTGTTGTTTAGCGAACACTGAAACGTGGCGTTGGCTGAAGTACAAAAGCTCATCAAAAAAAAATATCCCGTTAGCGCAATAGCACACCATATTTTGCAACCAAGATACAGGACATGCAGAGAGTGCCATAATGAACCCCAGCCCATTTCCACGGTTCCGTTCTGCAACACTCGTAATGACGTTTCACACGTGAGACTTAATCGTGGTGGCTATACATTATATGAGGCTTTCGGCAAATAACTAGCCGATCACGAGTATTTCACAACCCGACGCTACTTCTTCGAGGCATTTTACCCGCGGATATGATTACCCGTGAATAAAATACTTTCCTCACTTTACAGAAGTTACCACAAGATAGTCATTTAGCGACAAAGGAATGACACTTGCGCAAAATGTTTCTCCTTTGTAACTCAATAACTTACTCTGCTTACTGCCACCTGTGCCAAGTCTTTTCACAGTGGGTAAATTTATCCACGGGTACAATGCCTCGTGCGAACGGTCGCTGGTGATCATCTGCTCAGCCATACGTTGTGAAACCATCTCTTAATTTTCAGCGCCTATCGAAACTCGTATCTATTCAACGTTGTGTAAGACACCTGCTGCTCGGATTAAAGTAGCGCGTTCGATTTCTGGTTATGGTGATTGCGTTGTGTTGCAGGAGGCGGTAAAATAACCTTTGTACTGAGATCTCTTTGCGCGTTGAAGAATCTAAGCTCTGAAGCAGTTTCGAGATTAAGCCTCAACCGCTTGACCAATTGAAGCCTCTGAAGCCAATGTTGCCATCAATGATATGCGTCCGTAGTTTTAGCTTTGAGCGTCGGATTATTTTTTTATCTGCGCTTTTCTAAGTCTTTATGCCACGTAATTTTGAAACTCTATCATTGTCTTTTGCAGTGGCTATATACTCTCGTACACCATCAATGGCACAAAAAATGCACGTGGAATCAAGTCGGCCGTGGTTATTGCGCTTCGACGATGGTACAGGTCTGTACAAAGAAAACAAAATGGCATTCCGTTGCCGTGTTTTTACTTCCATGATTGCCGCGAAAGTTTGAGCAAAAGTGGACCGCGATTTTCGTGCTCAGGTAGCGCCTAGTGTTCACATTACAGCCAGCCCGAGATTTCGCATTGTTGTGGTAAATATAAAAGCGTTCGCATTAAATGGGAATGATTATGAGTTATATTAAAGGATCCCTCTCCCTAGGCCTCACTTTATATACTAAGGTGAGTGTGCAGTGCGCTTGTGAGCGCTCAAGGTTGAATCGAGGATCCTCTTCACATTTCACAAAATCCTAGTGGCACAACTCCTCTTAAAGTCAGTTCTTATTGCTGCAATTCTGAAAAAGTACTTGCTTGCACAGATTGCACGGACGCATGTTCGCATCAGCAGCTCCATATACGAGGAGTTGCTGGTAAAGTTCTTGCGTTGACCAGAAAGGCGAGAGCTAGAGTTATAAAATGGCACATTTACTGAACATACTCTCCACTGCGACTGACACACTTAATACAGTGCCGTTGCAGTTTTTCTAGGCCGTTCAAATAGAAGCCGTTTCGTTGGGCCTCAAACCAGCTCTGAGCAACATGTTTGACGTCAGAAATGCCCTCGAAACGTCACATCTTCTGGTGTTTTTTTCAGGTTCGAAAATAGATTATAGTCCGAAGGGGCCAGGTCAGGTGAGTAGGGGGCATGGCGGGCCAACAGGAAACCGAGAGCGTTCACTTTGGAAGTCACAGTGTTGTAAGTGTGCGCAGGTACATTGCCCTGTGAAAAAAAAGGGGGGAGTGGATCCCATTGGTCAACTTTCAACGGCGTTTCGTCTTAATTGCTTCCTTCAGCTGATCCAGGAGGTTAGCATAACATAGGCCGGCAATAGTAGAGCTCCGAGGTAAGTAGTCAACCAATAGAATACCGTCTTTGTCGCAGAAAATCGATATACCAGGTCTTTTAGGCTGATTTCTGGGAACGGAACTTTTTCGGCCAAGGGGACCCACTGTGGCACTATTGCTTGTCTGTTTCTTGGTTTCGGGATCATAGATGTGGAGCCAGGTTTCATCCCCCGGTCACTAAACTAGACAAAAAGTCAGTATGCAGCTTCGAAATGGACCAAAATGGGCCGAAATGGCTTTGGATGTTTCAACTTGTTCCTCCATCTGACAAATGTTCGAACATTTCGGCACCCATTTCTTCGATAGTTGCACAAAGCTAGAATACTGGAGATGACAAGCCAAACACGCTCCTGTGATATGCCCAGTATCTGGACTATTTTGCCTACGGATATTCACCGCTCCTGAATAATCAGTTGATGGAACGCATCGCAGGTTGCCGGGTCAGTTGAGGTTTGGGCGGCACTCACTGCGGGGCTCATATTCAACGGTGAAATGCCCAGTCTTCAAAACGAGATATCGAGCTTGAGATATCGAGATATGTTTGTGATATGTCAGTGTGAATGTCCTTTGTTGATTTTCCTTGGAGAAACAAAAGCTTGGTGATGACCCGTAACTCCAACGACATAAAACATGCGTGTGCCTCTACCAACACAGTTTCTGATTGAAAGATTAAGAAAGACAGCTTTACGAATCACAAACGTCTGATATTTACAGAGTTACATACTAAGATGTTAGGCTGTCATATACCCCCCCACTCATTCTTCTATTTCATATGGAAGTGGGGGGGGGGATAAATCTGAGAAATTATTAGCACCCCATCAATTGTGGACATAATTTATTTCTCCAGACTGTTCTGATAAAACGTCGTCTGTTTTCTCAAGGACATCTGACTTGTACACATTACAGAAAAAAGTAACCGCTCAAAAATAAAAATCATTTCATTCAAAAATGTAACTAATTACAGTGACCGATTAGTGCTCCACGAAAGTAATCGAGGAATTAGTTAAATGTAATGGATATATTCGACGTTACAGTGCTGCCAACATTTATTGCCATTAAAAAACCAGAATAAATAAAAGGAGCTGGTCTGGCTCTTTAACTGCGTTCGCTGCAACTCTTCCCACTTCGTTTTAACTGACAATTTCGTTCAGAATCTTCAATTAAAAATATATAAAATTCTGGAACGCCAAAACCACGATATCCTTATGAGTCACGCCGTAGCGGGGGCCTTCGGAATAATTTTGTCCGCCTGGGGTTCTTTAACGTGCACCCAATGCACGGTACACGAGTGTTTTTAGATTTAGGCCCCATCGAAACGCGGCCGCCGCAGCCGGGATTCGATCCCGCGCCCTCGTACTTAGCAGAGCAACAGCAAAGTCGCTACGCTGTTTTACTACCACGGCGGGCAGTAAAAAAAAAGCAAGAGACCAGTTAAAGAGCTAGTTAACAATGTAACTGATAAGAAGTAACTCATTACATTATTATTACAGTCTGAAACAGAGGTTCAAATCACATGGTTTGTAATTTCCTGCCTTCACTTCCCATCATCGATCGCCTCGTAATCTGGTGGCATTTGAAACCTTCAGCCCATTAATTTTTTCGTCGTAGGGTACAGACAGTCCAGCAGTACGCCGAAACGTAAATATATATTTTAAACCATTTTGGTCGGCGTATGCATCATCCGACTAAAATCGCCGACCAGCCAGCTGGCTGACTTGGCAGCCTGTAGGTAGCGAGAACAAGAAAATTGAAGAGGCTCAATGTGGTCCTCGCGAATAAAGTCAAAGTACAAAAAAATAAGAACGTAGTTACCTTTGCTGACTTTAGTGTTTTGACGTGGATGCTTTGGCGCAGGTGAAAAAAAATGTCGATATTCTTTTCTGTGACACGACAGCACAAATGAACCACCACAAAAGCTTCGTCTCATCGGACCTCGCTGCGTGCTTTGTCAACTTGTCTGATAGTGTGTTGATTTGGCTTGTCTCGTCGTGTGGTCCGATGTGCGACTTTAGAAAACCGAATGCACCTTTGGCGTGAAATATTCATAACAACATTAAACCCGCAAAGTTCTGGAATAGAACAACTAAAATATGACTTTGAAAATGTCAATGCACCTTTCACATCAAATGTTTATGAGAACTTTATACCCGTAAAGTTTCAGAATTGAAATCCACGCGTTCCGTAGATACCGCGGCCTCCGCGAGATGCCGCGACGAGCCCGCTCGCCATCAAAACGCCCTTGAAACTTTGTGCTTGGATAGGGCTTGTTGCGTTATGTCACTCCAGGTGCATGGGCGTTGCCACGAAATCCGGCCCGAGTTCGCAATGTTCGCGTTGAAACGTCTGTCTTTACGAGCGTGAAAAAGACCCCCCCCCCCCCCTTCCAGACAAAAACCAGAATGATTTCCTGCACCGAGGGTTGTTTTGGTCGGCGGTGCGTGACAGCACGAAAAAATTTCGGGTGGGGGGGGGGGGTGAAGCCCCATAAGCCCCCCCCCCCATCCCTGGCTACCACCCTGCCAGTGGCCCCAGTAGCACATACCCAGTCACACGCACATACTCAGTGGCTCGAGGGGTACATGTATACGCAGTGGCACATACACCCAAGTTGGCATTAAAACAGTTTAGCTGAAGAGCGGCACATACTCAGCGGCAAATGCTCAAGTTGGTGTCACAGTGGTTCATTGAAAAGTGGCACATCCCTAAGGTACATATTAAGTAGGCCCACTGCTATGTACCCAAGTTGGCGTCGAAGATGCTCAGTGAAGAGCGGCACATATCCGTTGTCTCACACCTAGTGACACATATTCAGTGGCCTTGCAGAGCACATACCCAGTGGCACCACATTGTGGCACTACATAGTGGCACTACATAGTGGGGGCGCCCCGGTGGCACATTATCCAAGTTGTCCTCTAAGATGCTCATTGAAGAGCGCGATATACAGAGTGGCACATACTAATGGCCCACCCCAGTGATGCAATCTCGGTGGTCCTAGGGGCACATACCCAGTGACAGATACCAAGAGGTCCCAGTGGTGCATCGGCCCACATAATTTATAATGCACAATCTTCGGGATCGGCCCATAAAAACGGCTAGATACCGGTTAGAGAAAACTAGGTTGAAATCAACAAGAATGTTCCGCATTAAAATAGTTGTATTAGAAATGCCTGCACCATGCAATTTAAAAGCCGGGCGAACTCGCCGTTGTTCAATGGAGCTACGTAAGCCCCCCCCCCCCCCCCGCCTAGCGTCAGTCCTTGCTCCTCAGATCACGAGACCCATGGCGCGAGCCTCGTGCCACGCGGCCACCAGGAGCTGAATCACTTCGTCCTCATCGGCTACGACAAGGTCTCGTGTCGAATACCTCGCTGCTTCTCTACTCTGTACAAACGATTTGGCTTCTTCCGGCTACGGCACCGGTTACGGTACAATCGATGACATTCCATCTGTTTCTTCCATATTGTCTCTGCGCCGTAGCTTTGGTCGCATTGCATTGGTGCTTTGTTCAGAGCGACAAGCAAACACTGCCTTCTCATCTGGATTCAAGATGGCATCGTCGAACGGCGCACAAGGAAACAGAATGTGGGAACTCACTGACTACGAAATCCAGCGATCTCCCCAGGAATTGCTTCCAGAGTCTAGGCTGGTAGTCGTGGACGAAAGTGTTCGCGAAGAGCTCACGTGCGCCATTTGCCTCGGCCTTCTATGCAACACCGTCGCGACGAGATGCCTGCACCGGTTCTGCGAGGAGTGCATCACCACATCACTTCGCCGGTGCAACAAGTATTGCCCCACCTGTCGCCGCAAGATTCCCTCGAAGAGATCGCTGCGGCGCGACCATCGCATGGACGCTCTGATCGCCGTGCTCTACCCGAACGGCGACGATGAGGAGGACGAAGCGAGACGCGCGGCTGCACCTCGTGAGTCGTCGAGTAGCCAGCCGTTGCAGGCCGCGCTACAGGGCATGCCTCGGCGAGGAGGCGAGCAGCACGCTTTGCAAGGACCACCGTACCAATGACTTGAGTGGGCGATGCAAATGGTCGCGTGCAATAACAACCATTTCTTGTGCGTGTTTACTCCTCCTGCTCTTCTTCCACATCCCAATGCTCGAAAATTTGCAGCATTTATGAACATCCGCTAAAAGGAATGGGACAGGTATACAGTCAATCGGCTTTTTTTTTGTTTCCTTTCTGAATTTACGTATCGCGTGTTGGTTAAATGAAAACGGCTAAATAAATGTGACAGGTGGAATATGGGAAGACAGGAATGTCTGTTTCTCCGACGGCTCCTGTCGAACGCGCGCTTGTGTAGACAGCTGCATGGTCTCTCCAGGGTCTCACGTTTTCTGCTTGCGAGCCGCGTTATCAGCGGAGTCTACGATGTCTTTTTGTACGCGCTGCGTAACATTAACCCCTAGGGCTGTGACAACAGCAAAGGTCAGAAGGGCCCTTAGAGCGAAGCTGTATAGTTGCACAGCGGTTTCCGTGTGACGGCTTTCCGACAGGCGCCACTGCTTTTCAACTGCAGTGAAGCCTCGTCACTACGAATATCACATTAATGAACTTTTCAGAAATCCCCTGCTGACTCCTTATGGTTTCAATGTAAAAATATAGTACTACGAACTTCAGAATACCGAACTTTTCACCAGAACAATCGTTATTCAGGTTCCGTGTCATGTTAACAGCGCCTCAATACTACGAACTAATATACCGAAATCTGGAGATTCTTGGATTTCCATGTATCCTTTACGGCAGCCGTAACAGTAGGCTACCAGACAAGGCACAGAAAGTGGATGCCGCGGCGCACGGGTTCAGACAACTTAAGGCGGCGCCCAAAGAAAAAAAAAGAACGTGGAAGAGTGGAAAACGTGGAAACGTGGCGCATCGGTTTTTGTGAGGGCATGCTCCGCCAAGGTAAGCGTCGCGTGGCAACGGAGGCGCGTCTCTTTCTTCTTTTGCACTTCTTTCTGCGGCCGTACCCGTCGTACTATAACCTGACAGTGGAGTTGGATGGATGGATGGATGGATGTTATGAGCGTCCCCTTTGGAACGGGGCGGTAGGTTGCGCCACCAAGCTCATGCTATTATACTGCGCAATGTTCTACCTAGGTTAAATAAAAAAAAAACACTATGAACTCCCACAACCAAATTTTCTGATCCCCTATTGCGAACTGTGCTTTTGTACGTCTCCGTTTTTTGTCGTTTCCCAACTTTGCTTCCACCAGTCCTCCAATCGCCTCTTCCTAATCCCTATGCGGACATGTTTACTTTTCCACTGCTCTCGCTGAACCCAAGGGCTTCAAGGAGGCCAGTGGCGCCTAAATCGACCGCTGGGTAGACGCGGTAGACGTCTTCACATTCCAATAAAACATTCTCCATAGTTTCCCTAGCTTTACCGCAGCAAGCACATGCTTCTTCTTCCTTCTTATATCTCGCTTTATGGGTGCGTGTTCTAAGGCATACCGATCTCGCTTCGAAAAGCAATGAGCTTCCCTTTCAGTTATCATTAATTGTTTCTTTCCTGATTTGGTTTTTGCTCTTAAGTAGTTACTCATGGCAGGTTTCTTTTCCATTGCCGCCACCCATGAGATTATTTCAGCCTTTCTGACTTTCAACTTGGCGTTCTTTGCTGCTGTGTTGCCCGCCATACAGGCCGCATACTTGCTGATAAGCTTCCTAGTTGTTTTCCTCCACTGTGAATCAATGTATTTCCTGTACAGATAACTCAACACTCTTCCAGCCCATTTACTTTTTTCCATATTCCTCAGTTGTTTTTCATACTCAATTTTACTGCGAGCTTCCCTCACTTCACAACTATAGTCCAGTCCTTACTTCGGCATGTACTTAGACACGCATGGCTTAATCTTTGAGACAAGCATATGATTACTGGCAGGATCAACCAGGTAATCGTTCAACTGCGCGTGCACGCCGTTTTTGCGATGCCGAGGCCACCTTCAGGCGCCCCAACACGCTTCGTTCTCGCAAAGGGTAGCACTTTGCACAGTCCGAGACGACCGCGTTCGAGCTCGCTACGGCGCGCCCTCCCCGCAGAGCCGGGTATCGCCACGCGGCAGGAAGCACGCAACGTTTTCGATAGACTGGTTGTAGCGACTCGATCGCGGCTTACGGTTTCTCTTGAGCCCGCAGCACTGGCGGACCTACCGACACTTGCAACGTAGCCGAGACGGCAAAGCCGCCAGGCGACGGGTCACGCCCGTGTCTTCGGCGCTGTCGTATTTGACTCTTCCGAGGACGATGCGGAACACACCTCGATATCGTGGAAAAAGCGTCGTCCGACAACCAGCCCCTAACGCTTCAAGCGGATGAGGCTGCAGACGTCAGCTGTGGGATCCACGGGAGCGATACCGGGAGCGAGCCCGTCAAGCGTGTCCAATCTGTGACAACAAAAATGAATTTTTTTTTTATATGATGTAGAAAGATGAAAAGGGGGAGTAAAACTGCCGCCAAATCAGTTGCTATGCAGGGGAGAGCCCTTTCCTACATCGCGTAAAGCGCTCCATGCACCCCTACCAGCGACATTAACGCGTCAATAAGAAAGCTGCGAAGTAGCGGATGTCACTTCTTAGTTGCTGTCGAAGTAATATTATTGCCCTCCTTAATGGTAAAATCGATGGCAAACATGATGATGCATGATTGAACAATCGCTCTCTAACTTTCTGTGGAATTTATTGCGGGTTTAGGTCGCTTCTTTAGGTCAATTAAGCAAATTCGTTCTAGCATCAAGACATGCGCGAAATGGCGCGCTAGGCTCATCACATGATGACTCCAACGAAGAAGAGCGCGCCTAATAGGTTTCTCGGTATGCACTACACCAAGTGCTGCGAGAGTAAAATAAAATGGCACCAGCCTAATAAAGAGCGCGAAGAAATGACTGTATTTTTACCCTCATCACTTATTAAAAACATGCTAAGTGATTTATGTGGTGATAAGCTTGTTTCTGTTAATGTATATTGATTAAGCAGGCTGTTCACAAACTGTAGACCGAACCAGCTAGAAGATGCTCCATTTAGTGAAGTGCGCCTTCCCGCAACGCCGCCTCGGTCGCTCAGTCACCTGGGTCTAGCGAAGTGTACTTTGCAGCAAAGCCGGAGCGGCGCGCTCGAGCTCTGTAGCAGACGACGCGAAGCACCTCCCCTGGGTCCGTGTGCGCCTGCGCCGCTTCGCTTCGATGCGCCGCCGCGCCGGACACACTGGCGCCCCGCGGAGCGCGGCCACGGTGAGCCGTGTTCACCCTAAGAGTGGACGAGCCTGTACATATTAAGTAGGCCCACTGCTATGTACCCAAGTTGGCGTCGAAGATGCTCAGTGAAGAGCGGCACATATCCGTTGTCTCACACCTAGTGACACATATTCAGTGGCCTTGCAGAGCACATACCCAGTGGCACCACATTGTGGCACTACATAGTGGCACTACATAGTGGCCCCGGTGGCACATTATCCAAGTTGTCCTCTAAGATGCTCATTGAAGAGCGCGATATACAGAGTGGCACATACTAATGGCCCACCCCAGTGATGCAATCTCGGTGGTCCTAGGGGCACATACCCAGTGACAGATACCAAGAGGTCCCAGTGGTGCATCGGCCCACATAATTTATAATTCACAATCTTCGGGATCGGCCCATAAAAACGGCTAGATACCGGTTAGAGAAAACTAGGTTGAAATCAACAAGAATGTTCCGCATTAAAATAGTTGTATTAGAAATGCCTGCACCATGCAATTAACAAGCCGGGCGAACTCGCCGTTGTTCAATGGAGCTACGTAACCCCCCCCCCCCCCCCCCCCGCCTAGCGTCAGTCCTTGCTCCTCAGATCACGAGACCCATGGCGCGAGCCTCGTGCCACGCGGCCACCAGGAGCTGAATCACTTCGTCCTCATCGGCTACGACAAGGTCTCGTGTCGAATACCTCGCTGCTTCTCTACTCTGCACAAACGATTTGGCTTCTTCCGGCTACGGCACCGGTTACGGTACAATCGATGACATTCCATCTGTTTCTTCCATATTGTCTCTGCGCCGTAGCTTTGGTCGCATTGCATTGGTGCTTTGTTCAGAGCGACAAGCAAACACTGCCTTCTCATCTGGATTCAAGATGGCATCGTCGAACGGCGCACAAGGAAACAGAATGTGGGAACTCACTGACTACGAAATCCAGCGATCTCCCCAGGAATTGCTTCCAGAGTCTAGGCTGGTAGTCGTGGACGAAAGTGTTCGCGAAGAGCTCACGTGCGCCATTTGCCTCGGCCTTCTATGCAACACCGTCGCGACGAGATGCCTGCACCGGTTCTGCGAGGAGTGCATCACCACATCACTTCGCCGGTGCAACAAGTATTGCCCCACCTGTCGCCGCAAGATTCCCTCGAAGAGATCGCTGCGGCGCGACCATCGCATGGACGCTCTGATCGCCGTGCTCTACCCGAACGGCGACGATGAGGAGGACGAAGCGAGACGCGCGGCTGCACCTCGTGAGTCGTCGAGTAGCCAGCCGTTGCAGGCCGCGCTACAGGGCATGCCTCGGCGAGGAGGCGAGCAGCACGCTTTGCAAGGACCACCGTACCAATGACTTGAGTGGGCGATGCAAATGGTCGCGTGCAATAACAACCATTTCTTGTGCGTGTTTACTCCTCCTGCTCTTCTTCCACATCCCAATGCTCGAAAATTTGCAGCATTTATGAACATCCGCTAAAAGGAATGGGACAGGTATACAGTCAATCGGCTTTTTTTTTTTGTTTCCTTTCTGAATTTACGTATCGCGTGTTGGTTAAATGAAAACGGCTAAATAAATGTGACAGGTGGAATATGGGAAGACAGGAATGTCTGTTTCTCCGACGGCTCCTGTCGAACGCGCGCTTGTGTAGACAGCTGCATGGTCTCTCCAGGGTCTCACGTCTTCTGCTTGCGAGCCGCGTTATCAGCGGAGTCTACGATGTCTTTTTGTACGCGCTGCGTAACATTAACCCCTAGGGCTGTGACAACAGCAAAGGTCAGAAGGGCCCTTAGAGCGAAGCTGTATAGTTGCACAGCGGTTTCCGTGTGACGGCTTTCCGACAGGCGCCACTGCTTTTCAACTGCAGTGAAGCCTCGTCACTACGAATATCACATTAATGAACTTTTCAGAAATCCCCTGCTGACTCCTTATGGTTTCAATGTAAAAATATAGTACTACGAACTTCAGAATACCGAACTTTTCACCAGAACAATCGTTATTCAGGTTCCGTGTCATGTTAACAGAGCCTCAATACTACGAACTAATATACCGAAATCTGGAGATTCTTGGATTTCCATGTATCCTTTACGGCAGCCGTAACAGTATGCTACCAGACAAGGCACAGAAAGTGGATGCCGCGGCGCACGGGTTCAGACAACTTAAGGCGGCGCCCAAAGAAAAAAAAAGAACGTGGAAGAGTGGAAAACGTGGAAACGTGGCGCATCGGTTTTTGTGAGGGCATGCTCCGCCAAGGTAAGCGTCGCGTGGCAACGGAGGCGCGTCTCTTTCTTCTTTTGCACTTCTTTCTGCGGCCGTACCCGTCGTACTATAACCTGACAGTGGAGTTGGATGGATGGATGGATGGATGTTATGAGCGTCCCCTTTGGAACGGGGCGGTAGGTTGCGCCACCAAGCTCACGCTATTATACTGCGCAATGTCCTACCTAGGTTAAATAAAAAAAAAAACACTATGAACTCCCACAACCAAATTTTCTGATCCCCTATTGCGAACTGTGCTTTTGTACGTCTCCGTTTTTTGTCGTTTCCCAACTTTGCTTCCACCAGTCCTCCAATCGCCTCTTCCTAATCCCTATGCGGACATGTTTACTTTTCCACTGCTCTCGCTGAACCCAAGGGCTTCAAGGAGGCCAGTGGCGCCTAAATCGACCGCTGGGTAGACGTGGTAGACGTCTTCACATTCCAATAAAACATTCTCCATAGTTTCCCTAGCTTTACCGCAGCAAGCACATGCTTCTTCTTCCTTCTTATATCTCGCTTTATGGGTGCGTGTTCTAAGGCATACCGATCTCGCTTCGAAAAGCAATGAGCTTCCCTTTCAGTTATCATTAATTGTTTCTTTCCTGATTTGGTTTATGCTCTTAAGTAGTTACTCATGGCAGGTTTCTTTTCCATTGCCGCCACCCATGAGATTATTTCAGCCTTTCTGACTTTCAACTTGGCGTTCTTTGCTGCTGTGTTGCCCGCCATACAGGCCGCATACTTGCTGATAAGCTTCCTAGTTGTTTTCCTCCACTGTGAATCATTGTATTTCCTGTACAGATAACTCAACACTCTTCCAGCCCATTTACTTTTTTCCATATTCCTCAGTTGTTTTTCATACTCAATTTTACTGCGAGCTTCCCTCACTTCACAACTATAGTCCAGTCCTTACTTCGGCATGTACTTAGACACGCATGGCTTAATCTTTGAGACAAGCATATGATTACTGGCAGGATCAACCAGGTAATCGTTCAACTGCGCGTGCACGCCGTTTTTGCGATGCCGAGGCCACCTTCAGGCGCCCCAACACGCTTCGTTCTCGCAAAGGGTAGCACTTTGCACAGTCCGAGACGACCGCGTTCGAGCTCGCTACGGCGCGCCCTCCCCGCAGAGCCGGGTATCGCCACGCGGCAGGAAGCACGCAACGTTTTCGATAGACTGGTTGTAGCGACTCGATCGCGGCTTACGGTTTCTCTTGAGCCCGCAGCACTGGCGGACCTACCGACACTTGCAACGTAGCCGAGACGGCAAAGCCGCCAGGCGACGGGTCACGCCCGTGTCTTCGGCGCTGTCGTATTTGACTCTTCCGAGGACGATGCGGAACACACCTCGATATCGTGGAAAAAGCGTCGTCCGACAACCAGCCCCTAACGCTTCAAGCGGATGAGGCTGCAGACGTCAGCTGTGGGATCCACGGGAGCGATACCGGGAGCGAGCCCGTCAAGCGTGTCCAATCTGTGACAACAAAAATGAATTTTTTTTTTATATGATGTAGAAAGATGAAAAGGGGGAGTAAAACTGCCGCCAAATCAGTTGCTATGCAGGGGAGAGCCCTTTCCTACATCGCGTAAAGCGCTCCATGCACCCCTACCAGCGACATTAACGCGTCAATAAGAAAGCTGCGAAGTAGCGGATGTCACTTCTTAGTTGCTGTCGAAGTAATATTATTGCCCTCCTTAATGGTAAAATCGATGGCAAACATGATGATGCATGATTGAACAATCGCTCTCTAACTTTCTGTGGAATTTATTGCGGGTTTAGGTCGCTTCTTTAGGTCAATTAAGCAAATTCGTTCTAGCATCAAGACATGCGCGAAATGGCGCGCTAGGCTCATCACATGATGACTCCAACGAAGAAGAGCGCGCCTAATAGGTTTCTCGGTATGCACTACACCAAGTGCTGCGAGAGTAAAATAAAATGGCACCAGCCTAATAAAGAGCGCGAAGAAATGACTGTATTTTTACCCTCATCACTTATTAAAAACATGCTAAGTGATTTATGTGGTGATAAGCTTGTTTCTGTTAATGTATATTGATTAAGCAGGCTGTTCACAAACTGTAGACCGAACCAGCTAGAAGATGCTCCATTTAGTGAAGTGCGCCTTCCCGCAACGCCGCCTCGGTCGCTCAGTCACCTGGGTCTAGCGAAGTGTACTTTGCAGCAAAGCCGGAGCGGCGCGCTCGAGCTCTGTAGCAGACGACGCGAAGCACCTCCCCTGGGTCCGTGTGCGCCTGCGCCGCTTCGCTTCGATGCGCCGCCGCGCCGGACACACTGGCGCCCCGCGGAGCGCGGCCACGGTGAGCCGTGTTCACCCTAAGAGTGGACGAGCCTGTACATATTAAGTAGGCCCACTGCTATGTACCCAAGTTGGCGTCGAAGATGCTCAGTGAAGAGCGGCACATATCCGTTGTCTCACACCTAGTGACACATATTCAGTGGCCTTGCAGAGCACATACCCAGTGGCACCACATTGTGGCACTACATAGTGGCACTACATAGTGGCCCCGGTGGCACATTATCCAAGTTGTCCTCTAAGATGCTCATTGAAGAGCGCGATATACAGAGTGGCACATACTAATGGCCCACCCCAGTGATGCAATCTCGGTGGTCCTAGGGGCACATACCCAGTGACAGATACCAAGAGGTCCCAGTGGTGCATCGGCCCACATAATTTATAATTCACAATCTTCGGGATCGGCCCATAAAAACGGCTAGATACCGGTTAGAGAAAACTAGGTTGAAATCAACAAGAATGTTCCGCATTAAAATAGTTGTATTAGAAATGCCTGCACCATGCAATTAACAAGCCGGGCGAACTCGCCGTTGTTCAATGGAGCTACGTAACCCCCCCCCCCCCCCCCCGCCTAGCGTCAGTCCTTGCTCCTCAGATCACGAGACCCATGGCGCGAGCCTCGTGCCACGCGGCCACCAGGAGCTGAATCACTTCGTCCTCATCGGCTACGACAAGGTCTCGTGTCGAATACCTCGCTGCTTCTCTACTCTGCACAAACGATTTGGCTTCTTCCGGCTACGGCACCGGTTACGGTACAATCGATGACATTCCATCTGTTTCTTCCATATTGTCTCTGCGCCGTAGCTTTGGTCGCATTGCATTGGTGCTTTGTTCAGAGCGACAAGCAAACACTGCCTTCTCATCTGGATTCAAGATGGCATCGTCGAACGGCGCACAAGGAAACAGAATGTGGGAACTCACTGACTACGAAATCCAGCGATCTCCCCAGGAATTGCTTCCAGAGTCTAGGCTGGTAGTCGTGGACGAAAGTGTTCGCGAAGAGCTCACGTGCGCCATTTGCCTCGGCCTTCTCTGCAACACCGTCGCGACGAGATGCCTGCACCGGTTCTGCGAGGAGTGCATCACCACATCACTTCGCCGGTGCAACAAGTATTGCCCCACCTGTCGCCGCAAGATTCCCTCGAAGAGATCGCTGCGGCGCGACCATCGCATGGACGCTCTGATCGCCGTGCTCTACCCGAACGGCGACGATGAGGAGGACGAAGCGAGACGCGCGGCTGCACCTCGTGAGTCGTCGAGTAGCCAGCCGTTGCAGGCCGCGCTACAGGGCATGCCTCGGCGAGGAGGCGAGCAGCACGCTTTGCAAGGACCACCGTACCAATGACTTGAGTGGGCGATGCAAATGGTCGCGTGCAATAACAACCATTTCTTGTGCGTGTTTACTCCTCCTGCTCTTCTTCCACATCCCAATGCTCGAAAATTTGCAGCATTTATGAACATCCGCTAAAAGGAATGGGACAGGTATACAGTCAATCGGCTTTTTTTTTTGTTTCCTTTCTGAATTTACGTATCGCGTGTTGGTGAAATGGAAACGGCTAAATAAATGTGACAGGTGGAATATGGGAAGACAGGAATGTCTGTTTCTCCGACGGCTCCTGTCGAACGCGCGCTTGTGTAGACAGCTGCATGGTCTCTCCAGGGTCTCACGTCTTCTGCTTGCGAGCCGCGTTATCAGCGGAGTCTACGATGTCTTTTTGTACGCGCTGCGTAACATTAACCCCTAGGGCTGTGACAACAGCAAAGGTCAGAAGGGCCCTTAGAGCGAAGCTGTATAGTTGCACAGCCGTTTCCGTGTGACGGCTTTCCGACAGGCGCCACTGCTTTTCAACTGCAGTGAAGCCTCGTCACTACGAATATCACATTAATGAACTTTTCAGAAATCCCCTGCTGACTCCTTATGGTTTCAATGTAAAAATATAGTACTACGAACTTCAGAATACCGAACTTTTCACCAGAACAATCGTTATTTAGGTTCCGTGTCATGTTAACAGCGCCTCAATACTACGAACTAATATACCGAAATCTGGAGATTCTTGGATTTCCATGTATCCTTTACGGCAGCCGTAACAGTAGGCTACCAGACAAGGCACAGAAAGTGGATGCCGCGGCGCACGGGTTCAGACAACTTAAGGCGGCGCCCAAAGAAAAAAAAAGAACGTGGAAGAGTGGAAAACGTGGAAACGTGGCGCATCGGTTTTTGTGAGGGCATGCTCCGCCAAGGTAAGCGTCGCGTGGCAACGGAGGCGCGTCTCTTTCTTCTTTTGCACTTCTTTCTGCGGCCGTACCCGTCGTACTATAACCTGACAGTGGAGTTGGATGGATGGATGTTATGAGCGTCCCTTTTGGAACGGGGCGGTAGGTTGCGCCACCAAGCTCATGCTATTATACTGCGCAATGTCCTACCTAGGTTAAATAAAAAAAAAAAACACTATGAACTCCCACAACCAAATTTTCTGATCCCCTATTGCGAACTGTGCTTTTGTACGTCTCCGTTTTTTGTCGTTTCCCAACTTTGCTTCCACCAGTCCTCCAATCGCCTCTTCCTAATCCCTATGCGGACATGTTTACTTTTCCACTGCTCTCGCTGAACCCAAGGGCTTCAAGGAGGCCAGTGGCGCCTAAATTGACCGCTGGGTAGACGTGGTAGACGTCTTCACATTCCAATAAAACATTCTCCATAGTTTCCCTAGCTTTACCGCAGCAAGCACATGCTTCTTTTTCCTTCTTATATCTCGCTTTATGGGTGCGTGTTCTAAGGCATACCGATCTCGCTTCGAAAAGCAATGAGCTTCCCTTTCAGTTATCATTAATTGTTTCTTTCCTGATTTGGTTTTTGCTCTTAAGTAGTTACTCATGGCAGGTTTCTTTTCCATTGCCGCCACCCATGAGATTATTTCAGCCTTTCTGACTTTCAACTTGGCGTTCTTTGCTGCTGTGTTGCCCGCCAAACAGGCCGCATACTTGCTGATAAGCTTCCTAGTTGTTTTCCTCCACTGTGAATCAATGTATTTCCTGTACAGATAACTCAACACTCTTCCAGCCCATTTACTTTTTTCCATATTCCTCAGTTGTTTTTCATACTCAATTTTACTGCGAGCTTCCCTCACTTCACAACTATAGTCCAGTCCTTACTTCGGCATGTACTTAGACACGCATGGCTTAATCTTTGAGACAAGCATATGATTACTGGCAGGATCAACCAGGTAATCGTTCAACTGCGCGTGCACGCCGTTTTTACGATGCCGAGGCCACCTTCAGGCGCCCCAACACGCTTCGTTCTCGCAAAGGGTAGCACTTTGCACAGTCCGAGACGACCGCGTTCGAGCTCGCTACGGCGCGCCCTCCCCGCAGAGCCGGGTATCGCCACGCGGCAGGAAGCACGCAACGTTTTCGATAGACTGGTTGTAGCGACTCGATCGCGGCTTACGGTTTCTCTTGAGCCCGCAGCACTGGCGGACCTACCGACACTTGCAACGTAGCCGAGACGGCAAAGCCGCCAGGCGACGGGTCACGCCCGTGTCTTCGGCGCTGTCGTATTTGACTCTTCCGAGGACGATGCGGAACACACCTCGATATCGTGGAAAAAGCGTCGTCCGACAACCAGCCCCTAACGCTTCAAGCGGATGAGGTTGCAGACGTCAGCTGTGGGATCCACGGCAGCGATACCGGGGACACGCTTGACGGGCTCGAAGCCCGCCGCATATCAAACACCCAGGTCGCTTTGTGGGCGACTGCTCTCTGGGACCCCCATTTCCCAGCGGCGTATTTCCAATTACTAGTAGGTACAGCGGGGCCTGGCAGTTGCGGAGACGACGGACGTTTGCGCGCATGCGCTAGTAAGAGCGGGTGCTAGAGAGGAAATGTGGGGAGTTTTGCTCCCTGAAAATACGACTCTTCCTAGGTACTACGGAGGAGTCTCTTGACGCGCGTTGTATGGGCTTGTCCTTAGGCGTGCCGGCAGAAGTCGCGGGGCGCGGTAGTGCTGAACTTAGCATCGCAAGTTGGCGGCTGGCTCGACGCAATTATATTTATTCGATCACGTTTTCACTAATGAAAACAACGTGTCATTATTTCGCATTATTGGCGGCGCCTCCAGGACACCAAAGCGGCAACGGGGACATCAAAGCTAGAAGCCGGACTGGTCCGTGGGTTGGGGCTCGCAGACGCCCCAACCCACGGGCCGCCCTGCTTCCAGCTTTGATCCCCCCGCTACCACTTGGGTGCCCCGAAGATCCTCGCCGCCTGCTTTAATATAACCTCAGGTCCTCTCCTGAGGCCTCCGTTTTCCGGTTATATGTGTCCTCCTAGAGCAGTGCTTGTAAAAAATCCGATCTATCGTCGAGACGAAAAAAGCGACCCGCGACTTATACAACACTAGTCAGAACGTTGTCCCTTCAGACACAGCGATCACCAAGCGGGCGTCCGCACCCACCGCCTCACCGCGAAGGCAGCCAGCGGCGGAGCGTATAAACCAACTCGACCGCACTCCGCAATGCCGGCATGTCTAGGGGACAAACGAATACAACGCGCTCTAAGAAGCCTCCTCTGCAGTGCCTCGGCTGAGTCATATATTCAGTCATATATTCAAGGAGCAAAAGCCTCCAGATTTTATCTCTCGCGCCTGCGCAGAAACGTCGAGCGCCGTGAAAAGCGCCACGCCCCGCTGTACCTACTAGCAATTGTAAAAACGCTTCCCCGGCGACGGCCGCGCCACCTGTGGGGTCGAAAGCGCAACTCTGGCATTAGTCCAACTTCAGTTGACGGCGTAGAATCCAGCTGGCGCATATGTTGTTATGAGCGCATGTGATTCGAAACTTCTGAACCACGTGCGCAACCGTCCTGCAGGTAAATGCTCTCATACCGCTGTTTTACGATGGCAAATGTGCAAGACATCGAAAGCTGCCCAGGAAAAAAAGCGTGGGGACAGCGGTACTGCTGCGTCAGACTAACGACCGCGCAGGGCTGCCTGCTCTCCGACTCTACAGATTTCCTGGCCGGCCGTGGTTTTGTGCTCGCGCTTCCTTCCTGGAGGATCGCACTAGAAAGTAATGTAGTCAGTAGACTGAAGTTTTTGGTCGAGAAAGAGTTACCGGGAAGCCGATTTACATATTTTTGTAAATGCTTCATATCTTTTAGAGCTACTTATTTTCCTGTACGAAGCATACTGCGTGGTGGCTGCAGGTGTTCTGGCTTGCGTGAGTCGCTGAGCACTTCACGCTGCGAAGCTCTGCTTGGGTTCCGGTTGACGGATACGGTTGCCCGAGTCTTGGGTGCCGGAGCGTCCCAAGGTCATGCCGGTGCTTCGGTACCTGTTAACAAAGTACTGCGGTTGCTTAACAGAACATAGGAGTCTAATACAATTTTTGTGCAAGTTATTTAAAAAAGCCTTTTAGTAATTCGAAAAGATATGGCGCCTATCATCCGTGGCCAATAAGGCTTTGCAAGCGTGTCAAAACAGCGCCTCAAAAGAACACGTTTTGTCTACGGTAACTCAAATAGTTGGCCAAGAATACCTATGCCTAATAAGCTCAGCCATGCCTGCACACTCAATTAAGGTGCTTGATGAAAGCATAATATGATAGTTGAGTGTGCTCACGTCCAGAGATACACTGTAGTTGTGTTTGCCTTGCTGGGAGTGACACTTCGCCAGCATAGTCACACCGGCGACTTCTTTCATGCTGTGAATGTGCCAGGCAGCGTAGAGCTGTTCCCCTTCACAACAAATGACAGGGCGTATCCGACTGTCTAATTCTGAGATTGGTTTGAAACAACATAGCAAAATTTGTGCCATTTGTTCATTTCAAAACAAGCATGAACATGCGATAACGTTGGCAGATCCCCGTGGGCAGCCTGAGTAGCAGGTCCGTCAGTGTCAGTTTTGACAGAAGGTGCCGCAAGAGGCGCTGACAATCACTGCTCGGACGCACCGCCTGGGCAGTATCAGGAGCGTATAGCTACGCGCATGGAGAAATCTAACCTGCGTACTCGGGGAGATGCTACACGGTCGCACTTTGCACTTTCCGGACGGTGTCGTTTATGCGCGCTTGCACTTTGGAATAGTTCAGGTATCTGCCTCCAGTGAGACAGTTGCGGTGTCCACGGCAAGCAATGTGAAAAACAAACAAGAAATATTGCGCTTTGAAGGCGACATGGAGCTTCCTTTTAGTTAGTAGTTTTGTCAGCGTCTGCTTTGCGCACGTCATTCTTATTATATGGTGGTGCGTGGCGGCAGATTCAATGGATAATAGCGACAGCGTGGATGGAAAGCCAACAGCAACGTTTTCGTGGATAGCTCAAACAATGACAACTTATGAACTGATGAATTAATGGGTGGAATGGCTCATTTTGGGGCTTTCACTATAACAACCTTTTAGAATAATGAATGTTTTTTGGCAGTCCTGTGTGATTCGTTATATGGATATACTAGGAATGTGTCTCGCACTGCTACGTTACTATGAATATGAAGCCACAAGCTAAAGCGAGTCATTCATATATGTGCAGAGTTTAAGGTCAATAACGCTGTCTGCGTATTGTTTAAATTCCACCACCCCCCCCCCCGCCTACTGACGGCACCGTTAAAGTCTCGTAAAAGAAGCGACCACAAATTTCGTAGGCAATGCCTATTGTGCTGTAAAAGTAAGTAATAGTACCTTTTGTGTAGTTTGTGAAATAGTTCAACCATTTTTACGGTTTGTTCAATACGTAACACATATATCAGCATCTCGCTTTTGAACTATGCCTTTTACGAAACTGCTGTCTGAGGCTTTTCGCAATGTTAGAGATGGGCAAAACGGCTCATTTCAGTAAGCGGATCGGAACGGCTCAGCTCAATGAAATGAACCAGTTCATTTGAATGGCTTGCCGGTTCACTTAAATCTGCAACCTTTCATTCTTTCCTTTCTTCAGTGCACATGCGGTACTGGTGATTATGCCATCATGCGCCAGGACAAGAAAAAAAAGAATGAATGAAGTCGCATTACAACACCACAGATCATTGGTCTCGTTTTATTGATGTGCTAATGATACAGGCTTAGAAAATGCACAAAAGTGGATGACATGGGAGACATTTTCATGACTAATTTGCACAAATGAAGACCAGGACATAAACTGTATGTTCACCTGTTGTCCTTAAAGACACAAAAGACTTCGTCTTCGAAGTGTTGTTGGACCAGTACATGATGCCCGATCGGTGAGAGTCGCAAACATCGTTTGAACAGCAGCAGGCAATGAATGGCACCATCCTTTGCCAATTAAGGCTCCATCTCCCTTTGGTTGCATCGAGTGCAACACTATAGGATGCACATAAAACCAAAGAGACTGCCATGCACACTGCATACAGCGAGCGAGTACAAGTAGCACGAGACTGCCCATGCCGGCCACTACTCGTCGGCAAGGAAACGAAACCATGAAACCCAGCAGAAGACCCGGCTCTGACAGAACGGTTCGGCATGGCTCAATGAACGCGGGAACCGGCTTTCTCTCTCCAAAAGAGCCACCACTCACTTTTACTGAACCATGGCTCACTTGTTTTTTAAAAAGAGCAGCTCAAAAGACAGCCAAAGGCAAGGGGGTAGTTGCGACTCTTGCAAGGAACGGAGGAAGGGCAGCTGCTTTCTCGCACAGCTAATAGAGGGTGTGGAAGTTGCACACAGAAGAAGACCTCGCTCTGACTGAACAGCTCGCCACGACTCATTGAACGAGAGAGAACCAGCATCCTCTCTCCAAAAGAACAGCCGCTCACTCACTCTTTAAAAAGAGCGGCTCAAATGATCCAGCTCACTCCTGAGCGAACCATCTCTATTCCTAATTCTTCATGGTAAATGAAACATGATATCAATATGGTGTACTGGAATCCATATCAATGCCAACAGTGGTGAGCTTAACGAGGTAACATCAGATTACAATTCTTTGAGAAGCTTGCTGATTCACTCGCCACCCACACCACAGCTCTATTTCAAGAAACAATAGAGCGAGACTACCTTCACAGCGGCTTAAGGCAGCTTGGTAGCTGCGCAATCATGAGACATGCAAGAGAGTACGCAGCTGGCAAATCCATCAGCAAGCTATGTGACACGAACAGTCATCCTGGTAAAAAAACACAATGCAAAAGTGACTTGTATTGGCTTGTTGCCACACTTGTTACACTGCTTTTAATGAAAAATACCAGTGTGAGATGCATGGGATCTTTTTTAGGCAGCAGGATCTTTTTTACAATGCACAGAATTTTTTCTGTTGCCTGTGGTAGATAGCACAATTCCTATTCTTGAACTAGATTACTCAGAGGCAAGCATTACCAGCATAAGTCAAAATTTGTAATCAAGTAATTAACAAAATTTCACTGAGAAAGCTTTCCGCTAATTACTTAGCGGCATATATTGCAATTTACTAGTTGTAGCCGACAAATTTACAAGGCACATCGTCTTGGCACAAGTTCTGAGAATGACACCAGTTTTCAGATATAGGCCATCAAACTTGCAGTAAAAAATGCACTAATGTTTCACTTACTTTTTTAACAAGATGTCATTTCATGCATTAAAGCACAAAAGTAACTGCACTGCCAATTAATTTCGTCACCTGCTTTAGGAATGAATATCTCAAAACTGGTGTCATACTGAGAATTTGTCCTGAGTGAATATGCCTTGGGAGCTTGCATAGTTTCTTTCTTCTTATGATGCAAAAAACCTAATTTGCAAGTTTTTAAGTGCTGTCATACTAGTAAAATCAAAGGAGAAGGCCGGATAACTTGTTTGCTAGAAATGTGTCACGTATCAGCAATGCTAAAGCATGGAACATGACAAGGAATAGAAGGTAGAGGCACTGGACATCAAATAGGTTAACAGAATCAGGCAGCCCAGGGCAATGACATAGCTTGGAGTAATAGCTAAACAAATTTTCACATTCCGTGTGCCAGGCAGCCTCTAGGATAACAAATTTCTTTCTTTGAGAGTAATTGAATGGGTACCCACCCACTCCATTTTGTTGATTGCAGGCTTCAAATAATAGCCTACATTTATCTCAATTAAAATGGCCAATCGTACTTGTGCCGCAAAAAACTTGTGCACAGTCACATCCTCTGCACTGATTTCCAGGACCTGCTGATCCAACAAGATACTGCAACTGCATGTGGTGTTCCCTCAGGCAGTAATTGAGCCAATGTAACCGGCGTATGCAACATCTGCTGCATGACTAAGCTATATGTCATATACTAACTCTTGTTTTGCAGACGGGTAAATGTGTAATTCGGGGTAATTTTGAAAGCAGCATTTTTGTTGGTAGTGCATCATTTACCCGATTGCAGATTCATGCCACATCGTCCAACCAAGAAAACACCACTTGCATGCTCCACTTTCAAGCCATTTGGTTCAGGAGGTCAGAAAGCTGGTGGAAAAATGGCACAACACCTGGCCATCTATCCGGTTGATGTTTCATACCTTCCTTACTGCACACATGACTTACTCTCACTGATGCACCGAGGCAAGGGATCACGAGAAACATGCCTGTCTTAAGTGCTGCACATGCATTGCTACAACAGTTTGATGCGTAGAAGTTTTGAGACCACAAGGTAGGCAATTTACAGCAATGCCCTGCCTCACCAGTTTCAAGTGAACAGAATCGTACCTGAATAAAAATTTTGTTCTTTAAGTCTGGTTGCTACCCCAGCAGACACCATCGTTATTAAGTGGGAGACCAGTCTCAAGAAAATGGCCAAGTCCACGTGTACCATCTCGTGCATTAGCAGCTGCGTATTAAAAGGCTGTGTTAGCAGTCTTAACTGAATTAGGAGTTCTGGTGAATCACTGCAAGAAATATATGTGCAACTTCTGACAACACTTCTTTTCAGAGTCAACATTCAGGAAACTACTGATTACGGCTTGATGTCTTCTACACACAAAAAAAAATATATCCCACTCTTTCAGTGTCTTCTTTATTATAATCACAACAAGCGGAGCTCTGTTGCCTTGTTTAGATACTGTGTGTTATGCATGAGTGAATGTTTACATTGCTGTTGTACAGCACTGCCTGATTGTATTTTAGCAAACCGGTTGACGTTTATTGCATGCCCCCTCTACTTCATGTTGTGTTCCCCCTCTATCACAAAAAACATGCTGTACATGTCAAAAATGTTTGCAGAGGAGCAAAAATAAAAGCAAATGTGATGGTATCATTAGGCAAATTCTGTTCACTGTTAGTAACACGTACATGTTAACACCACATATCAAGCTGCAAGCTATCTTCACTTGATACCTAGAAGCAGTTTCTAAGAGTGCAGTGTGTAACTAAAGAGACTAAAATTGCCAATCTGCTCAGAGCCCTTTCTGCACAACTGTGTTCCATGCACTAAAGAAATGTGATAAGCACTCCATAACTACGGAATACAATTGTGCCAGAATATAATACTCTTCCCTTTTACCCTGAATGTTTTTTCCCTAAAACTTCACATATTACACTTTCACTACACTACACTCTAAATATTCCAGTACAAAAACAGCACTCTAAGGTCATTAGTGAGGCCCATTTGACTTTCTTTGTCCATAAAGTGAGAACAAATGAATTACCGAACAGTGCAATCAATTATGTAGCATGAAAGCAAGGTTATTATTTTCTGTGCTTGTCAGAGAACGATTTTTGTAATAGCCCACATCACTCCCAAGTAAATACTATTGTAAAGCCACATTTGTGTGATTTAATGTGCTGTGCAATGACCGATAACTGTGACCAAATTTGGTCCAGCAGCTGCATGTCGGAACTGTAATGACACCAAGCTGAGAGAAAGTGAAACAAAAATTATGCAGATCCGACCCACATGTTGGGACCTGAGAAACGAAACTTTCGTGACGTGGTTAAATAAATTCTGTGCAATTGCTTACATTCTGCAGTATTTTGCACCATAGTGATTACCTGCCTGCCAGTAAAGGCAGCAAGAGGCGGAGGCCCCCACCATGTTCCCCGCATTATACTGCCTTCAGGATTGGCCCCCTGTGCTATGACACAGCATTCAAGGTCGGCACACCGATTAGAGTGGACAGATCCTTGAGTGCAACAGTAAACTAACTTTACTCAGCGAAATACCAACCAGTCAGATATGCCAAACCCTATGGAAGTAGGCATAGAAAGGTTAGAAAGGTTGGCTTTATTAAAGGAATAGTGCTCTTTACGTATAGTATTTATTACAATGGGGATCTTTCGGTATATTCTGTTTCATCTCTGAGTAATTCTGTAGAAAACAAGGCCAGCAGCCAGGACACCTGTAGGAGTAATAAAGGTCATGGGACTATCATGGTGGTCCTAAACGCATTCTTTTTGAGGAGACCGATGATGCTACCTATTTGCATCTTCTTTTCCTGCCCGTGCCATGACCATCCTGGTGCATTCATCTATGGCCAGAATAAAAGCTTGTGTTTTTCTGACTCCTTCTTGTTTCTTATTTAGCTCGGCAAAATCCAGGTGTATAATTTCAAAAGGCATGTCCGAGTGGCAAGGTATTATCATGGCGTCTGTAGGCTGCTTATATTTCACTTCGTTGACTTCACAAATATGGCATGGACGAGCGTACTGATTGACTTCTTCGTTCATGTAATGCCATGTAAATCTCTTAACTAGCTTGTTGTAGGTGCAGCAAAATCCGTCGCGTCCTCTACATTCTGGGTTATCGTGGTACAAACAAAGCACCCTGCAAAACAGCGTTGGCAGGACTCAATAGCGACCTTCAATAAGCTAAGTTGTTCAGCGCCTTCCCACAATTTCACTTCATTGATTTCTTCCAATTGTTCTTTGTTGGATTGTGTCATCAGTCTAGACAAAGCATTTGCAACAGTCAGTAGTGGTCCAGGTCGGTGGAAGATGGTGAAGACAAACTGCTACAAGTAGTTCACCTATCTGGCGATACATCTTTTAGGTTGGGTAATATTCAAGATATGAGTGAGGGCCCGGGGATCGGTGAGCAAAGTGAAATTTGTACCTTCTAGGTATTTACGAAAGTACTGAATTACTTTAAGGAATGCAAGTGCTTCCTTTTCAGTAGTGGTGTAGTTAACTTCAAACGGCTTGAGGGTGCAGCTGCAGTAACCTACTACGTGTCACTTTTCTCGGCTGTATGCTTCTGGACATCTATGATACAAGACTCCACCTGACCCATGGTGTGAGGTGCCAGTATTCAGTTCAAAAGGTAAAGTGAAGTCTGGTATGCTGTGATGCCCAAATATGGGGACAAAGGTTCGTGCACTCAAAGGTTCTGACAGTTCTCTTAGGCGGAGCCTCCGAGAACCCACTTGAGGACAAAGCCGTTGGTTTCGAACACACACGCAAACTTTTAATGGAACTAAAAAGGCTTAAAATAAATAGAAGAAAATAGAAAACATAAAAGAAACACACTTGGGGCTAGTATGAAGTTAACTAGTGCGCGAGTCCGGGCTTGCCACGATGGCAGGGACACATAACAGTCTCGATGCGGCGACAAGCTGACGAAAGGAGTTGTGCCAGTCTCACCAAAGGTCGTGGTGTAAGTTGGTTGACCGGGCGACCGGAGCGCGCCAGCTCTGGCTTGGAGAGGTAAAGCAGACGGCTTGGTGGCACGAGCAGACGGCGGCAGCGTTCTGGCCGGGCAGCTGGGTGTAGAGCTCAGGCCCATAGCCCGACTGCTCTCGTCCTGTTCACGGGCACAGAAGCTTGAACGCTGGCCTCGGGCAGCAGGCAGCACGACAGACGGGGGCGGCAATTTGGCCGGGCAGCTGGGCACAGAACTCGGGCCCGTAGCCCAACTGCTCTCGTCCTGCCCACTGGCACAGAAGCTCGTCGGCCTTGAGCAGCTGGCGGCACGCTCGGGCAGACTGGCGACGCGCAGGAACAAGTTGGCAGGAGGCCCCGGTCGGGTGAAGTCCTGGTGGCTCAGGTCCGGAACCCGACGGCCCGTCTTCAACTGCCAGTTCGGTGGCCGACCTTCTCCTGGCGTCACTTCCTGGAACTCTCCCGGCATCTCCCCTGTGTCTCCCCCCTTCTGCCAGCGCACCACGCTTTTTCTTCCGCCCTGGCCGATTAGTCATTCTCCGATTGACTGCCCGACGCCCTGTGGTCTTTCCTAATTGGTTGGCTTTTCTTCTTTTAGTTCCTTTTCTTGTGCCGCACGTTCACGTGCCGGACGCTCTTCGGCGTCGTCGTTTTCCTCCTTCCCCAGCACAGAATTCACCTCGGCACGTGCACTCCTTGTCGTCTGCTCCTGTCTGTCCCGACCACCGCACCATGTCGCGCACCACACATCACATATGCGTAGAATAGGGTCAGGAGAGATTTTGTGCACCAGATCACGGTAGACTCTCTGACATTCGTAATTCCACTCAAATGGAACTTCTGCGTTAGGCGTGTGAGGCATATTGTTTCACGGCAAAGTCTCTTATGAAAGGTCTGAAATGTCCTGCTAATCCCAAAAATATATGCAATGAGCGGACATCATATGGTTTTACAGTTGGGAGATCCTCAGACGGACTCTTGTTTCATACTTCTGGTAGCCCCATCAAAGACTATTCCAAGAAACACAACTTTTCTTTGAAAGAATGCACTTTTCTTAAAAGTGAGCTTGAGGTGTGCCAAGCTCAAGAAATTTAATACCTGAGACAAGTGATCCTGATGTTCAGCTTCTGTTTTGGAGAAGACGATAACAGGATCTATGTACACGTTACACAATACACTTGGGAAAGGCTGCAGGACTTTGTTCATGATCTCCTGGAACCATGCTGGCGAGTTCTGCCAGCCGAAAGGAAGCTGGTTATACTTGTACAGATCGAAGGGCGTGATAAAAGCAGCATACATTTTTCTTTCTCCTGTTAGCGGGATCTGCCAGAAACCTTTGCATAAGTCAACACACGAAAAATGTCGGCGACCACCCGTCTCATTTATAATCCTGTCTATCTTTGGCATGGGAAATGGTATAAGTTCTGTCTGATGATTGAGAACCCTGCAGTCGGTGCACAATCTGAAAGTTCCATCTTGCTTCAGCGCAAGTGTTATGGGAGAGGCAAAGGATGAAACCAAAGGTTGGGTTATATCGGCGTCTAGCATCTCCTGCAATTCTTTTTTGAACCATATCTTTCGCTCTCTTGACATGTTATAAGGTGATTTACTGACAGTCTTGTCAGTTAGTTCAAAAGGGACCTTATGTACCTTCATCGCTTGTGGACAGGTTCCCATGCATACAAGCTCAGGGAGGTCGTTGCTATATCCTCCGTGCACTTGACAACTCGTGGGTTATCATCTCTACCCTGCCGTGTCTCATTCCTTGATAGTCCTTTGACTAAAACTGCATCGTCCCAGTATACGTTGATTCTCAGTTTCTTTATATCTGGTCTGGACAGCAGAAAGTTGTACGTCACACCTTCCATCACCAATATTTCACTCTCTATTTTATGTCCTTGGAAATCTATGTTCACCGAGGCCTACTAATTATGCAGTCACTTCTACATCGTAACCTTGTACCCGTAGCACTCTTACACTAAGCAGTTGACTTGCATCCACCAGCTTGGCATTTATTATGGACATAGAAGCACCGCTGTCTATCAAAGCCATCATATGTCTGTTACAACTTGGAATGTAAAGTAGGCTAGAGCAAGTCAAATAAACAGTCTGACTTGTAGTCACTTGGTCGGACTGATCACCCTTGTTTATTAGTTCTTTGTCATTGAAAGCCCTTGAGTGTCTTCAACATTATTCACCCAACCCGTGGGAGCGCGCCAACCCAATTTCTCTGTGCTGCTTGCAAGATGGCTTGGTTCTCGCTGATTACAGCTTGACCAAGCAGTGTCGGTCTGACCGCCTGCTTGAGTTAGTACGAGAAGAAAAGGGGTTAACCTAGGGGCCCGATTTTTATTAATCATACCATGAGAAGTCACCAAACAAAGACACCAAGGACAACATAGGGGAAATTACTTGTACTTGCTAACTGAATTAAAGAAATGAATTTATGGCAATGAAAGTGGATGAAAAAACAACTTGCCACAGGTGGGGAACGATCCCAAGTCTTCGCATTACGCGTGCGATGCTCTAACCAATTGAGTAACCGCGGCGTTATTTCCTCATCCACTTTCTTGGGTATTTATGTGTTACTACTAGAACTAACCTTGGGAGTGTTAGCCAGCACCACCACTTATAAAACTTGGCGGCAGATGTAGAAAATCTTTTCTGCCGCAGGCGTCACGTACTCATGACGCCTGCGGCAGAAAGTCAAATTACTCAATAGTTTAATGGTGGCAGGTGGATTTTTAAGTTTGTGTTTTAAGAAGCAAAGTTTATGGAAGGCAGAACAACAAATATTGCTAATATGTAAATTTCAGGAAAGGTTATTAGAAAATGTTACGCCTAGGTATTTATAATATTCAACTTCCTTTAAGGGTGAAGCGACCAGTATGTATCCATATTTTCACAGGCTTTTATTGCAAGTAAAATGAAGGCAGACTGTTTTGTCTTTGTTCAAGACCATACTTGACCTATCACACCATTCTTATATATTGTGTAAGCTTAGATCAAGTTTGGTCTGGTCATGTACTTAAGATATTTTGCAAAATAAGACACAGTTGTTCGCAAGCAATCTTATTTGTATACCTGGTGTAACACAGTGACAATGTCATTTATGTAGAGTAGAAACAGCAACGGCCCCACGATGCAACCCTGGAGTATGGCGGATGTTATAGGAAGACAGCTGGAGTTGTTACCTTCAATTCAAACAAACTGCACGTGATCCGAAAGATAAGCTGCTATCCAAGAAACTATAGTGTTAGGAAGATTATTATCCCTAAGTTTTTTAATCAGTTTATAATGAACTACTTTGTCAAGTGCCTTACCAAAATCTAAAAAAAGAGCGTCAATTTGACCGTTACCATGTAAGGATTTCGCAGACGTATGAATCACAGTTAACAGTTGGTCGTAGTTGAACAGCTTCTTCTAAGCCATGCTGGCAATCTGTTATTATAGAATTTATTTCTAAAATTTTCGTGATATGGTTGGTGATAATGTACTCAATTAGTTTGTAGCATGACGAAGTTAATGATATTGTCACATGGTGGTGACATTAAGAACACAGTAGCAATACTGTGAAAGACAAAACTAACTTTTATTGGGCGAACCTGTGCCCACAAAAACAGGCTACACTTATAGCACAATGATAGCGGCGAACATGGTCGGCGATCGTTGAAAATCTGATAAGCGGGTCAAGCGCATCCGCTTTTATACATCAGTCGTCGAATGTTCCAGAGTAATCGCTGGGGGACCCGCGTGCCTTCTACAAAGTTCTACATTATTCGCGTCGCGCATACATGCGATGAGATTACACAAGGCTTGGTCACAGACAGGGGATGGAAGCATCGATAACATTCCAGAAACTTCCAATACATGCAGGCGCGTCCTGCGCTATACGATAACATTTGTTAGGCGGTGAAACGTGTCGCACTATAAATACGAACACATACACATGTCAATACCCGCCTCTTAAAAAGCATTGACCCGATGCTGCAAACAAGCAAAAGTAATAAAGAAAAGCACTCATAGCAAAGAAAACAACAAAATAAGGAAAGTTCGTCAGCATCCGCAGAATGGTTTAAGACGCACCACATGGACCACTTCAGATCGAGCACGGCGCCGCTGAGAATGCGAAATGCCGTCTGGCACGACCTCATGGTCCAGTGCACCAATACGCCGGATGACTTTGTAGGGTCCGAAATAGCGTTGCAATAGTTTCTCACTCAGTCCTCGTCGGCGTATCGGGGTCCATACCCAAACACGGTCGCCGGGCTGGTACTCGACGAAGCGTCGTCGGAGGTTGTAGTGTCGGCTGTCGGTACGCTGCTGATTCATGATCCGTAGGCGGGCGAGCTGTCGGGCTTTTTCGGCGCGCTGGAGATAGGTAGCGACGTCAAGATTCTCCTCGTCAGTGACGTGCGGCAGCATGGCGTCGAGTGTCGTCATCGGGTTCCTGCCGTAAACCAGCTTAAACGGCGTGATCTGTGTTCTTTCCTGCACTGCCGTGTTGTAAGCGAATGTTACGTACGGCAGGACGGCATCCCAGGTCTTGTGTTCGACGTCGACGTACATTGCTAGCATGTCGGCGAGGGTCTTGTTCAGGCGCTCCGTGAGACCATTTGTCTGCGGGTGGTAGGCAGTTGTCCTCCTGTGGCTTGTCTGGCTGTATTGCAGAATGGCTGGGGTGAGCTCTGCTGTAAAAGCCGTTCCTCTGTCGGTGATGAGGACTTCTGGGGCACCGTGTCGCAGGAGGATGTTCTCGACGAAAAATTTCGCCACTTCGGCTGCACTGCCTCTTGGTATAGCTTTAGTTTCGGCGAAGCGGGTGAGATAGTCTGTCGCCACGACGATCCACTTATTCCCGGATGTTGACGTCGGAAACGGCCCCAACAAATCCATCGCAATCTGCTGGAATGGTCGGCGAGGAGGTTCGATCGGCTGTAGTAATCTTGCTGGCCTTGTCGGTGGTGTCTTGCGTCGCTGACAGTCGCAGCATGTCTTGACATAACGGGCGACGTCGGCAGTCAAACGCGGCCAGTAATACTATTCCTGTATCCTCGACAGTGTCCGGCAGAATCCGAGGTGCCCAGCGGTTGGATCGTCGTGTAGGGTGTTCAATACTTCTGGACGCAGCGCTGATGGTACAACAAGAAGGTAGCTGGCGCGGACTGGTGAGAAGTTCTTCTTCACGAGCAGGTTGTTTTGTAGCGTGAATGAAGACAACCCGCGCTTTAAATGCCCTAGGGACAATGTCGGTGTTCCCTTGCAAATACTCGACGAGGCCTTTTAGCTCCGGGTCTGCTCGCTGCTGTTTAGTGAAGTCTTCCGCGTTTATTATTCCAAGGAAGGCGTCGTCGTCCTCGTCGTCTTGCGGCGGGGGATCGATGGGGGTGCGTGATAAGCAGTCAGCGTCAGAGTGTTTTCTTCCGGACTTGTATATTACGGTGACGTCATATTCTTGCAGTCTGAGGCTCCACCACGCCAGCCGTCCTGAAGGGTCCTTTATATTAGCCAGCCAACACAACGCGTGATGGTCGCTGACGACTTTGAATGGCCTGCCATAGAGGTAAGGGCGGAATTTTGCTGTAGCCCAAATGATGGCGAGGAATTGCTTTTCAGTCGTAGAATAATTGCCTTCTGCTTTTGACAGCAACCGGCTAGCATAAGATATCACCCGTTCAAGTCCGTCTTTCCTCTGGACTAGGACGGCACCGAGGCCTAGGCTACTGGCATCAGTGTGGATTTCGGTATCGGCGTTCTCGTCGAAGTGTGCAAGTACAGGCGGCGACTGCATGCATCGTTTAAGTTCTTGAAATGCATCGGCCTGTGGCGTTTCCCACTTGAACTCGACATCACATTTGGTTAGATGCGTTAGCGGCTCAGCGATGCGTGAAAAGTCCTTGACAAAGCGCCTGTAGTAGGCACACATGCCAAGGAATCTACACACTGCCTTCTTGTCGATGGGCTACGGGAACTTTGCGATGGCAGCTGTCTTCTGCGGGTCGGGGCGGACTCCAGATTTGCTGATGACGTGGCCTAGAAACAGCAGCTCACCGTAAGCGAAGCGGCACTTTTCCGGCTTCAGAGTAAGCCCTGATGACTTGATAAGCTCTAGTACTGTTGCAAGCCGCCTAAGGTGATCGTCGAAATTTCCGGCGAAGACAACGACGTCATCCAAGTAAACGAGACAGGTCTGCCAATTCAATCCTACTAAAACCGTGTCCATCACTCGTTGGAACGTTGCAGGCACCGAGCACAGTCTAAATGGCATAACATTGAACTCGTACAGGCCGTCTGGGGTGATGAAGGCGGTCTTTTCGCGATCTCTTTCGTCGACTTCTATTTGCCAATAGCCAGACTTGAGGTCCATCGACGATAAGTATTTAGCGTTGCAGAGCTGATCCAATGCGTCGTCTATCCATGGGAGGGGGTATACGTCCTTCTTCGTGATCTTGTTCAGACGACGATAATCGACTCAGAAACATAGGGTTCCGTCTTTTTTCTTCACCAGGACAACAGGGGATGCCCACGGGCTTTTCGATGGCTGGATGATGTCGTCGCGCAGCATTTCGTCGACTTGTTCTCTTATAGCTTCACGTTCTCGTAGCAAAACTCGGTAAGGGCTCTGGCGGAGTGGTCGAGGGCACTCCTCGGTGAATATGCGATGCTTGGCGACTGGTGTTTGTCAAATCCTCGATGACGTCGAAAAGCAGCCTTTGTATCGTCGAAGCAGACTTCTGAGCTCTTGTTGCTTAATCATGGGGAGACTTGGATTTATGTCGAAGTCTGGTTCGGGAACTACGGTCATCGGGGTAAGTGCAGCAGAATCCGAGAGGACAAACGCATTACTGGTTTCCAGAATTTCCTCGATGTACGCGATCGTCGTGCCTCTGTTGATGTGCTTGAACTCCTGGCTGAAGTTTGTCAGCAACAGTTCAGTTTTCCCTCCATGCAGTCGAGCGATCCCTCTTGCGACGCAAATTTCACGGTCTAGCAGTAGACGTTGGTTGCTTTCGATGACACCTTCTACGTCAGCGGGTATTTCGGTGCCGACCGAAATAACAATGCGGGAGCGAGGTGGGATGCTCACTTGATCTTCGAGCACACTCAAGGCGTGGTGACTACAAGGGTTCTCCAGCGGTATCGCTTTATCTTCCGACAGCGTTATTGACTTCGACTTGAGGTCGATGATTGCGCCGTGTTGGTTCAGGCAGTCCATGCCGAGAATAACGTCTCGTGAACACTGTTGGAGGATAACGAAGGTGGCAGCGTAAGTCCCGTCGTGAATGGTAATTCTTGCTGTGCACATTTCAGTCGGCGTTATGAGGTGTCCTCCAGCGGTCCGAATTTTAGGGCCTTCCCATGTAGTCTTAACTTTCTTCAACTGGGCGGCAAAGCGTCCACTCATTACGGAGTAATCGGCCCCTGTGTCCACTAAGGCGGTAACTGCGTGGCCGTCGAGAAGCACGTCCAGGTCGGTGGTTCTTTGTCTGGCGTTGCAGTTAGGTCTTGGCATCGGATCACGGCTGCGTCGTGTTGAACTGAAGCTGGAACGTCGCGTCGTCAAGTCGTCTTTCGTCAGTGTAGTCTTGGCTTCCTGACTTTGTCGGGACGGCTGCGTGTCGTTATTATGTCATCGAGATGGTCCCTTCATCGTCTTCATCGGCGGCGGAGGATCTTCGTCAGTTCGACGACCAGCAACCGCACCTCCATCGGTTGCTGCTTTTAGTTTTCGGGATATGGGCTCACAGAGCGGTCCTGGGCTGGGCCGGTGTATGGTCGGCGCTGCGGCGACAGGTAGCGGCCTGATGGCAGTGAACGGAATGGTCGTCGAGGGTTCCACTGAGTGGCGGCGAGGTAGTCGGCGATATCGCGAGGTCGTTCGCCAATCTGTGGTCGCTGAGCATTAACGGCAAACCCTCGGAGTCCCATCTCCCAGTATGGGTATCGGCGGTAGATGTGCCCGGCTTCTCCGCAGTGATAGCAAAGCGAACGGTGGTCGAGGGCGCGCCAAACGTCAGTCTTCCTTGGAACGCCGTGTGAGGGGATGGCTTGGCGTGCTGGCGGCGGGGGTGCTGGTGGACGACGGAACTGTGTCGTCACTGGACCCTGCCGTGGGCGCGGAGGGGGAACGTGACAGCTGGCTACAGCGGTGTATGTCATCGCTTGCGGCTGAGGTTGCGGCGATTCAGGGGCTACTCCGAGTTGTTGTTGGAGCTCCTCACGTACAGCGTTGGCAATCGAAGGCACTTGAGGCTGTGATGACGGGAACAGCTTTTGTAGCTCCTCCCGCACGACCGCTCGGATAGTCTCGCACAGGTCGCCGGTGGCCAGTGACTGAACTCCGGCGTAGTTTGTCGAGTTAGTGCGGCGGTTGAATTGCCGGTTCTGCATTTCCAGTGTCTTCTTGATGCTGGTGGCCTCGCGAAGAAACTTCTCGACGGTCTGCGGTGGGCTCTGTACCATTTCGGCGAAAAGTTCCTCCTTTACACCACGCATCAGTAGGCGGACTTTCTTTTCCTCGGTCATTTCCAAGTCGGCGTGGCGGAATAGGCAGCTCATTTCTTCTGTGAAAATTGCGGTGGTCTCATTTGGTAGTTGCACCCGGGTTTCTAATAGCGCTTGGGCTCGTTCTCGGCGTACGACGCTTGCGAATGTCTGCAGGAAGCCGCTTCGGAACAGCTCCCAGGTCATTAAGGTGGCTTCTCGGTTCTCGAACCACGTCCTGGCAGCATCTTCCAATGCGAAGAAGACATGTCGCAGTTTGTCGTCGCTGTTCCAGTTGTTAAAAGCAGCAACCCTCTCGTATACCTCAAGCCAGCTTTCCGGGTCCTCGAACATTGAACCGCGGAACGTTGGAGGCTCCCTGGGCTGCTGCAGCACGATGGGGGATGCTGGGGCTGCCATTGGGGTGGACTTGGTGGCGATCTTCCTGGTCGTCTCAGGCAAAAGTCCGTGCTCTGGAGGCAGTTGTTGAAGACGGCGGCTTGCTCGATGGTCCGGGACTACGTTGGTGTTGTCTTTGCGATCCGGGCTTGGATCAGGGCTTGTCGGGGGCGCCCAGTACATGAACGAAAAGCACCTCCACCAGATGTCACGTGGTGGTGACGTTAAGAACACAGTAGCAATACTGTGAAAGACAAAACTAACTTTTATTGGGCGAACCTGTGCCCACAAAAACAGGCTACCCTTATAGCACAACAATAGCGGTGAACACGGTCGGTGATCGGCGAAAATCTGATTAGCGGCTCAAGCGCATCCGCTTTTATACATCAGTCGTCGAATGTTCCAGAGTAATTGCTGGGACCCGTGTGCCTTCTACAAAGTTCTACATTATTTGCGTCGCGCACACATGCGATCAGATTACAGAAGGCTTGGTCACAGACAGGGGATGGAAGCATCGATAACATTCCAGAAACTTCCAATACATGCAGGCGCGTCCTGCGCTGTACGATAACATTTGTTAGGCGGTGAAACGTGTCGTGCGATAAATACAAACACGTACACGTGTCAATATTACACTAACAATCGACCACTTGGTCAGATGGCCCTTGTTAAAGGGACACTAAAGTGAAACAATAAATCAGTTTAGACTAATGAAGAATTGTTTCAGAACCCTGCAGGCGGTCTTTTAAAAAAATAGTTTGATTATTGTATGAGAAAATAAAGGTCAAAGTACCAGTATTTGAATTTCGCGCCGAAACCCCAGCGCCGGTACGTCAGCGTGACGTCAGGGATTCCAAAGTATGTTTTCACATTTAGGCCGCGTTGGCTGAGTAAAGGTTCCCGAAACTTGCCATGTTTAAAATTTGGTTCCTTTAGAACACAATGTAGTCAATCTGTACCGCTATATATAATTTGTAGGCCCTAGAAGATGCCATAAAATTCATGACATCACAGCCACCAGCTGCGGGAACTAAGTAGGCGTCGCCACCCGTATTTCGTTCTTGCGCTTTTTCTGGCTTACCAAACGTATTCTCGTTGTAAGAGTGGTGCTTTTGGTGTTATGGAAAGGTAATTTACTGATGCAGAAGAAATCATTTTTCACTTTAGTGTCCCTTAAAGCATCGGATAAACACTGGTGACGCTGGTCCCATTCATCGCCGACCGTATCGCGTGTCCACGGCACAGCGGCAAGTTATTCAGCAGGAAATAAACAAGTTGCTCGCCAGAGGCATTGTTGAGCCCTCGTAGAGTCCTTGGGCGTCGCCGGTTGTGCTCGTCAGAAAGATGGCACGTGGCGTTCCTGTGTTGATTACCGCCACTTAAACCGAATCAACAAAAAGGACGTTTACCGTTTACCACGAATCGACAATGCTTTTGACTGTCTTCATGGTGCCAAATACTTTTCGTCCATCAACCTTCAATCTGGTTATTGGCAGATTTCCATTGATGAGCAAGACCAAGGAAAGACTGCTTTCGTCACTCCTGATGGCCTCTACCAATTCAAGGTTATGCCGTTCGGTTTATGCAATGCCCCCGCCAGGTTCGTACGGATGATCGACTCTCTGCTTCAAGGTTTCAAATGGTCAACTTGCCTTTGCTACCTCGACGAAGTTCTTGTGTTCTCTCCTACATTTGAGACGCGCCTTAAGCGCATCGCAGATATTCTTGACGTCTTCCGCAAGGCTGGGCTCCAATTAAACTCATCGAAGTGCCACTTCGGGCACCGACAGATTACAGTGCTAGGCCATCTCGTCGATGCTTCCGGCATACAATCCGACCCAGAGAAGGTTTGAGCAGTAACGGCTTTTCCTGTACCTCAGTCTGTCAAAGACGTCCGGAGTATTGTGGGGCTCTGTTCTTATTTCAGACTTTTCGTGAAAGATTTTGCAGCAATCGCTTGACCACTCACTGAACTTCTGAAGAAAGGCGTGTCTTTTACGGGGGGTCCCCCTCAGGCTGCCGCATTTTCACACCTTATCACGATTCTCACTAATCCACCGGTCTTGGGCCACTTTGACCCGTCCGCACCTACAGAGGCCCGAACCAATGTCAGTGGTTATGGGATCGGCGCCATCTTATCACAACGCCAACACGGACACGACCATGTTATAGCCCACGCTAGCCGGCTCCTGACAACTGCAGAGTGCAACTATTGATTACCGAGCGCGAATGTCTTGCTCTCGTCTGGGCAATTTCAAAGTTCCGCGCATATTTATATGGCAAGCCCTTCTCAGTAATCACAGACCATCATGCACTCTGTTGGCTTTCATCGCTCAAATATCCTACTGGCTGGCTCGGTCGTTGGGCCCTCCGACTACAAGAATATCCCTACACAGTGACTTACAAGTCGGGACGCCAACACAAGGACGCAGATTGCCTCTCTCACTACCTAGTCAAAGATGCGACCTCTACGTCTGATACTGACACCGACGCCTGTGTTCTCTCCATTTTTCCACTGCTCCATGTCGCCGACGTGCAGCGCCGTGACCCGTCCTTGTGCATCATCATTGACCATCTGGAATCGTCACTTGCCGACAGTTTCCTTCGCTTATTCATACTTCAAGATGGTATACTCTACCGCCACAACGTTCACCCCAATGGCCCTGCATTACTCCTTGGGATCTCTAAACACCTTCGAACGGCTGTTCTCCACGAATTTCACAACCTCCCCACTGCCGGTCACCTGGGTGTGTCACGTACCTCCGACCGGATCCGCCAACGCTTCTTTTGGCCAGGGCTAGCTCGCTCCGTTCGAAGATACGTAGCTGCACGCAAGAAATGCCTGCGACCCAAAACACCATCAACACTCCCCGATGGGTACCTTCAACCACTCGACATTCCTGAGGAACCATTCTTTCGGGTTGGTTTGGAATTACTTGGCCCTTTTCCTCTTTCTACCGCTGGGAACAGGTGGATCGCTGTGGCCACGGATTACGCCACGCGCTACACCATCACCCGAGCGCTTCCTACAAGCTGTGCCACAGATGTCGCTGATTTTCTTCTACGTGACGTGATTTTATTACATGGAGCTCCACGACAACTTCTCACAGACCATGGCCGGACATTCTTATCAAAAGTTATCGCGGACATCCTGCAGTCCTGGGCCACGAGGCACAAGCTATCCACGTCGTACCATCCACAATCAAATGGCCTCACAGAGCGTCTCAATCGCACTCTCACAGGCATGCTCGCAAAATATGTCTCTTCAGACCACACTGACTGGGACCTCGCTCTCCCATTTGTCACATTTGCTTATAATTCCTCGCGCCATGACACAGCCGGTTATTCCCCATTTTTCCTTCTGTTCGGCCAAGAACCAGCACTGCCCCTCGACACAACCCTCCCTGTTCACGCGGCACCAACCAGTGAATATGCACTTGACGCCATCGCCTGCTGTGCCCACGCAAGGGAAATTGCCCGTGACTGCCTTCTGAAATCCCGAGAGTCAAAGGCGTTTTGTACAACCGGCGACACCGAGACGTGCACTTCCTGTCTGGTTCTTTGGTTCTTCTATGGCCTCCGTCGCGTCAGGCCGGCCTGTCAGAAAAACTGCTGTCTCGTTACACAGGCCCATACCGAGTGCTTCGTGCCGTGACTCCCGTCACCTACGAGATCGCCCCTGATGCCCCATCTGCTTCCCAGTCCAGTGATATTGTGCACGTCACACGACTGAAGCAGTATCACCCTCCCAGTGATGACATTTAGACGCTCCGGGACGTCGCTTCTGCCGCCGGGGGATTAGGCTATACACGTGTGGCATTTCATTGTTTGACCGAGGTGCGTGGCCGGCATCACTCGAGAAAAGAGAAGGAAGAACGAACTGGGCTCGCGCGGTGAATCTAACCGGTCAGCGCTGCAACCGCTTTTGTAAATATAACCTGTAAATAGTTGCTCGTCTTACTGACTCGTCCTTTGTGTAACAATACCACAGCAGAAGTGGGCTTTTACAGGTATTTCTAAATTTCATAGTTTTATGCTCCAGTGTACTACTAGCTGAAATAACATTCTAATGACCCACGAACATGTTAAGCCCCAGCCACACAGGCTGTGTGCCGCTGCTCAGTTAAGTGAGGAAACGGCGGCTTTTTTTTTTTTTTTTTTTTACTTCCAGAATAACTTTTTTGCAGACATTGAAAAGAAGAATGTTCAGCGCAAACTGACGAGCTACTGCAACGTTACTGATTGAAAGTGCATTGGCTGTGGTTAGTGTGGTGCAGCAAAACGTGTTATTTGATGCAGTATCACTCGACGCCACAGGAACATTTGCTACTGAGTTTGTCTCCGAGTACACCTATATTTATACTTTTTGGAGCTTTCTTTGCATAATACAATTTTCGGATGATACATTTTATTTTCCAGTTCCCGTGAAGATATATCAACGCGATTCCACTGTATATGTGTTTCACTGTCTCAGGCACTTTGCACGCATCGCACTCTTGCGAGTCCATGCATTGGATGCGATGCAAATAGTGTCACATTAACACAACACCTAGTCTGTCCCCTGATGCAATATGCTGAACACCGCACTAACAATGCAGCTACTTATAAAATCACAAAAAGATGGCATGAATTTATAAATGAGGAAATATAGCCACAAGTGCAGGCAATGCATGGATGAAAACCTTCAGAAAAGTTAGTCAACCTGAACCAAAACCCATCATTTTTTCCTTTCAGTCTCGCTCCAAAGTGAAAAAGTTATAACATTCCGGGTCAAGAAAAAAATTTTTTTTTTCAGTTTTTGGTTCAGTTCTGGTTCATTACTGTGGCTGTAATAATATCAATATGCAAGGTGCATGAAGAACTGAAAGGCACAAAATAAAAAGGTAGGATGTGTGAAAAGGAAGAATGTAAGGAATGCCTTTTCTACTCACCACAGGCTATCCTGTAAAAGCAGATTATGCACTAGCCATAATTTATTATCAGTAAATATACATAAATCAGTTACTTGACATGCCACATTTGTAGCCCACACATATAAAATTCGCGCAAATTTACTCGTTTTCATTTTTAGCCTTGTGAGCATGACTGACACTCGTAGCTGCCCTATGCCTTAGTGCATATACAGAAAGTGTTTCCATAAATACTGATGGTCACAGGAGGCTGGCGGACACATAACTCATTGTTTCTTAATATGGTAGGCTTCGAGTATACTTCTTCTATCTTTGTCTTTATGTTCATCTACCACAATAGCTTTGTTGTACATTGGAAAACATCATCACCATGCACGATGGGCAGCCAAGCATGAATATCTGCCCTTGCTTTATAGTTTCCTCTGGTGTCCTCTTAACCTAAGATTGGTGCAACAGCCTGTCTGCCCAATTTAGGAATTCCTACACGACAGCAGCAGCTGATAAACCGCACTAGTGGTGCATAAAATAAAAAGGTTTCTGTGCTTACCTAAGCATAGCAGCTTCTTTCTTGACTGACTTCCTGCTTTGCTGTGTACTATACCACATATGCTACCCAGTTTATTTGGTGCCAGAAATGCCCCTCACACTATATAGTGGGATACCACATTTTCCAAGTTGTCAGCCAACTTGTGGACACAAGGGATTACTTAAAAACAATTTTTCCGCTCCATTCTTATATCCTCTCATCTGCCTCTTGCCTTGACCTGCTTTGTCACATTTGTAAAGTTTGCTGATGCTACAACCTCTTAGCAGCTGGAACCTTGGACCTTTGGTAAGGACACACGCACCTACTCTGTCTACAAATGATTTTGACAAAGCAGCTTTCATGCATTATAGAGTGATTACATACTTGACCATCTTGGAATAGGACGAGGTAAAATAAAAAAGTATCTTAGCATTATCGGTGAACATGTGCAGCACGTCTTGTCTAGATGAAAGTCAACTTAAAGGTCTAAAAATTGAAGCTCTTATTTCTTTGGTAATTTCACTACAAAATTAGGTTCATAGCCACTTTCCGTAAATATTTAATTGGCCTCCTTTCTTATATTGGCACCTGGTATTTAAAGTAGATGGCAACAACATAGCAAAGTGACTCTGGCTTAATTTGATACAAACTATGAAAAAAGAGAAAGCTTCAGTTCTTAGACATTTCATTAGAATGTAGCCTCAGCTGTCTGTGCTACAAATGTTGGCCTAGAATGGAAAAGACCGTTTTCCATTTGCCTTAGACCATTCCAATGTGAAAGATGGTGTTTATTTTATTGTGTGTGCAGGCTATTGAGTAAAATTTATCAGCAGATGTAAATGTATAGGTGCCAGTGTTCTCGAACAAGTAAGATTAAGAAATCCAACGAGTGCCTGCAAAAATACAGTGAATTGAATGAAAGCAACAGATAGACAAGAGGATAAAGAAACAGAATGGAAGATAAATTTGCTGTTACACTGTATTCCCAAAGGTTTGCTTGCAACTTAAAAACTGTAATATCCTGCTAAGCTGTGAGGGTTGTGCTTTTGCCAACAAATAAACTGGGTAGCATCTGTGCTAGGACTTACAAGAAAGCAGAAATTCAGCAGGTATGATGCTGATATGCAAAGTTAAGCAGAGGATCCTTTTATTTCATGCACCACTAATGTGGTTTATTAGCTGCCCCTGTTGTGTCAGAGCATAGCCATTGGGGAGACGGGCTTTTGCATAAATATTAGGTTAAGAGAATACCAGAGAAATGCAAAAAAGCAAGGGCCAATATTTACATTTGGCTGCCCCTTGTGCATCGAGTGGATGTGTTTCCGTGTACGACAACACTACTGTAGCAGATAAACATACCGTCAGAAATAAGAGAACTAAACTCGAAGCCCACCATATTACATAAGAAACACAGACAGTTATGTGTCAATCAACCTTCTGTGACACTCAGTGATGATGAAATCAAGTTCTTCTATAACATGCGCGAAGGCAAGAGCGGCTGCAAATAAGTCACTCTAGTTCACAAGAGAAGAAAATGAAAACAAGCAAAATCACAAGAATTCGATACATGCAACATAAAAACGTGGTACCTCATGTAACTGATTTACATATGTATTTCCAGAGTGAGGAAAGATAACAGCCCATGCATAATCGGCTCTTACGGGATGCATGAGTTACGTCCCTGACATAAGCGGTGGTCCTTGTTTTCTATTTCTCAAAGATGAGCATTAAAAAGAAGACACAGACAGGTGAGGGTTATAGAACGGAACAAAACTCTTTACATTTATTTACATAAGTGGGTGCCTACACACAGTTAAACACAGAGACACTCAAAAGCATCTCGTCTCTTTTCAGTCTATGTTTTGTCTCCCGCTCAGTGCTCCCCTTGTATGAGAAGAGGACTCCAGTCGCCTGCAGCACAGCACCTGAATGATTGCTAAAAATGCTGAGGGCCTCAAAGAAGGTGCACTGTTTTACTTACCCCAGTCGTCGCTGTTAACTGTTAATGAGCAGTTTTCAGGAAACACAGGCGACACTGTCCCAGATCGCCCATGGCTTCGCCACTGCCATGTTTTCTTGGCACCTGGGGGTAGTTTACGGTCAGTCACATGATATTCAACACAGATGAAACTTTCTCCAACATTTCCTTCGCCAACTTGAGGTTTTCTGCTAGGGATGGATCCCCCACTGTGCACACATGCACAAGTTTCTTGAATGCTTTATGTGCCGAAGGCTATCGCGCACACCTCCCATCCAGCTGTGTTGCATGGTTCACAAACACGCAACACATTTTTAAATACTAGAGCTTGGCGCATTGTGACAACTCCGTTTATCGAAAGCAACCCCAGTCTCCCATGCACGTAAATGATCTCAACTTGTTTGTGCCCCGTACGGCACAATATCTGTCCCTTCACTGACTTCCACTGCCGGTGGACCATTGGAACATAACTTCAGTATTGGTGCTCAGTACACTTTTTTTGTGCTTCACCACGATGTTATATTTTTGCAAAGCTAGAGCCCATCTAGTCAGCCACTCGGTAGGGCTGCACAAAAGTGCCTGTGGTGAAACAGAAAGATGCCCAAACCCCACCAAATGAGAAACATAGGCCCAAAGTTTCCTCACTGACAAGGATAATAAGTATTATAGCCCAAGTATATTTTTGTGAGTCAACCGCTTCCAAAACTTTGTGCCTTATTTTCTCAGTGTTTTTTGTGTCTGCCACCTTGCTTGCAGAAAACTTAGCATGATAACATTTGGGCGAATTTTTACACCGTTTGTTCTATTGAAATTTTCAAGATGTGTTTGAGGACAAGACAGTCTCAGATATATCATTTAGACATTCTTTTTTTATTGTTTTAGTATTTCAACACCATTGTGGCAGTGTGAATGTGATGTTGAACATAAAATTGTAAAGTAGTAAAAAATTATGGCGCTGTCTTGCCCTGACCTGCACATACAGTCAAATCTCGTTACTACGAACAGCACATTAAAGAATTTCTCAAATTTACGAATATCTTAAAAGTCCCCGCCAGATTGCCTATATTTTCAATGTAAAAATATTTCAGAACTACAAATTTCAATACCGCGCATATTTCAGAATAACGCACATGGTTTATTTTCCCCGTTATAACCGAGGAACATCAGTATTACGAATTTGGCTAAAAGTAACAGCACCGCAACTCTCGCGTGAAACAGAAACCACGAGTGCAGTAGCTATCATCATTACCATGTCAAGTGCCAGCTGCTTCACCACAAACTTCACCAAGAACTTCACGACAAAGGTTTGGCGATGTTCGCGCGAGATCCAGCGATGAATGCAGCTAGCGACGGCGCTAAGAAGAAGCGAAAGCAGTTTTCACTGCAAGACAAATTGGACGTATTGCAGGAAATCGACGTGTGCAGACAGCGTGGCATTGTCCTGTCGACCGCCGCGACCATTTCGAAGACCGAGAGAAGACTGTCAAGCTTCACCGGGAATCACAATTCGCTCCAACGAGGAAACAGCTGTGACTGGGAAACTTTCAAAATGTGGACCAAGCTGTTCTCACGTGCTTCAAAGATGCCAGACTTCAAAACATTCCAGTGTCTGGCCCAACGCTCCAAGAAAAAGCCCGCGAATTTGTCGATGCACTTGAAATAACTGGGTTCGACGCCAGTGCAGGTTGGCTTTTTCGCTTCCGCCAGAGCAACGGAATAACTTGGCAGGTAGTCTTGGGCGAGGAAAAGGCTACTGACAGAGAAGGCGCAGATTCCTGGCGCAATGATCGCTTTCTAGAGGTGGATGAATCACACTCTGAAAACTATATTTTTCAATGCGGATGAGACCGCATGTTTTTATCAGCTCCTGTCAGACCGGACGATGCACTTCAACAGGCAGAAGCGCAAAGGAGGGAAGGAGTCGCATCTTCGTAAGGAAGTCCTGCTCTATGCAACAAGCACGAAGAAAATTAAACTGCTCGTCATCGGCCAGTACGTGAAGCCTCACTGCATAGAAAACATCATGTCGTTACCGTACGACTACCGCGCCAACAAACGAGCCTGGATAACCCAGAGAACTCTTGAGGAGGGATGACCGAAGAATTCTACTGGTTGTTGACAACTGCTCTGCACACATTTTGAATGTTCGCTTGACGCACGTTCAATTGGAGTTTCTGCTGCGAAACAACAGGTCCTTGCAGCAACCCCTAGACCAGGGCATTAGAGAGAGTGTGAAAGCAGAGTTTCGTAAGCGCGTTGCACGGCGGTTGATTATCAACCTCTGCCTAAAGCAGCCGACTGAAACAGTATTCGTCAGGCAGCAGAAATGCTCACAGGAGCTGGGTGGAACGTGAAGGCGTCCACCATTAGCAACTGCTGGTGAAAAGCAAGGCTTGTCAGAGCGCCTGTGCAACTTGAAGATGGCCTGGAGGTGACCAACAAGAACCCAGGGGACCTGTGGACCAAGGTTGCGGAACTGCTGCCTGCCATCCCTTCCTTCAACGACTACATGGAGAGCGACAGCGCGCCACTAACGGCGGCGAACCTGACAACCGAAGAGATTGTTAAAGGGACACTAAAATCAAATACTAAGTCAACGAGGACTGTTTAAATAACATTCCAGAGACCTTGTAATGCTGGTTTCGTGCCAAGAAAAGACTTAGTTCACAAGAAAATTGCATCTGAAGGGTCTCAACACCTTTTTCGAAGTTCAAATCTCCCACCACCCAACCGGAGGAGTGGTGATGTGGCATACACCATCATCACCCTTTGCTGCTGTCGGTGAGTACAACGGCGCCTGACAGACGGCGGCACGAAGCCAAGACAGAGCAGTGGATTCGCCGCAGCAGCTGCTTTTTGGTGAAGTGGCGCAGACCGTCCGGGCACCCCGCGACATCACATGGAAGTTGAGCTCTCTAATACTTGCAGTTTGCGCGAGTTTCGCGAGCCAGCAAAACCAGCGCAGCACTACGCGATAATGAAGTACTGAAGCGCAAAAGCGTGAGCAGCGCAGAGCAGAGTGAAAACGAAACCTTTTAACCGCCTGCGTCATTGTCAAGGGTAATTTCAATGAAATGTTTTTTCTAAAAATGAAATAGAACTGGACAAGTAGCATTTTATTTCGTTTTATAATTCAATAAGGGGATATATTTTGCAACTAGTAGCTGAGTACTAGTGACAGAATTTAACTGAGGAGTGCTTTTGTCATCGGGCAAGTGCTTGAATGTACCAGGTGAGCCTCTAATCATGTCCTGCATTTACCTCAATTCCTCGATTATTAAGGCTCTATTCACGATAATATGTGATTAGTGCCTTAGAGATTCTCTGGTACTAATCTATCACTTTAGCTTGACACAGTACTTGCCTTTAGTGTCCCTTTAACTGCGTTCGCGGCGTCTCCAGTGACAATGACGACCCGAAGGAAGACGACTGTGGGTCACCATACACAGAAGATGAGATTGTGTCGAACATTGATGTTTTAGTGCACATGAACAAAGTCTGCGCTTTCATCGCTCGATGCAATGACATACCTGATGAGGTATTGCGCAAAGCGGAAGATGTAGGCGCATTCCTAATCGGTCGTGCGTGCTGCAGACGCCAGAAGAACATCACTGATTTCTTCAAATAAAGCAGCTCTGAAGCAAGTGAAACATCTTTATTTGAGTGTGTGCTTGTCTGCACATGCGTCTACTGCCGAGGTACGTCATTTTCATTCCTAGATTTTTCCACTGGCTTATAACCGCAAGTTTTTCAGTACAATGATATTTCAAAATAACGAACGATTTTCAGCGGTCCCACGTGATTCATTATATCAAGATTTGACTGTATATGCAAGTATTAAAAGTGAATGAACTACTCTAGCATGTTTCACTGCCATGCTAAGCTTTTGACAAGCAGGCAATCTGTAATTTCTTATAAAACAAAATCTGTTAAAGCAATTTATATGAAAAATCATATTTACGCTTCTAATACTATTTTCAACAATCTTCACCAAAAAATAACAAAGTTAGTCTTGATCCCCTTATTCCTCTTTAAGCAGGTTATTTTATTTATTTATCTATCTATTTCGTACTACCAGCCTGATTACCAGGCCCTAGGCAGGAGCGGGTAGTATAAAAGATATGCAATGGGTAGTACAAAGCTACATACAAAACTAGTGGGTATGCAATACAAAAATATGTAGGAAAAATAACAGCATGCGACAACCGAGACAAAAGTGTACAGTAAAACCTCGTTAAACCGTACCCGTTTAAACAGTAGTTTTGTTTTAAAAGTAGTAACGTCAGATGGCCGACTCAGCGGCCATTGAAAATAATGTTTTGTATCCATATAAACCGTACCAGCTTATTGCGTACATATCGGTTAACATGTAGTGTTTCCACTTTTTGTCGCACAATCACAGCGGTGCATTGTCTCCATCGAGCGGCCCGGCAGAACAATAAGCCTCAGAAATCGGAATGGCCTCCAAGCACCCTGTGCGTTTGCGCGTGAAGCCACATCAACATCATTTCGTCGCCGTAATAGAGAGCATTGTGGCGTCGTGCAAAGAAGGACTTGCGTGATGTCGATGCTCAGATAAAAATGACGCCGAGTGCTGAGCATAGAAGGAAAAATAGACACCGTTTGTGCTATCAAACGTGACACGAAGAAGTTGGCGCTGGCACACGACAAGGATCTACTGTTGGCTATGGTGTGTGGCATTTAGAATGGGAAGAAGTTTCTCGGCAGCGCTGCTGTGACCGCAAAGAGATGTCAGCTACAAAGTAAGACTTTTCGCCATTGTTGCCTCTGTTGTTGCCAAAGTGTCGACCAGCGACAGTGACGAGGATGACATGGAAAGCGACAGCATGGACGATTCAGGCCCGACAGTGGCAGAAGCTGCGCGTTACGTCAGCCTCATGAATGCAATCGCCGCAACGAGAATAGCACCCTGCACTGATAAAGTCCCCCCGCGACTTCTGCAGTGCTACCGCCTGCATGCACGGAGAACATGCAATGTCAATGAGAAATCTGCCATGCGAGTGCTTGGCGAGAAGAGGGGGCAGGTTGAAAAGCTGGCTCGCAGCTTCAGTAATACCAGTGAACACTTTTGATCATGATCAAGCCCGATCCGGATCGGAATTCTCAACTGCGATTGACTGCCTCACGCATCTTGTGCAAATGAGCCAATCATGAATGAGCCGACGACAGGCCGCTGTTGTCGCTGCTAGGCCGCCATGGTATCAAACGAAAATAACACTTTTGTCGCGCGAAGTGAATAAATACTGCATGTTTTTCCCCCCTTTCATCGCACTCTCTCCGAGTTCCGTTTTTGACAGGTAAGCGGGCGATCTCATGCCATTTCAGTTAAGCAGTACTGCCGTTTATGTACTTTTTCTGAGCTCTGGCCAACTACGGTTTAACGAGGTTTCACTGTATCTCAATAAAGAAGGTAGGATATCGCAAGTAGAAATAACAAAGTTCAAAAGGCCAAGCAGAAATAACACTATGGTAGAAAGCATCATGGCACATATAAACACAACAGCAAGTAAAAAGCACTAAAAGCACAAACCACAAAAAGCATCTCAGGCGAAGTACACATGCATGTCTTTATTGTTTATCTATATCCTCCACAATCTAGTATATAGCTGATACCCTGGGAAACAGTTTAGGCCATAGCTTTGTGAGCGCGTGAATGAATGAAGATGTGTTGGGCTTCGAAGTACAGTTTCAGGCAGGGTGTTCTATTCATGAATTGCTCGGGGGAAATATGATCGTTTGAATAAGTTAGTTCAGGATGAATACTCTTCTAGCCTTAACGAATGAGATGAACATGTTGGGCACTGGTGACATGGTTTCATATACAAGTTCTATATATTTTTTTGCGTGTTCGCAATTCATTAAGTCTAACATCTTAAGCCTGTCTCGATACTGCCGTACCTGTAGAAATTCGAGGTTAGCATGCTGTAGAAGAGCGCTAACTGATATGTGACAGCAATAAGAATTAAAAATGAATCTCATTTTCGCTGCATGTTTTCGATTATGCTTATGTTTCATAGAGTGTGAAAGTCCCAGGCAGGAGTAGGATATTCTAATGGTCTTATATAAATATCTCATCCGCTAATAATTTTATGTCACTGGTAGATTTAGCCAAAGTCTTCCTAAAGTATCCAAGTTTCCTCATGGCCTTTTTTCTAATGTAAGCTACTATATGATTATTCCATCTAAGATCTGGCGTGCTAAGTAATCCAAGGTACTTATATTCACTAACAGATGACAGGCCATGACTACTGATGCTGTATACAAAAGAAAATGGCTTCTTTTTGCGTGTTATGGTCGTTTACACTGTTTTCATTGGATTAACAGTCATTTGCCATTCTAAGCATCATGTTTCTATAGCAGATAAGGATGAGTTCAGTATAGCCTGATCTGCCTTACTGTGAATTTCTCAATATAGTATGCAGTCATCTGCATACAGCTGAATTTTAACTGGCATATACTTCACAATGTCATTAATGAAAACTAGAAAAAAACAGGGGGACCAAGACTGACCCTTGTGGGATTCCAGACTTTGAACTTCGGGTGAGCCACATTTTGCATCATCGACGGCGACTGTCTGTCGCCTGTCCATAAGGTACGCCTCTATCAAATGAAGCAGCCGGTCGTTTTTGAGAATAGGTTTTCATTTGGATGGAAATTTCTGGTGGGATATACGGTCGAACACCTTTTCAAAATTTAAGAGTATCATGTCGCTTTGGCTTTGTCTGTCTAGTGCAGCCACAATTTCATGTACAACTTCTAATAGTTGTGCTATCATCGACTTTGCCTGACTGACTAAACCATGTTGGCGCATGTCCTTATGGTGATTCAACCACCCTAATGCGGGTTCCAAAGAGCCAAGTGCCTAGCTCATCAAGAGCTTGAATGACTGTGTACACCTCTTTTTCAATTGTCGTCCACCAAGTCTGTGCCACAGCAAGCTTTTTGCTGAGGTAAGACGGTGTTCTTTACCTTCCTCCTCTTCCTGTGCCAGGCAAGAACCAACTGCGTACTCTGATGCATTAGTTGCAAGAATAAATTATTTGTTGGTATCTGGCGTACTGAGCGCTACAGCTTCCCCTAGGGCGTTGAATGGCCTCGCAGCTTCCTCATCCCAAGAAATGTTTTGAAGCACCCGCCAACCGGTTAAACTTGGTAACAGCAGCACCAACCGAGAGTAGTCTGGGTAGCACCTCCTCTAACTTTAGTCGGGTACAACTTTAGAAGGCAGCAGCATTTGCCCCTCAAAGGCGGATACACGAGCCTCCACCTATGGGTGCCCACTCTAGACTGACGTCATGAGGCTGGTGACCTCACTGATGGAGAAAATGGCCGCCCACGCTTCGAACGGGCGGAACTTTCGAGTGGGACTATTTCTTTAGCAGCAGAGGCAATCGGCTGCCGCACTTCGGTAATCTGGGCGGGGTCTCTCCTGCCTTCATAAGTTGTAATCGACTATACAGGGTGTCCCAGCTAACTTTAGCCAGAGTTTAAATATATGCCGACGCACTCTAAGAGGACATGAACAAATTCATGTTTCTGACTACTGTATGGAGTAAGTCACACCATTTTTTGTATTCTCCTTAATTGTATAATTAGTCAAGATTAATTAACCAACTTCTGAAGCAATGAAGTTAAAAAAAAATTACAATTGGAAAGTTGTAGAGTGGTGTGCAAAATGTCCGATTAAACAGTTTCGAACTTTCTATAAAGTACATTAGCATTTTTCCGCTTACTGCAAATTCCCGCGAAATATAAAAAAATACCACCTGACATGACAGCTTGCACGCCGTGATTGCAGTGCCCCTAAACATTCTGCATACAAACGACCATATCATTTAGCTGGGTGTGCTGCTGCTTAAAAGGCGACAGGGCAACTATTATAGTAATGCAGGGGATAACGGTTGCTGGCGTAAATCGCACAGCCAATGCCTGCGTCGCTGCCCTGTAGTTTTTTAAGTGGCAGCACACCCTGCTAAATGCTGTGTTCATTTGTACCCGGAACGTTTGGGAACACTGCAATTCCGACGCGTAAGTGGGCATGTCACATGGTATTTCTTGTATTTTGCAGGCATCTCCAGTAAGCGGGAAAAAACTAAACTTAATAGGCAGAAAGTTCAAAACTGTTTAATTAGACGTTTTTCAAACTGCTTTACAACTTTATAATTCAGACTTTTTACATAACTTCATTGCTTCGGAAGTTGATTAATTAATCTGGACTAATTATGCAATTAAGGAGAATACAAAAGAAAGTGTGACTTACTCCATACAATAGTCAGCAACATGCATTTGGTCGCATCCTCTTAGAGTGCATTAGCATATTTTGAAACTCTAGCTAAAGTTAGCTATGACACCCTGTAGATGCCTGAAACGTGAGCTAAAAACCCGCTGCCTTTCCCTTTCCCCTTTGTTTCTTTCCGCTTGGTAAGGTCACTAGAGCCCATTGCGGTGGACACTTGCGACACACCGGCAGCTCTGCCGTCGCCTAACCGCCAGTAAAACTCAAGCAGATGACCACCACCCGTTGTGATTTATGCATAATCATAATCACACAACATGCATGATATTTCCTCGTTTGCACAGCTTATCAGTGTACGTATTGCTGTACAAGGACCATACCATAAAAAATAAAAGGCACAGTGTGGTGAAAAGCGACAAATAATTTCACCAGGCTTGCACATGGTGTGCTTATTCTATTATTCTATGCCAGAAAAAGTAAGTCCGTCTGTACACCTGTCAGCTTGGTGCTAACTGCTGCATCCATTTTCCGGAAAGTCTTTTGCCTTATTTTTGTCCTTTCATGCACAAGTATGTTTTATTGAGCCATATGTCATTTCAATCGGTCAGTAATGTGGCATTGCTGAGTGCCATGATGCTCGTGTAGTCAGAGAAAAACAGACCCGGGCATGTCTTTACACAAGATACCTTCCCACAGCAGTTTCCATAACCAGAGACTAAGGCAATTTCGAGTAAGGATTACGCACTATCAAGTTACCCTGTAGTGAGTGCGCTGTAGTGTGCAGTCAGAACTTCCACACTGTGGACTTCAGAAAAGACTGATGAAGCACCTGCTGAACCAATTGTGCCCAGTGTTTTCAACAATTTTTGATAAACTCAGATGTCATTAGACCGCGGCCTCATGCATGGCTTCGAAGCATGGAAGCTACCGATCCAGCCTGCCGGCAGCAAGCTGCACCGAAGGGATTCACGTGACTCCAGCAGTACGGTTGCGAGTGCTACCCCGCAGTTCCGGCTCGCAACAAGCGGCGGGGTGCCTTCGATAGAAAAGGAAGCGACATCCCATGCATCAAGTTAGAGGAGGCGCTGGTCTGGGACATAGTCCCTAGAGTAATTTGTGAGCCCCTGAAAGATTGAACTTCTTTTTAATGAACATCAGATAAGTGCTAACCACTGATCTGTACTTTAGGGGGCTGAATAGCACATCGAACGCCCTTTAATGAAGCCACTGGAACTAAGCTCCCTTGTCACAGAATTCGTTGCTTTGCCATTTTGCAGCGACACTTTGCCTGCATGGGAGCTCGGCATCTTCTTTTTCTTCCCTTAAGATTCCTGCCCATTGCACCGTAAACTAACCAAGAAGGCCAGAGATGTCTTTTGGGTAGACAGAAAAAATTGGCCATCACCGTGCCAACATTGTCACTAACATGAGTGGCGCGCACTGGAAACACTGACTGAGAAAATGATTTGTGAGAAAAAATATTGCATATGGGTTCAGATTACCGTAAAAGCCCTTACCACACTTGAAGATACACCACCACCTTCTAGAACGCAGTAAACCACAAAGAAAAATTGTTACGGCCACGATATGTAACACGCCTACTACAGGGTCTTTAAGGAAATCAAATGAAAAATGAAAATGAATATTATCCAACCAAGCATGCTAGTAAGTGCCACAAACGCCCTACTTCCTGGATAAGCTGCTGTACACCAACGCATTTCCACTTGCTTCACCTGCACTCGGCCCAGTGAAGCGGTATCCAGCAAAACATGGTACAGATCAGTGGTGCTACATGAATTTTCAGCCCAAATGGAATAACGTTCCACTAATATTGCCCAAATGGGGTGACAAATGGCACGCAAGCCTATGCTGCTTTGTCCAAAGAGATTTGCCAATAACTCCAGTTAGCTATTTCACAAGCTGCTAGCTAGCGCACCCTACCTCATACACCATGATCTGCGGCTGAGACATGCCTATTGGTAGTGTGGAGGTGAGATTTTGTTCTGTGTGAGTGCACATTCGATCATGCGACGACGAGGCTGTGCGAGTGTGAGCGCGAGAGACTGTGTGAGTGTTTGATGGATGCCATGTGTGAGTTAGTGTGCGGCAAACTCGAGCCCCTGCATTGCTTCCTGTGAGCATTCTTCCTTTTTTTATTTCACTTAATAAATCCAGTTGGATTCAATCAAGCATCACTGTGACCTGTGAGATGCGGCTATTTTCAACACCCCTTAGCATGTCCAGTAGAGTTTATATACTGGGCAGTGGCTATGTGATAGATCATGCCACTCAGCAGGCTCATCAGAAAAACATCTAGCTCAGTTACCTCATTCAACTTCTAACAGTCGCAACATATGCGAATGCTGCCATCTTTCTTCGCTACACAAATGGACGCACATACGGGCTTTCAATTACCTTATATTAGGCGACACGTTAGCAGTCCTGCCACCTGCCTTTCCATTTCTTTATTCAGAGCTGTAGGCACCCTGTCAGGGTAGGCATGCCGCATCTACACCTCTTGCTTCAGTTAAATCTGGTACACCTCCAAAGTGCATTTGCTTGGTCTCTCACCAAACCCTCCAGCGTTACTCATAATAACCTCTCTGAGCTATTCTATCTTCTAACGGTCTAGATGGTCTAACATACCTTGTTGCAGTTGTGCTCTTCCTTCAAGAGCATCTGAACAGATCAAGACCTCATCAAACTCGTCGTCCCCTTCGAATATCACGCCAACTGCGCTTACCCAAGCATGGTATGGTCAGAGCTTGATAATGCGTGCGTGATTGCGCAAGCTGTCTTCAAGCTCAATTGCGTAACTACACGGCGTTAACCTTTCGACCATTGTGACTGGGCTTTGGCAATGCCTACCAGGTGTGCTCCTCTTTCACTATCCTGCCATAGCACCTGATCTGTACTAGTAGATTGCTTCTCCATGCTCCTTAAGCTGTAGCATCCTACGAATGCCCCAGAGCAGCATCACTGCTCTCAGCCACTTTTGGTAGTCTTTACTAGAGCCTCTCTTAGTTTCTCTAGGTTGTCTGTCGCCGCAATCAGGCACCGCCCAGTCTCTAACCTAGGTCTTTTCCAGTGAGGCAAGATGCCCTGCAGGTATTCTGCCCAGACCCAACTCCCACGCAGCATATTCAAATACATGTAAAATGCAAAAACACTTTTCTGGTGTAACCCTTGGACCGAATTTAATAAATTTTTAGCATTTGAGAGAGAAAGTTAAATTCTAGTGACTGTTGCAAGCGGAATTTAGAATTAGGGCCTGAATTTTGAGAAAAGGGTTTTCAAGAATTTGAAAGTTCGAGAGATATAGATGCACAAGGTTTATGAATTAAAATTAATAGCTCGGCATCAAAAACAACTATCGCAGTTCTGCAAATGGCATCCATTAGATCATTAAAAGCAGACAAATTCAATATGTCAATTTACATCTGACGTGAATTTGTTACATTGTCTACAAGGGTTTTGCAAAAGCTGTATTTCCATATTACTAGATGTTTTTAGATTCATGTGTAACATAACAATTTTGCTCGCTTTAGATGCACTATCAGATGCCATTCACAGAATTGTGATATCGTTTTTCCTTGCTGAGTTGGAAAGTCATAAACTTGGTAGTTTCATTTTCTGAAAATTTTCGATTTTTGTCAAATTTAAAAAATAAATTTACAATCTAAATAAAAAATTGGGAACCAACAGCCACTAGATTTTGTTTTTAAATGCAACAAACCTCGCCAAACTTGGTGCAGTGGTTGCCAAGGAAAATGAATTCTCCTTTTACATGTATTTAGATAGGAGCCCCCAAGCTAAAGCTTCCTCTTAAACTCAAAGGGGACTTGCTCAGATGCCATGTGGCACTTCTTGATATGGCCACAGCAAGAATGGCATTATTTGTGCCAGTCACAACCAATCTCTTCAACGATGTGAAACAACATCCTTGTAAAGGTGCTATTCCACCTTTCTACTAAGTCATTACTTTGGGAGTGATCAGGAATGGAGAATCCGGATGTGGAACCAATTTTCTCAAACATTTCCCGAATTCATCTGGAAATAAATTTGTGCCTTGGTTCAAGCATATTGTGATGTAGATAAAGAGTAGGCAAAATTATATTTACAACATATATGCAGAGAAGCCACAGTCAAGATGGCAGAATAACAAGAACTATGAACGTGCTTTTCTGATCGTCGTCATCGTCATCCTGCTGAGTGCCTTCTTCAGAATACAGGAATAGCCTATAACAACATCATCTGTGGCACACCCATCTGAAAAAACGCCTGAAGGAGTGCTTCACAAGTAGCTTTCACCATTAAAGGCTTCATGCAAACTACTTCAGGCCACCCAGTATGCAAATCGCTAATACAAAGTGCATACTGATGTCCTTTTGCTGATGGTGGATCCAGTAGAGCTGTACAGTTCATGTGGACCATCTGGAATAGCACCTCAATTATAGTCAGCGGTGTTATAGAGAACAGCTCCTGTTCCCTGAGAGGGGCCTGATCTGGCACTGATGGCACGATTGACAGTACTCTTTCACCTCTCCCTCCCCATGATACACTAGGCTCATGAAAAGATAAGTTGCTGGAATGCCTTCCATTCTCCTAAATGCCCAGCCCATGGGGAACCGTGTGTCATTCTAAGCACTTCAGCTCGCCTCTCTGCTGCTAAAACTAATAGCATTCACATACGCCCAGCAACAAGTTTCTTATGATGAAGTGATCCCTCCTAGATTACATACCATGACAATGCATCCCTGCCCTTGCCTGTTTCCAATTCTTTCACAGTGAGGAGTCCGTTAACTGTGCATCATGGAAAACCTGACAGTCATATCGAGCTGGCTCAGCCTCGATCTTGGAACACAGAACTGCTATGCACACCACTGCCTTGGCTTCATTTTTTGTCCTTCCAGATATTTTCCTCATCTCTACAGTTGGTTGCTGTGTACTCCAAAGGAGTGGTTTCTACCATGGCCTTTTTTTTTTCAGGAGCAGTTCGTAATCTTGTGGAGTGACAAGCATGTCAATACCCTCCAACAGCTTGTCTGTCAGAGTACATAGCAAGGATGACAAGATGCAATCAAATCATACAAAAAGGCACACCCTCAGTGACTGCCAGGGCAACATTTCCTAGTCCACACTGACTTCCGCTCCAAACACCTCCCATAAGCTTTGTATGTGGTCCTAATCTATCGTATTGCGGCACCATACCCTTCCTTATGACTAAGTTTAGCCCCTGAAACAATTACAGATTTAATCAGCTCATCGGAACTTTTCATTTACTTTCTGCAAGCTGCTTGCAGCAGAGCCCTTTTCATGCTCCTTGCTTAAGAGAACAGAAATATTCTCACCTGCCACAGGAATTGTCACTTTTGGGTCATTCCATGCCAAATCAACCAGAATTTTTTCAACCAACACAAGATATAGTTGAAAAAATTTCAACACACTTGCTGAAGATCAAAAATCTTTTTAACATTTATTTTTGATGCCAAACATTTTCTAGCATTTTGGCAAAAACTTATTTTTCTTGCCCAGTGGAGCCAGAATTAAAATTTTTTTCGAAGGCATATTGTACGACTCAGACATTTAGATGGTGTGTATGGCAAGACAATGAAGTGGTTTGTCTGCCAAAATAGCCAATTTTTCAAATATTTGAATACTTCGAGTGCTTCTAGCACTAGCGAAAGCAAATAAAATTGTAAAGTTTAAATTTTTTTTCTTGGAACGCAGGAAAATCCAGAAGGCACAAATTTAATACAGGATAGTAGTCCAGTTGACATAGAATAGCTGAAAAATACTTGAAGCTTTGAAGGTTCAGCAGATCACCTGAAAAAAAGCTGTAAAGTTAAAATTTTTTGCAAAAGAAACTTGGTGTTCAAGGTAAAAAAATTTGCTTTGGTAATCTGCCTAAAAATATATGTGATACATTATTAGATAGCTCTAAATGTTTGCTATGCATGTGAGAAGTTACAAAAAGGTAATCTTTAAGTGCAAAAAAAATTATTTTTTGAAATGCTCATACATAGATCGCACAGACAGTTTAAATATATGAATCTCTGCCGTCTAGCAAGGAGAGAATGTTAATAAAATGAGCCCAAGAAACTATTCAAAAAACTGCGATTGGCTTTTTTTATCGATGCAAACACAAGCAATGTCAAGCACCGCAGCCTCAACTCCTTTCTTTTTCTCTCTATTAATGCGAAAAGTGAACGTCAACCATGTCTGAGCGCATCAGCCTGAACAGGGCACATATGATGTTATAGTCGAGCAAGTTCAGGCTGTCAAACAGCGGTACCGCGCAACACTAGCAGACTTTGCTCATGCTCATGTAGGCTTTCAGTTGTCATTATGAAGGTGTATTCTAATTGCAACATCTTATGACAGCCTCTAGATTCCAGGGAGCAGGCAAAAAGTACCCAGAAAGCACAAGCCGCATTGCGTTAGAGCGTGGGTCTCTTGGCAATAAACTGCAAACCACAACACCATTTCTCTGTCGTCTGCACTGCAGACAAAGCCAGCTTTGTCATCCGCATCGCCAGCCAGCAAGCCTGAGCGCACATCAGACAAAAGTCTGTGCTGACACAAAAATTCAAAAAATATTTTTTATTGTTTAAAAAGGAATACCTTTTTGTAACTTCTCACATGCATAGCAGACATGTAGAGCTATGTAATAATGTACAGGGTGTCTACTAAGTTGGCATTTCCAAATTCCCTGAGTTTTCCTGGTTTTCCCTGAGTGCCTTTGCAAAATTCCCTGAGTGACGCAGAACTACATTCTATGTCAAGATGGGCTGAAACCACATCGCCCAATGCTGTCATTCTCTAGTAAGCATATGAAACAAATAACAAAACGACTTAATCCAGTTTGAATACTAAGGAGTAGTCTTTATGTTATTCAAAAAGAGAATAGAAAGGAGGAGTAAGTAATATGCACAGCAAATAAAATGTCTTCAAAAAAATTGCAAATTGAGTCAGACATTCTCAAATACGAATAAAAATGAGATGCATACAGAAGCAAATATTTTCTAATATGAGCTATTTCTATCAACTGATAGCAAGCTCAGTGGTATGAGGCCCGAACTTTGTCACAATTGAGATTCTCTCTCAAGAGCTCGTAAGTCAACCTCAGCTGCCCTGGCATACTCTTAGCCCGCGCACGACGCCTCAGTGTTGTGTTTCACTGCTTTCAAGAGTTTATTTTGGTTTGGATAATGGACACCTGCATCCCGGCATCAGCCACTTATTTTTTTTTGAGCTCAAGCGCCTTCAAAATGGCGGCAGCATGCTTCCTTTCACGTTCATTCCTCAATGCGTAGGTTCTTTCTGTTCTTGTCCTCCTTCCGCCACTCGTTCACCCCATGAACCATTTGAAGCACCTTCTTGGTCAGTTGCACAGTCCACGTCCGATTTTTCGTACTCCCTAGGGGCCGCGAAAACGTCCGAAAAATCGGCCAGTTTGAAAAAATAAATGCATGTCATTTACTGTCCTTAAGGGCTGAAACCACCACAGGCACATTCGAAAACGCTCTGAAGGCCTGTCAGTACACATATTAGGCATATCGGTGCTCGTATTGTAACAGGAGACCCCGGATGCACGCGTGTATAATTAAGGAATAGATATTGTGACCCACGACAATACCCCTTCCAACGCTTGTAATGCTTCGCCGCAATACTTTTGTGTATGCTTCACCACGTAACATTCCTGTACTGAGGTGAAGCTGACTATCAGAAACCGGCGTTATCTAACGCATCGTGCTTTCCGAGCTTCGAAGCCAATTGCGAGGACCACAAAGGCGCAGTCTGTGCCATTGCTGACAGCAGCGAATTCTTTCAATGAAAAACACGGCACCCAACGGCAAGAAGCTTAATGGCTAACGTCGAAGCAGCTAGGCCTAGCGTTGCCGCAGTGCTGGCTACGGCTGTTAGCGGAACTGCGTGCGAGAGCGCCGGTTAAAGGCGGCGAGGAAATCAGTACGGCAGCGGTGTTGGCTTTGATTAATGGTGTTTCGGACCTGTGGTCACGGCAAAAAGTCCGGAAAATCGGACGGCGAAAGGTTTATGCGTCCGAAATTTCAGACGTTTCGATACATTGACTATATGGGGTACGTGGTGGTGCCGCGAAGCCGTCCAAATTATCGGGCATCCGGAAAGTCGGTCGCTATCTGTACATTGGGAACTCCTCCAGCCGACGACGGGGCGTCAAAGACGATTTATTACGATTCCTATCTATTACTCGAAGTGCCAGCATTACCGCGACTTTCGACCCTTTCAACAAAATTACCGCTAATTTTCCCTGATAGAGGCACAAATTCCCTGAGTTTTCCCTGAGTTTTTCCAGACTACTCAAAATCCCTGAGAATTCCCGGTTTTCCCGGTTGGTAGACACCCTGAATGTATCATATTTATAATATATCACATTTATAATATGCATCACCAACAAAGCTACTTTTTTTACCTTGAACACGAAGCTTTTTGCAAAACATTATAGCATTACTTCTTTCTTTTTTTTCAGGCGATCTGCTAAACCTTCAAAGCTTCAAATACTTTTCAGCTACACTATGCCAACTGAATTACCAATCTATAGTTCATTTGTGCCGTCTGGATTTTCCTGTGTTCCAAGAAAAAAATTTGAAGTTTGCAATTTTATTCACTTTTGCCAGTGCCAAAAGCACTCAAACTATTCAATATTCAAAATACTGGCTATTTTGGCATCCACACCACTTTATTGTCTTGCCATACACACAATTTTAATGACTGGATCACACACCATAGCTTTGGAAAAAAATGTTGATTGATCCCTTCTAGATCAGCTGGGTAGGAAAAATAAAGTGTCGGCCAAATGCTGGAACATTTTTGCAAAAGTTATTTTAAATAAACATAGAGGCCGCGTTTTCAACTTCAACAAACATGTGGAAATTTTTTCAGCTATATCTGTGATGGTTGAAAAAAAGCTGCTTGATTTGGAATGGAATGATACTTTTGCTACCACTGCTCTCAGTCCTCACACATTACATGGTCGCCCATGCCTGCCAGTTTGCTTTGTTTCTTTTTGGGTCAATTTATTGCGATGTGATTAGGTGATTTAAATTGAAAACACGTCTTTTTAAACTCAGTACACAAAGAGCCTGGCCCAGACCATGGTGTGGAACATTTCCTTTTCCCCCACGCCTGGCATCGCATTTCCCTCTCTGGCTGTCGCTGCTGACTGCTTGCACCGATGCTCTCATCAGCACTCTCCGCCCACCTGGAAGTTTCTGTTAGCACTAGGAATCTTTCTGTCTCATTCAGAGTAATATGTGCTCTGGTGTCAGCTGTCAAGCATTTTTTGATCGAGTCTGTTACCATCAGCTGCTTCAATTATTTCACCTTTTGTAGTCTGCCGCTAATAGCCTCAACTGTCCAGAATGCACTCTTTGAGATGCTCATAGTCTTTTTCTCTCTTGTACTCTTAGCCTCAAGAGCAGCCCACGCGCCCTTTCACTCAGCTGTGGTAAAACCAGCCTGGCCCACCACTCAGCAGGGACGTCATAAGAATCCAGAGTCACCTCCAAGTCCTCAAAACATCCAGGCACTAAAGCTTCCTGTCTTGGCAATGATGCCAGTTCCCCCATTTTAGCAAGCTGGCCAACTTTAGCCACCAATCCTCCTTTGACCTGCCATCTTCTAGCGTTTCACTGCTACCATCCTCACGATACTTGGCCCCTTCCCAGGATCACAGCGGCTGGCTATCGAGGATTAATCGCTGCTTCTCTGTTTCTGCCTCAACAATCTTTAATTGAAGCTGAAGCAGTATTATATGTGTTGTTCGACACTTCGTCCAGCCCGATGCCTAGCTCACCCCTCGTCACATGACTCATCACTGCCGACTCCTACAAGTTTTACACTTCGTCCCTCACCATTTCCGAGGTCTGGTTCCTGCCTCACAAGTTATACGGGTTTGTCCTCATCTGTGCCCGATAGAAAACCAAGAGGCATTCGCCTGACTTCTTAATGTGTCACTCTGTGACACTCTCTTTTTCCTCAGTGCTGGAGGAACTAGCCTTGCTAGGCTGTTGGCTCTCCACGACAGTAGTCAGGTCCGTGGTCCACATCACTTGGGTCTTCCGATGATCACCACTGCCTTCATCAGCTCAGCTTTGGAGATACTGTCATACTGCGCCAGTCATGTTCGTGACCCCAGTGGTGGTCCCTATTTTCCGTTTCTCCAATGAAAGCATTAAAAAGATGACACAGTTGGGTTAGGTTTATAGAACGAAACAAAATTATTTATATTTATTTACATAAGTGGGAGCCTACAAGCGGCTAAACAGAGAGATAGACGAAGAAGCATCTTGTCTCTTCCCACTCCAAAATTTATCTGCCACTCACGGCCAAGTTCAGTGCTCCCCTCTTAGGAGAGGAGGTTTCCAGTCACTTGCAACATGCTGGCAGCTTAGCACTAAGGCAGCTGCTAAAGTCACCGGCGGCCTCCAAAACGAGTGCAAAGTGCTGGTTGACACTCCTCTGGCCATCATTGTTGCCATTATGAGCTGTTTCCGGGACAGTCAGGCGACACTGTCCCAGACCGGCTATGGCTTCTTCGCTCATACTGTGTTTTCTCAGTATTTCAGGACAACATCCAGGTGATCACCCAATATCCCACGCAGCTGCAACCTTTCTTTCGCCAGTTCTCTCGCTACACATGGACCACTTACTGTGCACACATGCACAAGTTTCTTGAATGCTTCTAGTGCCGAAGGCTGTCAAACAGAACACGTGACAAGTAGAAGCCTTGGGTGGCTGTTTTTTTCCTTTTGTATCTTTCAGCTTTTCATGAGCGCATGCACATTGCATGCTAAAGTTGCATGCATGTAGGCCAGGTGCAATTGTTTCTTTTTTTAGTTCTTGGGTGCTATATGCTAAAATGATGATGTTGTTATGGAAGGATAAAAAAAGAGGAAGAAAAAAGATCACGAGACGCTGGCTGCTGTGTGTTGTTGCTGGTCAGCCATTTTTTGACTACACTGACTCTGCTCGTGTATATACTTGTAAATACTTGTAAATACAGTCTTTCTATACTCCCAACATCCCCGTAACATATTGGTGGGAGGTGCTGGTACCACGGCTGGAAACGGAGCTCCGCAGTGGACGTCGCATCGCCGTCCCCACCATGAATGATAGTGAGCATGCGGGATCAACGTCGTTGCCGCCTCCAACATCACCATCCCCAGCTACGTCACTGTCCCCTTCCAAGGTTGTTGTGCAACCCAAAGGTCCTGGAACTTTATACGGGACTGATGGCGCCGACGTTGAGGAGTGGGTGGCTTTGTACGAACGCATGAGTGGAATCAACAGATGGGACCCTATATGCTTATGCTAGCTAACCGGTTGTTCTACCTAAGAGGCACGGCAAAGGTTTGGTACGAAAACCACAAAGAGGAGCTAACCAGCTGGGACCAATGCAAAGAGAAGCTGACAGAGTAGTTTGGCAAACCAGGCGGCCGTAAAATTGCCGCAAAGCAGGAACTGGCCTCCCATGCCCAATCCCCCGCGGAGTTTTATGTCTCACACATTCGGCACGTACTGGCGCTTTGTCGTAAAGCTGATCACGACATGACAGAAGTTGAGAAGGTCAGGCACGTGCTGGAGGGCATTGCTGACGACGCCTTTCATCTGCTCATGTGCAAAAGCTGCTCGACAGTTGATGCTATCATCAAAGAGTGCCAACAAATCAAGCAGGCCAAAAGCCTATACACCTTGCAACCATTTGCCAGACTTCCTAATACTGCCGCAACGTCAACGTGTGAAGGTAAACCCGCACAGCAGCATGCGTCGCCATCAGAGGACGTGGTATGAATTGTCCGACGTGAACTGGATGTGATGGCGCCCGCAGCTTTCTGTTCGCGTAGCCCTGATGCTACCCCTATTTCAGTTTTCCTCGTACAAGCCATCGTTCACCAGGAACTTGAAAACATTGGTTTACATTCTGTCTGTGCTGTCGCCAACCCCAGAGCCAACGAACGCCCTTCTACTATTTTTGCTCCACCCCGACGCTTCTCTCCGCGTTATCACAACCCGACTGAGTGGACAACTGCAGACAACCAGCCAATATGTTCCACCTGTCGCCGCACTGGTCATATCACCCGATACTGTCACAACTCGTGGCCCTCAACGCCTCGCACGCCGGCCAACCTGAGCCGTTTTGATGGAAATGCCCGCAATGTTTCGCCCACCACCGAGTCTAACACCACCAACTCTGCTAGGAACACGTGGTAGAGTCACTCACCATCGCCGCGTGGACACCAGTCTCGTTCACCGCAAACACGTCACCCATCTTCCCGTTCATCACAGCTAAGTTGCCTTTCGTCCCCTGTGGCTTTTGGCTGCACACTTTTGAAAAACTAAGAAATGCAGCCCTTGCATCGGGCATGCGCTGTCTGCGCTACCTTATCAGGACAGCACTGATATCACGCGTGCGTCTGACTATCTAAGTGCGTGCCAATAAACCCTTTGCTGCTTCTTGTTCCTGCCATCGTGTAGTTGCCTCGATCTTTACCAGACACACGTCACGCACATTACATGGTGTCAGAAGTGGGCACTTCGGGTCGAAGCGTGGATCCGGCAGAGCCCCAACGATGGAACTACTGAAGGCACCGCCACCCTTGCAACTTACCGGCAATCTCTCTGAGCAATGGAAGCGCTTCAAGCAGAAGTTTGACTTGTTCATAGTGGCAACCACGACGAAGGAGCAACCCCGCACGGAAGCTGCAAAAGCGGCACTCCTTCTGAGTGTGGCTGGTGACGAAGCACTTGACGTGTTCAATACGTTCAAGTTTGAAGCACAAGAATCCAAGGAAGACTACGCAACAATCGTTGAAAAGTTCCGAGTCTTACTGCTCTGAGGTAAGCAACGAAGTGCATGAGCGATATCTGTTTCGCTCGAGGAAGGAGGCAGATGGGAAACCGTTCAAAAAATTTCTTCGTGACCTAAGAAAGCAAGCTGGGCAGTGCTATTTCGGAGAACAGCGTGATTCAATGATCCGGGATCAAATAGTGTTCGGCACGAATAATTCAAAGTTGCGCGAAAAAATGCTTCGCGAACAACAGTTGTCTCTAGTGAAGGCGGAAGAGTTTTGCAAGGTCGCCGAATCTGTGGCGCAACGAAACAAGGTCTGGAGGGCCATGGACAGCCACATTGACGCTATTGCGGGGCCCGCAACTGCACCGAAAAGCAGAAACGCCCAAGATGGCAACAAGCAGTACCGCTGCACAAAGTGCGACCGGCGGCACAGACCAAGGCAGTGTCCTGCATACGGAAAGAAACGCAACGTATGCCACTTGCCCAATCATTTTGCGGTGTGCTGTCGAGAAACGTCCAAAATTGCCGAAGACAGCAAAGACTACTTTGACGATAACTTCGACATCCTAGAAGTTGGTGTTGGGAACAGAAATGCCAAAGACTGGATAGTGGAAGCTGAGGTCAAGGGCAAGAAGGTCTCCTTCAAGGTAGACACTGGGTCACAGGCCAGCTTACTGCCGTTTTCGGCATACCAGAAAATGCGTGCAGCGGGACCGTTGACTGCTGCTACCTCGGTACTACGGGCCTACAACGGAGGCATCATAACACACTTCGGAGCAACATTGCAGGAGGTGACGGTAGGAAATACTTCCGCCACAGTCCAGTTCTTTGTCGTAAAACACGGCAGTCAAGCCATACTAGGACTGGAAGCGAGTGAAGCCTTGGGCCTTTTTCAACGCACAGTGGCCACTGTAAGCGCCTCAACAGACTACGAAGCAGTGACGAATTTCCAGCACCTCTTCCAGGGATTAGGCTGCTTGAAGCAACCATACAGCATGGTCCTGCAACCAACAGCGGTTCCTGTCGTTCAACCAGCGCGGCGTATTCCCCTGTCCCTGCGGGGCCCTCTTCAGGAAGAGCTGCGAAGACTGGAGCGCGAGGCCATCATCGTAAAAGAGAACGACCCCACGGACTGGGTAAGCCCTTTGGTTACCGTCAAGAAAAAGGACGGCAGAATTAGAATTTGCATGGACCCCCGGAAAATTAATGAGAACATAAAAAGAGAACACTTCCAGCTCCCAAGGCGCGATGACATGGAAGGGGAATTGGCCGGCGCAACTGTATTTAGTCGCTTGGACGCAAACTCCGGCTTCCACCAGATCGCACTTGACGAGCAGACGTCGAAAATATGCACTTTTGCTACTCCTTTTGGCAGGTACCGCTACCTCCGATTGCCCTTCGGCCTCGCCTCAGCGCCTGAAATCTTTCAAAGGACGATGACTCAAGTATTTGAGGGCCTTCCCGGTGTACATGTGTACATTGACGATATTTTGGTATGGGGAGCAAACAAACAGCAACATGACCAGAGACTGGTTGCGGTCTTGAAAGCGGCCGAAAAAGCCAGCTTAACGTTCAACGCAAAAAAATGCCGGTTTGGTGTTATGGAAATACAATTCGGCCGATTTTCATTGGACGTGACGGCATCTCGCCAGACCCAAAACTTATCAAAAGCTTGCTTGAAACGCCGGAACCCAAAACCAAATGTGATGTTCAGCGCATGCTCGGTGTAATCAACTACTTTGCAAAGTACGTGCCACGGCTTTCTGAGCAGACTGCGCTTCTCCGAGCACTTATCAAAACACACACAGTATTTGAGTGGACTGAAAACCACAGAAAAGAGTGGAAAGGTATCACTCAAATTCTAACCAGGAAACCCGTACTCACCATCTTTGATCCCCAAAGGCAGTCTAAAATAACATGTGATGCATCAAAAGATGGCATGGGTGCAGCGCTCTTGCAATGTCACGATGGCGATAAGTGGCACCCAGTGGCATATGCATCCCGTACGCTAACACAAGCTGAGCAGCGTTACGCGCAGATTGAAAAGGAGACACTCAGCATTTCGTTCAGCTGCGAGAAGTTTCACCACTTCGTGTACGGGCACAAAGTTTTTATTGAAACTGACCATAAACCGTTGCTATCTATTGCTGCGAAAGGGATCTGCGACATGCCTCCCCGCCTTCAGAGGTTTTTTTAAGACTTCTGAAATATGATTTCGTTTTGCAGTACGTGCCAGGAAAACACCTCGTCTTGGCCGACATGCTGTCAAGATCGGCTCCGGCTAGTCACGAGGACATCGCTGGCGCCGCTGACGACATGGAAGTGCACGCAGTGCAAGTCCTGTGCTATTTGGTCACGGGCACTATGCAACAGAAGCTGGTGCAAGAAACAGCGCGTGACAGTTACTTGAGCACTGTCATCTCCAATTTGTCAAGCGGTGAGAGCCTGCAGGGTGAACTCAAGCCGTTTTCGTCAGAGCTTTCCGTCGTGGACGGTATACTGCTGAAAGGAACAAAAGTGGTCATACCTAAAAGCATGCGACGTGAAATCCTAGGACGAATTCATACTGGGCACCTAGGATTGCAGAAATGCAAAGAAAGAGCACGACGTTTGGTTTTTTGGCCTGGGCTCAGCAGCGACTTATCCCTGCTGATTCAGAGTTGCTCGACTTGTCAGAAGTTTTCATACAAGCAACCGAAAGAAACGTTACTCATGCACCCAATTCCATTATGCGCATGGGTTCGAGTTGGTGTAGACATCTTTTCTTTTGGGGGAAGTTCGTACGTCGTAGCGTTTGACGCGCATTCAAACTTCCCGGAAGTCCAGAAGCTCCAGGACACCACTGCAAGAGCAACAATTTCCGCACTTAGCGCAATGTTTGCCAGGTATGGCGTACCTCTGGAGGTGTGCACCGACAACGGGCCGCAGTTTTCAAGTTATGAATTTGCAGAATTCGCAAGAAAATATGACTTCGCTCATGTCACATCCAGTCCCCGCTTGCCACAGTCCAATGGTCTGGCAGAGAAAGGGGTACAGATCGTAAAACGCCTCTTGAAGAAAAGTGAAGACTCACGCGAAGACTTTTGGCTAGGCTTGTTGGCCTGCCGCTCTACACCGCTTGTGGACGGCCGATCACCTGGAAAACTTCTTCAAGGCAGGCGTCTCAGGTCGAATGTGCCTGATTTTGGCGACGTGCAGCCTACGCCAGTCAAAAAACATCGTCAGACCAACGGCGGAAAGCATTTGTCACTCTTGGACAAAGGGTCGATCGTAAGGCTCAGGGACACAACATGGTCCCCGAAAGGTATTGTGATGGGTAGAACGTCTCCGAGGTCCTACAACGTGGAAACAGAAGGTGGTCGGGTGTTTAGACATAACAGACGGCATCTCCTTCAGACTCGCGAACAGTGGACAGAAGACGAGAGTGATGATGATGACTGCGGTTCATCTTACAGCTTGTGCACTAACTCTAGTGCAAGTAGCTCCGTTGATGTTGCACCGTGCCAGCCTACACACCCGCATCCTCAAGCGTCGTCCGCCAATGGCCCAGCACCAACTACAGCGCACCACGTGCTATCACCTCCTAGGCTGACGCCAGTCCCAAGAAGGTTGGGTCGCACCAGTAGGCCACCGCAGCAGCTTCGGTACGACGCGGCCTTTAATCAAGTAACCTGAACTGTTGTGCTTCTTCGTTACCCATCAGAGGATGTATCGGGCATGCGCTGTCTGCGCTACCTTATCAGGACAGCACTGATATCACGCGTGCATCTGACTATTTAAGTGCGTGCCAATAAACCCTTCGCTGCTTCTTGTTCCTGCCATCGTGTAGTTGCCTCGATCTTTACCAGACAAACGTCGCGCACGTTACAGCCAACCCCAGAGCCAACGAACGCCCTTCTACTATTTTCGCTCCACCCCGGCGCTTCTCTCCGCGTTATCACAACCCGACTGAGTGGACAACTGCAGACAACCAGCCAATATGTTCCACCTGTCGCCGCACTGGTCATATCACCCGATACTGTCACAACTCGTGGCCCTCAACGCCTCGCACGCCGGCCAACCTGAGCCGTTTTGATGGAAATGCCCGCAATGTTTTGCCCACCACCGAGTCTAACACCACCAACTCTGCTAGGAACACGTGGTAGAGTTGCTCGCCATCGCCGCGTGGACACCAGTCTCGTTTACTGCAAACACGTCATCCCGTTCATCGCAGCTAAGTTGCCTTTCGTCCCCTGTGGCTTTTGGCTGCACACTTTCGGAAAACTAAGAAATGCAGCCCTTGCAGGTCGTCCTGCATTGCCTACTACTGCAGCAAATCCTGCCTGTGCCCACAAAAAGAAGTGTAATTGACGTTAAAATTGACAGCGTACCTGTCCAAGCACTCATCAACACTGGAGCCTACGTATCTGTGATGAGTGGTAGCCTACGTAGAGAGGGTCCTCACCCCAGCAGCTGCCCAACTGCTTCGTGTGGTCAACAGCGGCATGCTGGTTGTTCTTGGAATGTGTACTGCGCGTTTAAGTATAGCCGGCCGCCCTACTTCTGTTCTCTTTGCTGTGATCGACAAATGCCCTCACAACGTTATCCTTGGATTGGACTTTTTATCCAATAATTCTGCTCTCATCGACTGCGCAACCGGCATTCTTCAGTTAGAACTGCCTCAACTCGCCGATGCTCCAAGCACCGCCCCACCGCACTTGTGCTCACTTCACGATGTGTGCCTGTCACCCGAGGCAGTTACTTATGTCATTTTTACCGCCCAGCCACCGGTTCCTAACGGTGAATATGTGCTTCGCCCCATCGTCGACGTGCTTTTGAACCAGAATGTTGCCCTTCCACATATGCTGGTCACGATTACTAATAATGACGTAGTTTTACTGCTTCTGAATTTCAGCCTGTGCCCTCAAGTGCTTCCGACCGGTATGTTCTTGGCCAGCATTTCTAGTAGTTATGAATTTTACATTGAGAGTCTGAATGCAGAGAGCAGTTTATTAGCGGCACTTGCAGCTCACAGCTCTGGTTCTTTAATGGGTGACTTCGCGAAAATGATTGCAGCTGACCTCACCTCTGCACAGGCCACGGACATACGTTTCCTGCTCAAATCGTACAGTGACATCTTTGATTTCAGCGACAGGCCTTCAGGCCAAATATCTGTTGTTCACCACCATATAAACACTGGAGACACGAATCCTATTTGTCGCCGTCCTTATTGTGTATTGCATGCTGAACGTTGAGTCATCCAATCAGAAGAGGACAAAATGCTCCGCAAAGGGGTCATCGAAACATCAGCCAGCCCTTGGGCTTCACCTGTCACTTTTGTGAAAAAAAAAAAAAGATATAACCTGGTGTTTATACATCGATTGTTGCCACTTAAACGTTTAAGATCACGCGAGAAGGCACCTACCCACTACCACGTATCGATGACGCCTTGGACTGCTTGCACGGAGCTAAATACTTCTTGTCCACCGATCTGCGATCCAGCTGCTGGCAGATTTCATTTGACGAAATGGACCGCGAGAAGACAGCCTTTATCACGCCAGATGATTTATATATCAGTTCAAAGTCATGTCCTTTAGCCTATGCAATCCTCCTGCAACATTTGAACGTCTAACGCAAGGCACTCTTCTGCGAGACTACAAATGGACCACCTTTGTTATCTTGACGACGTTATTGTTTTTTCTCCCACGTTCAGCAGCCACCTTACCCATCTCGCTGCCATTCTTGTGGTCTTCCGAAAAGCTGGCCTCCAAATGAACTCCACGAAATGTCAATTCGGGCGCCGTCAGATTACCATGTTGAGACACCTCGTTGACGCATCCGGTGTACAACCAGATCTGGAAAAAGTTCACGCCATTCACCGTTTCCCTATGCCACGTTCTGCTTCTGACGTGCACTGCTTGGTCAGCCTATGTTCGTACTTTCGCCATTTCTTCAAAAACTTACTTCGCCAACGTTGCTCGGCCTTTGACAGATCTTCTAAAGAAGAACACGCCATTCTCATGGGGCCTGGAGCAGGCTCATGTCTTCGCCGCTCTCATCGGGTTTCTGACCACCCCTCCCATACTTGCCCACTTTGATCCATCTGCACCGACTGAAGTCCACACTGACGCAAGCGGCCATGGCATCGGCGCTGTTCTTGCCCAACAGCAGAATGGTACCGAGTTCATGATAGCTTACGCCAGCCGCCTGCTGTCACCTGCCGAGAAAATTTACTCCAACACTGAGCGGGAGCGTTTGGCTTTAATTTGGGCTGCCGCCAAGTTCCAGCCATATTTGTACGGTCGCACGTTTTCGGTCATTACAGACCCCCACGCACTCTGCTGGCTGTCTTCCCTCCGGGACCCAACAGGACGGCTTGGTCACTGGGCTTTGCGACTCCAGGAATTTTCATTTATTGTCAATTACAAGTCTTGACGCCTCCACAAGGACGCTGACTGCTTCTCTCATCACCCCGTGGATCCTGGTGATCCTGGTGCACATGATCCAGAGACCTGCGTGATGGCTTTTACTGACATGACCGACATGCACGCTGAACAACGCCGCGATGAATCCTTACAATCTATCATTGCCGGAGTGCAATCTGGGAGCACCGACGGCACGTGCCGCATGTTTGTGCTGCATGACAGCATCCTCTACCGCCGCAATATCAACCCTGACAGCCCTTAGTTGCTCCTTGTCCTTCCTCGACATCTGCGATCTGTCGCTCTCGAACTTCACGATGCACCAACGGCGGAACACCTTGGAGTTTTGAATACATATGACCGCGTACGACGCCGGTTCTTCTGGGCGGGTCTCTGCCGCTCTGTGCGTCGTCATGTTGCAACTTGCGAATTGTGTCTGCGCCACAAGAAACCTCCCCTGCCACCTGTCAGACGACTCCATCCAATGAAGTTCCATCTGAACCTTTCTTTTGTGTAGGCCTTGACCTGCTCGGCCCTTTTCCGACGACGACTAGAGGGAATAAGTGGATCGCCATCGCTACTGTTTACGCAACACACTACGTGATCACAAAGGTGTTGCCAACTAGTTGCACAATAGACGTCACTGAGTTTCTCTTCCACGACGTCATTCTCCACCACGGTGCACCTCGACAGTTACTTACAGACTGCGGCCGCTTGTTCTTGTCTCAAGTTGTCGACGACCTCCTCCGCTCTTGTGCCACTGAGCACAAGCTGTCCACAGCCTCCACCCACAAACGAACGGTCTTATGGAACGTCTCAACCGAACACTCAGAGAGATGCTGTCGATGTATGTCTCCAATGACCACCACGACTGGGACACCATGCTGACCTACGTGGCATCCGTATATAACTGATCCTGACATGACACCGCAGGATATTCACCCTATCTTTTGTATGGTCACGACCCCACATTGCCGTTTGACACTCTCCTCCCTTCTGCACCACGTTTTGCAACTGAGCACGCTCGTGAAGTCATCAATCGAGCTCACATGGCGCGTCATGTCACCCGATCTTGTTTATTAGCCTCGCAGCATATACAAAAAGAGCATTATGACCGGTGCCATCGCGATGTTAAGTTCGCCCCAGGTGCTTGGGTGCTCCTTTGGTCACCATGTCGTCGAGTCAGCCTCTCCCAGAAGCTTCTCTTTCGCTACACAGGGCCTTATGAAGTCCTGCGTCAAGTTAACGACGTCAATTACGAGATTTCGCCGTTACAGCTGATCCAGTCTGTTGACATTGTGCACGTTTCGTGGCTGAAGCCATACTTCGCTCGCAATTATTCGCCTACCATGCGTCCTGTTACGCAAGGATAAAAGAAGAGGAAGGAAGAAGATTGCGAGACACTGGCTGCTGCGTGTTGTTGCTGGTCAGCCATTTTTAACTACACTGACTGTGCTTGTGTATATATTGTAAATACAGTCTTTCTATACTCCCAACATCCCCGTAACAATATGACTATGAGGCACACCGTAGTGGGGGAGTCCGGATTAATTTGACCACCTGGACTTAGCTCCTGTGCTGTTTCCTAGTCCTTATTATAATATAATTACCTAACAACCTGGCTGTCAAGTCTATTAGCTGTATTTTGGACATACATACAAGCAGATTTCACTGTAAACTGCTAACATAATGGGGGTAGACAGATCATTTTGGATATCAAAAAACAGCAGTGGGACAGATCAAATGCTGGGGACAAAGAAATCTACAAATGTCCACTACATTTTTTAACTAGCGCAATGTACTAGCTTTTTCTGTGATTAATATTTTTATTAACAAAACTAGCAGACTCTCACAAAATAATAGTTGGCCAAAATTTACAGCAGTGACAAACATTAGAATCTGTGTCATAATTGCCAATGTGCTCATAAACAAGGTTACACAAAATTAAGCCTTAATAACTTGAACAACATGCTGCAATTGTGCTATTAAAGCTAGCCAGTGCTGAACATTTGGTTAGGTTATATGAATCCTAATACTGGCAGCCCTGAGATAACTGTCCTCAAACCATGCACTGCTACTTCACAATCAGTTTGCCACAAAACCTTTTGTAAGCGATGTGGGACAATTCTGTGTGAAACAGAAACCTATTTTGTGACTGATTTTGGGGATGGAACCACAAAAGTGATGCTACTCTAAGTATTAGGGCTTTGAGAGTGACTCTAAGCAAATAAGTATATTTATTAGCCCGACGTTTCAGAGCCCATTTGGCTCCCTCCTCCTCAGGGGGTATTCTTTGGAGGTGGCAGTGAGCAGCTTTTAAAATGTCCTTTGTAAAAAAAGGCAAGTGAGAGATAGTGAACACAGAAAACCTTTCCTTGACTTGACAGACGGGAAAGGTGAAAGAGTGTGGCTAGCGACGCCGGTGCTGGTGGGTGAGGAAGACCGATGTGGGGGGTGCTCGACTGGCAGGAATGCGGTTTAAGGGCGTGGGGGGGGAGGGACATCGATGTTTAAATGTTGGTGGCCTAGAGCAGGGAATTATCAGGCTGGGCGTATTTTCTTTTAATCTTTTTTTCGTATCCATAACCTTAGCAACTCGTGTCGCTAAGGCCATGGATATACACAGAGGGGAGGTGGCCCCTCACGTGGTTTATATTGGTTACTGTATTTTGAACATGCCATGACTCAAGTAGCAACTTTTTAGCAGGTTCGTCTCTGTTTGAAGGATTTGGGTTTCTTAGAAATCAACTTCAGAATTTCAATTCAGAATGTTTGGCGAAGCCACTGTATATTCAGTTGAATGTTCTGACATCATTCTCATGTCTAATTCTTTCTTTTAGATTTTTGGTTTCCTCAATGTACGTCGCCAAACAGCCAGCACAGCTCATTTTGTAGACTACACCTTGAGCTTTTTCTTTTGCTAGACGGTCCTTTGGTTTAGGAAGGAGGATATTCAAAGTGTTTATCGGTTTGTGCACGACTTGGAGGCCTTCTTTTTTCAATATATTCGGCTGAGAGCTTCACTGGCACGTTTGATGTACCAGACGAACACTCGTTTCTAGAGTAGGGGAGAAGTCAACGATTGATGTTCCAGTATTTTTTTTTTGTCAGGTGCCTTTATGAATGAAGTCTTTTGGGTAGCCATTCCTTCTAAGTTGGTTGAGAATCGTTCTCCAAAAGACAAAAGAAAGAAAGGAGAACGCTTTCTCTCTCCCCCTTCCTTTTTTTTTTATGAAGGAAATTTTAAAAGTTGCACATGACCACTTCCAAAAAATACCCCCTTAGGAAGGAGTCAAATGGGTTCAGCAATGTCGGGCTAATAAATTCCCTTATTTGGTTGGAGTCATTGTTAAATTCTTATTCAATTTTCCCAACCAGACATGTAATTTTGTCAAAATGTTTAGCTTCTACTCTAAGTATTTTTACAAAACAGAAATTAAAATTAAATTATGGGGTTTTAAGTGCAAAAACCACTTTCTGATTATGAGGCATGCTGTAGTGGAGGACTCCGGAAATTTCGGCCACCTGGGGTGCTTTAACGTGTGCCTAAATCTAAGCACCCGGGTGTTTTCGCATTTCGCCCCCATCAAAACGCGGCTGCCGTGGCTGGGATACAAAACAGAAATGCTTGAGTATTAAAATCTCAATGCCTGCTGCTGCTATAATTCATCAGCGAGAATTGCCACATAGTTGTGAAGCAGTTCCAGTCATTGCTGAAACACTCAATACAAAAAGACATGGAGGCAAAATGTCAATGTCAAACAGAGTGACAGTCAATTCTGCCTAGGAGACAAATAGAATGTCAAGCCGAGGGGAAGACACAGTATTCACTCACAGTATTCACTCAGTGACCGCAGCTGGTGATGCTGTTAGGGTAGATGGCACCCAAGATACAGCAGCAAGATAGGTTAAAGATGTAGAGGGGTCACAAAAGATCGCACGCTGGGGCACAGCAGGTTGCCTTGATCCCAAGACTCCCCTGACATCCAGACCTGGCTACGTATTGTTTCCAAGGGGCCTGCCCCAAATGCAGTAGCATGACGAGTGAAATCTCGGAGCAACCTGAAAAACACAAGTTCGCATCTATAAGCACCAAAACATTTTTCATCATCAGGCAGATGGGAAGCTTACCACCCACACATAGCAGGTAAACAGTCCCCAAACTCAAAATAATAAGGCATATAATTAATATGGCCAGTATGACACAATAGAATATTTCGTTTTCACCACGATGGAATAATATGAGAGGAGTATAAAGAGGCCTCCAAACCAGAAAAAAGGGTCAGTAACGTAGCACGCTTACTGTGACAGATGATGCAGGAGAACAAGGGCCCTCCGTTGGGGTCTCGCTGGCTTGGACATATATGTTTTATGAGAGCAAGCACAAGCTAAACAACTTGTAAAATCTTTTCCAAAGCTCGTTTTCGCATGTTCTTTTTTAAAAGCTGGGTGTGGACTGTTTGTGCTGAGGAAGACGTTTTCGTTATTGATATGCAGGCAGTAATGGACATCATAATAGCTTTCTACATAGCCAATAGCTGCTCCATTTGGTAGTACATTAAATTGCACCCTAATAATCATGACCGTGAGCTACAAGCACTAATTCAATGTAGTCAAATACCTGGGTGAGTCTCTTAAGTGGTTACACACATTCTTACACATAACAAAGTCAGAGTCAATGCGGCATTGCTGGAAACGCAAAAATTTGTCCCCCACTCAGCACCAAATCCTTAAAGAAGTTACAGAAAGAAATGATATTGTAATAAAACCAGCAGACAAAGCTGGCAGTATCATAATCTGGCCGATAGAAAAGTACAAGAATGAGGCCACCAATAAAACTGAGCAACCACATCCATTACAGAAAACTCAACTCTAACCTAACTTCAGACTACAGTAATACTGTGCAAAGCACAACAGCGGAGCTTCTGTCCAAGGAACTAATCACGCAATCTGAACATCGCTTCATGGCACCCAAGAACAAAGAAGTAGGCCGCTTTTATCTTCTTCCTAAAATACATAAGGTTCCTGTAGAAGAAATATGTACAGAAGAAATCCCAGGTCGGCCTATAGCGTCTAATAATAACACACCTACTGTGTCAATATCTAAATTCTTAAATCACCACCTGTCAAACATCCCCACCAACCTCCCATCTTTTGTTCAAGACATGCCGCGCTTCCTTCGAATTATCGACGGCATCAATGCCAACCAAATTTTTTCCGACCGCGCTATTCTAATCACTTCGGACGTTTCTGGCCTTTACACTAACATATTCATGAGTGAAGGAATTGAAGCCACACCGAAATCCCTCACAGTCGATCCCCAAGTGCAAGCTCCAGAAGTTTACCTGTTCCTCCTTAGGTTAGTTTTCAAGCTCAACTATATCAAATTTGATTCGATTCACTACCTGGAAACTTTCAGCACTAGCATGGGAACACCATTCGCTCCCATGTATGCGAACACTTTCATGGGACAGCTCGAAGCAGACCTGTTAAAATCCTACCCTTTAAAACCCCTCACCTATCTGCGTTACATTGATGACATACTTATAATATGGGAACATGGCAAAAGCACGTTAACCGACTTAATTGGCCATTTCAATCGCTTTTGCTCGAGTATTAAATTTACTGCTCACCACTCCTAGTCAAATCAACTCCCTCAACACGACAGTCTACATAGAAAATGGAAAACATAGAACGACACTTTACTGGAAACCTACGAATAGCCAGCAATATTTAGACTACAGCACTACAGACTACGTCACTGCCAGCATGGAATTTTTGTTGGACAAGCGAAATGAATAAGAAGAATATGCAGTGAAGACAACAATTATATCTACCACCTAAATGACCCTAAAGCAACGCTAGCAGAAAGAAACTATCCACAAGTTACTCTCGACAGAGCTTATGACGTTGCGTCAAGATTGGAGACGCAGTCGGAATTAGCTAAGAAACAGCCTACACCAGAATCTTACAGACCGCCAGCCTTTACAACAAAATATTCTAATGCCCTCCCAAACATAGACAACATCCTACGTAAATACAGTGGAACCCCGGTTATACGTCCCCCGGTTTTGCGACGACCCGGGTTTTACGACGGATTAGCGCAGTCCCGGCGAAGTCCCCATAGAAGCAATGTATTAAGGGGGGAGGCTACACTTGAAATACAACTTTTTTATTTGTGGACAGATCTGAACGAAATTTTCACACTTAGTGTATTTCAATATGCAGATTCTAAAAATATAATTAATTTTGCCACAGGATAAGTAGTTTCTGATATACTCTAAATGCATTGCATAAGCTGAGTCCTTTGTTTGGAGGAAAATTAGCATCTAAACAGAAAACTCTAACACGGTAATTTGAGTATAAAGACTATCTAGAATGTTCAGGGAGTGCCATAAGGTATTATTCAATGTTCTAGGCAAATCTGAGTAAGAGTTAGAGCTCATCAAAGTTGTGAGAAAAAAATGCCATCTTGACATGTCAAGCATGTGACCCATTTCAAAAACTTTTTGAGAAGAGTGCTACTTTTAAAAGGTGCATATTGCTTACTGCATACATTTATCTTTCTGGCAAAAAAAAAATTAAGTTGATAGCTGAAATAGGACAGAAGCTATTTTACCTCCAAAATTGGAAGTCTGTCGGAATTGTTGTTTTGAGAAATCAAGGAAAAACATTCTGCAACATCTTTATTGAGAACATACCAATAAAATCTCAAGGAAATTCACCAGGGGCATAATCTGGATACGTCCTATCTTTTTGCCGCTTTTTGGCCAACTTCCTTGCGCTCAAAGAGGCTTCTCGCTTCTTGCTGGAGTTAGCACTTCGAAGGTCCGGCGCTCCGGACGTTTTCCGGCGCTCGCTGCGCGCTCGCTACTTTCTTCAGTCGTGAAGGAAACGGTGCCTGCACGATCTGTGCCAACACGCGTGGCGTGGGCGGACGAAGTGTTGACGTTAGACGTGCCAGTTTGCAGCTCGGAACTCGATCCGGTAGAATGTCCAGGCAGACCAGCAACCGGCAACTCCGCCAGTATCACAGGCCTAGCCGCCTTCCGTCGCGCATTCCACAGCCGTTTGACGCGTAGTAGCCTTGAGACGACAATCTTTTCCAGCCATCCGGGCAGCGAAATGAGCATCTTATCAAACGTCGCGAAGCAAGCGGCTGAACAAACGTAGACAGCGGCGCGATGAAACCAGAGATAAACAAACGTAGCGAGACGCGAGAGCGGTCGAGCGCGCGCGCCGACGAGCACCGGACCAATAGGAGCGAGGCGCGCGGGGGGTGTGCGCGCTTTGGCCAATCGGCGGCACGGACGCATCCTCCAGAAATGACGCGATAGCGTCGGTTTCCCTTCACCGACGCCATTTTGAACTGGTGCAAAATGCGCACAAAGAAAACAGCTTCAAAACAAGCGCAAGATGGCGGCCATCGGCCACCGCGTTCGCAAATGGTGACGGCGCGAAGTTTGAACATTTTTGACCAAATTTTGCTGATTTCGCGTTCACCCTGGCCCCTTTAAGCGCGATTTTTTATTATTTTCCGATTAAATTTAGCTTCTAGATTTCGCGGAGGGATTCTTGAATGTATAAACATAGCGAAAATGCACTTTTCCGAAAATCGACTTTTTTGTGATTTTTTGCCGTTTCAAGACCCGCGTCCCCCCTTAAAAACCCCGGTTATCCGACACAATTTTACGCCTGACCCGCGTTATGCGACGACCCTCGCGAAGCGCGGGACAGAACAGCGGACGCTAGAAAAGTCCCGCAGGTCTCTTTCCTCGCTCCATCTCTCTGCATGCGGAGCGCTTGACACCATTCGACAGGCTCGCTCCGGCGCAGCTTTCTTCCCTGCCTCGTCTCATCGTTTGTTTCTGTCTACCCCACCAGCAGCCACCCGCGACGCTCGCTGTGCTGAAATAGAGCCTTTTCTTCTCCACAATCATTTTCTCCCTCTCTTCTCGGTGGCATCGCCTCTTGTCGCGTTGGGGAAGCGTTTCTCTCCTTCCAGTTTTCCAACAGCAGATTGCCGACAAGGTAGCGCGGAGAGGCCTAGGTTTATCGCACGTTTTCTTCGTCGTAATCCTAGCGACCAGCGTTCAGCGGCGGTTTTGAGTTGTGTAGAGCAACACAACGCACGATGTCCCGAAAGCGGACAGTTCTGTCGCTCGGCGATAAGCAGAATATTATCGAGGAAGTGGAAAAGCGGCATGGAACCATGAAAGCCAGCATTGCCCGGGACCTTAAGATGCCCAAAACTTCGCTTAAGACTATCCTGGTAAACAAAGCAGTGATATTCCAGAATGCCAACAAGTTCAGGCTCAAGCAGAAAGCGGCAAAAGAAGGACAGCATGAGAAGTTAGAAAAAGTTCTAGTCAAGTGGCTGCATCAAGCATGGAGCTCTGCGATAAACGTTGACGGCACCATTCTAAAAGAAAAGGCGGACCTTGTGGCATTGCGTCTGGGCATCGACGACTTTCAGGCATCGAACGGATGGCTGGATCGCTTTAAAAAACGAAACAGGATTGTGTACAGCAGCTCCTGCGGAGAATGCACTTCCGTGGACGTTTCGACTGTGAACGAGTGGATGGAGTCACTGCTGGAGATGATTGCTGCATACAAGCCCTGCGACGTTTTCAACGCCGATGAGAGCGGTATTTTTTACCATATGCAGCCCAAGCAAACCCTTGTGTTTAAGGGTGACAGCTGTCATGGTGGCAAGCATAGTAAAGAGCGTGTGAGGGCACTATTCTGTGCTAACTAGGATGGTTCCGAGAGGCTGCCCGTGCTAATTGTTGGAAAGTTTGCAAAGCCATGGTGCTTTAAGAACTTGAAGACGCTGCCGTGCAGCTACAACTTCAACAAAAAGGCGTGGATGATGTCTTCGCTCTTCAGCAATTTTTTGCAGCAGCTGGATAACAAAATGGGTGCTAAGCCGAGGAAAATATTGCTTTTCGTGGACAACGCACCATGGCACCTGCCCGATACATCCAGCCTGAGGAACATAAAGGTTGTTTTTTTTCCGCCCAACTGCACAAGCCGGCTGCAGCCGGTGGAAGGTGGCATCATTAAGTGCGTCAAGCAAGGATACCAAAAGCGGTTAGTGCAGCGTCAACTGGCAGCTATGGAGCGCAGCGAGTCGGAAAAAAGATCACTGTGCTCGACGCCATGCATTTTATTGCCAGTTCGTGGAACGCAGTGTCGCAAAGCACAATCGCTAACTCGTTCAAGCACTGTGACTTTAAGCGAGAGACTGCCTCCTCTGCTGAGGACCCAACAACCTCAATGCCACTCGAGGCGGATGCAGGCTTCGCCGATGACAATTTCTAGGGTTTAACCCTCAGCATGAATTTCGCCGAGTACGTGGAGGCCGATGACAATGTTGCGATATGCGGCGAGGTGTTGCTGGATGACGCCATCGAGGAGGCTTTGCCCAGTGCCGACACCGCTGCGACATCGGACGAGGACGAGGACGACACCACAGATGCCGCGCCTGTGCCTACCCAGTTTGCCAAGGTGCTACGGCACATAGACGGCATCCGGAACTTCATCTGTTCATGCGACGCCGCAGAGGACCTCCTTTTGGACGTTGCCCAACTCGAGCGAAAGCTCTTGATTCACGGATCAAACAAGGTCCAAAAGAAACTTACCGACTTTTGTCAAAGTTCGTGCCGGCCGGCGGGAATCATGGCAGTGGGCAGTGGAGTGCGGTAAAGGTTCGTTTGAATAAAGCATGATTGGTACCTGTACTGCAGCATTAATTTTTATCGCATTTACTCTTTTGGTAATTTGGGTTTCCAAGCCCTGCAGAATATGTTACTAGTTTACATTGTAGTTTCTTGTAAATTCCTCACATGAAATAAGTAGTACTTTTAGAGGCATAATTTATGTTCGGATTTTATGACACCTGCATTTTACGACGCTTTTTCGTGGTCTCGAGAAAGTCGTATAATCGGGGTTCTACCATACCATCCCATATTATCAAGTAACGAGCATCTGAGAAAAGCATTCCCGTATGTACCAAGGGTTACCTATTGCCACAACAAAAACCTTAGACATGTTAGTGTACGGAAAAGTCAGCCAACAACATTCCCCCGTAATAAAAGCATGTTGTCGCCCCAGGTGCAAAAACCTGCAGGCACCTTCAAAGCAACATTAAAATTAAAAGCACCGCAAATAGTTATACACACGAAGTCAAATGTAGCTTCACATGTACAAGTTCGGATATGATTTATATGCTTGCATGTTCCTTCTGTAAGAAACCATATATCGGTGAAACGGGACACTCAATGAACGTCAGGTCAAATGGAGATCACGTGGACACAGCTAGAAAGCTTCCCAAAGCTATTGCCAAGCTTTTCAACCAACCAGGTCATAACGTTGATGAAATTAAACTCTTTACAGTCAAATTTCTGTTTTGAAAGAAAAAGAAAATACAGAGAATCATACCTTATCCATAAGTTCAAGACATTGCAACCAATAGGCATAAACGTGTCAAAGGGAGCTTTAGAATCTATTCGCTATACGAAGTTTCAAGTCATAGGCAACAACACTTCGTTATTTGCATTTGTTTGCTTCGTGTTTTTTTTCTCCCTTTGTTTTTTTTTTCGTTTATTTATATAATTATTACATTTCAATTATTTTTTTTTCACGAGCCCCATTTTCTGCCGCTCCTTCTATTATCTCTTTCAGAGAGGCGATAGGCCACTGACCTCCAGTGAAGCACAAAACAGAGGGTTGCTGTGCACACGGCCATTAACAGGCCGGTTGACACGGCCGTGTCATCGCCCATGTGCGTAGCACCTCTTTATTCTCAATTCTAACACTCTCGCCGCTAACACACTTTCGGTTGTTGCCTCCCCCACCCGCCTTTACCCCCTCTCCCTTTTAGAAGAACCCTACCTATATATACTGTGCCGAGGAAAGCATATGTCGCCTTGAAAAAGACAAGTCCACTAGTTGAAACGTGATGATGATGATGATGACTGCATTTTATTGGCGCAAGGGCATCTAAGGCCAAAGAGCGCCAGCATCGAAACGTTGGCTCCTGCTTTTGCCTTGTTCTCGTTTCCCTCATCATCTTGCATTTCCATCTCCCGCCTTCCCCGTGTTTTCTCGTGATTGTTTTAAAGAAATCTATGCTATTGTATGGAAATTTATCGTCTGTGGAAATTCACCCAGCATTCGGACACAAGAAAAAGCTCCAAAATGTGTAGAATAAAAATACATTAGTAAGAATGATAGATTGGCCCAATATATACATGGTCTGGACCCCTGGACACAAATCCCTCGTGGGTAATTTAGCGGTGCATGCCGCTGCACATGAACATACCCCTCGGGCTACCCCGCTAGGCGACCCCGCTCCAGGGGATATGGACAAAGGTGTTCCAAAGAGATACATGGACATTTAGCGCATTAAGACTAGGAAGGAGAACCTACCTTACCCCGCAGCCCAAGCTATTCAGAGAAGAAGCAGACAAATTTAGGCAACTACAGACAAACATAGAGCACTGCACGGGCCTTATTTCCCGGCCCGGGCCCGCTTTATGAAGCCCAAGCCCAGCCCAGGCCTGTGACACCAAACCCGGGCCCGGCCCGGCCCCATGGTTCCAAGCTTGGGCCTGGCCCGGGCGTTCATTACTAAACTTAGCCAGGGCGCGTGTGTTCATGACCAGGCCCAGCCTGGACCCACTAGACAATATTTGTTGTTGATGATCATTATTGATGCCTTGCACTTTGTAACGGGCGATCAGACGGAAAATGCGGAGTGTACATGCGTCGAAATGTTGCTTTCCCCACGGTGGTAGCTCAGCAGTTATGCTGTTGCACTGGTAAGCCCTCGGACGCGGATGTGATTCCCGCGGCCATGGCAGCCACATTTCGATACGGGCGAAATGCAAGGACACCCGTGTACTTATATTTAGGTGCACAAGGTGGTCGAAATTAATGCGGTCCCCACTATGGCATGTCTCGTAATCGTATTGTGGTTTTGGCACATAATACCAAGGAATATAAATGAAATGTGGCACATGTACATATGGTACATTAAAAGTCATTACAATAAAAGTATAGTGACAATAAAACATAGCAACAAAATGTATTTAAAAGGAGCGTACAACTAAAATGGAAAAGCGGATAGAAGCAAACCCAGTACATTTTCTTTGATGCTATTTTCTACACTCACGTTGGAAACATTATTTACACAATTTTTTAAAAGAGGCTCTTGAATAATAATTTGTTGCAGCAAGATAAAAAAGCTTTTAATATACTATATTCTTATATTTCATCAGCAAAAGCAGATGAAATATAAATCGTTCATATTATGGAAACGTAATCGCCATGTACAATATAATTATATAATCAACCTGTCCTGCACCATACTTGATGCTATTCCAGATAAAAGGTTTCTCCCTTTTTAATCAAATAAATACAGAAAATACACTTAAAATAACACCCAGTGACACAAAAAGACGGCACCCAAAAACGATGCCACAGATATAAGAGTCTGAAAAGGCCAGCAAAAGGCAGAAATTCACATGTTCTTGTGCAGAAACAGTAGGTTGTCCAGGCTCTCCGGCTTCAAGTACGTCCTCCTCTCTTGGAGTACGTACCCAGCTGCACTAAAATTGCATTCGCTACAGGCGCTCGTGGATGGGATGCAATGTACTTTTTTTTACAAGAAATGAAAACCCTCGGTATTTCCTACCACTGGGCTTATCAAATAAACACACCAGTAGAAATATATACCCTTCACAATGGCGCTAAAATAATGTAATAGCATCGAGAGTGGTAACAGTGTAATCGCAAAAGTGGTAACATAGAAATTGTTTGAAGAGCGTTTTTTTGTATATTTTATTTTTCCTCACGGGGAAGCAATGTTCGCTTTTGGGGGAAGAAAAATATGTTTTTCGCTTTTCTTTATTAACATATACTAAGAGCCAGCTCTTTGCACGCGTCACTTCAGCTTGGCACAAAATACCTTAGACCATGCAATGCATAATGTTCACGTGTGCTCGAAGGCCAGACTTAGGCCTTTTAATGAGCGGGCCCGAGTCCAGCCGGGGCTTTCAGGTTGGCCCAGGCCTGTGCAGCGCTCTAGACAAACACATTCCTGCATGGCATATTACTTTACGCTTTGCATCCTACATACTATAACTACAAATGTAAACTGTCAAGTGCCCAACCCTCTCTACCATATGGTACGGGAGTGCGAGCACAACACATGTACCCCCCCTCCCCCCCATTTCCCAACCAACTGTGAAGCAGTGGGAGGACCAGGGAACCAGCTCAAGCTCTGATAACCAGTACTAACTGGTGGACAACGCCAAACTGGGGCCACAGGACCATGGCATTCTGTACTGAGGAAGCCATCCACCTGGGGACAACGTAAAACCTTTTGTCTGCTGATTTTAGCAATAAAGTTCATTCCTCATTCTCCTCTCATGATTTTTATGATTGCTTTCCCATCAATGTCGCGATTGCATTCATTTTTTTATGAATATTCTTCCACCATCTTGGGTGTAGCTTCTCTCTGTATATATTCTGTAAATACATTTTCCTTTGCCTGCTATTATCCCTGTCACATTTTGGCGGTGGTGTGGACTATCAAATCGATATGACCGAACTCTCCAGCGGCTAAAGCTTGACTTTTCCCGCAATGGCAGAAGAGACGGCTCCCACGTCAATAGTTGCCTTTGCCCAGCCAAGAGACCAAGGCACCAACCAAGGCACGTTCTGCAGGACTGATGATGGTGACGTTGAAGATTAGTTAGCGATCTACAAGCGTGCAAGTAAGAACAATGGATAGGATAATAGAGTCATGTTGGCAAACATTCTATTCTATCTACAAGGGACACAGCAAGGGTGTGGTGGAACCATGAAGAGGAAATCGGTAGCTGGAATACTTGCAAGGAAAAGATGCATGCTCTGTTGGGCAAGTTTGTTCGCCCAAAGATCACAGCAAAGAAGGAGCTAGCATCACGTGCCCAAATATCCACGGAATCCTATCAGTCTTACATTCAGGACATGCTGACCCTTTTCCGCAAAGTGAACTACACCATGGCCGAGTCTGACAAAATGGGACATGTCTTAAAAGGGATGCCAAATGATGCATTCAATCTGCTTATCTGCAAGGACTGTGACACATTTGATTTTATCATTCCAGGATGGCTTGTAACAATATTTACCATACTAGGAGCCATGAAAAATGTAAAAAAATGTGAAACTTCCAATATGAAAGCTTTCTCACTAGCTCCAGCTCCGAAAGAACAACAGAGCTGTCACCCAGCAAGTTTGAATGGCATTGATTAGAGGAAAAGAATCTCCAGCTGTAGCAACCTTGTTTTTTTACCTGCATCTCTACTTCCCAATTGCTATGCTCGTAGAGTTTCAGATGATCAGTGTCTTTTCGGTCATAAAACAGTGAGAACTTCTCCTCACAAGATCTGGACCACCTATTACAAATGCGGAAGAAAAATATTTTCTTGTCATTATGGACAAAGATATGCCCAACAATTTGCTGCAAAATCGCACACAGGATGACTAAATGCTTTTATTTTCCCATTCTTACCGTGTAGGAGAGTCCCAAGCTGCTTCCACCATCCGTTGGCTAGCGCAAGAAACAATAGCGAGTTGTGGTGCCGCTCTCTCCACAGAGGCCCCACACAGTTTATACACTTCTCATAGTCTTCCACCATTACACTGCAACAAACAGGAAACTATATCAGTAAAACAAGAAGAAACAAGTCACATGAAATGAATTCAAGCAACCACAAACAATTCTAGTGATTCATCAATAAACACAGATTTACCATCATGCAGTGGGCCCTGTCAAACACAGACTTTGGGTTGCCTAATTAAAAGCCCACCCATCTGCTTTCATCTGGTCTGGACACTGCTTTTACATGTAATTGCAAGTGGAAAGATTCAGTGTAAGGACAAATGCATGTTGAGGTGGGAAACCCAGTGAGAACATGATTTGCTGTATCATGGATGCCCTGCACTTTCTTAGCCTGCTATTAACCCATTGAGGGTCAATGACGTAAATATATGGCACCACGAGCAAGTCTAAAATGGTCAATGCCGTATATTTACAGTGCCATCTCTACATTTAAAAAGCGCGCCAATTTCCTAACTTTTTCTTTTCTACCATGTGCTGCCACTATGTGGGAATACAGGGAATTTTTTTCGTGTGTCTCCCTCTTGGTGTTCGTTGCATGGTTTGTTTTAGAGCTAGTTTGCTCCAGGTTGTCTATGTACTACCGCTCACGCATTGGCGCGCAGGTGGGCGGGCGGCGGTTTGGGTTTTGTTCCGCGGGCAGTTTCGGTTTCTTTCGCTTGCAAAACTGACGGCTAACTCGTTACTAATTGCTTAAAGGGCGACCGCTTGTTTCTCGCTTGTTTAGGGCTCACAAGGGTGCGTATAGGAACGATGCCGCTGTGCATGCGTTTTTGTTCCTTTTTTTTTTTTTTTTTTGGACACTCGCGAAAAATAATTGCCTCTGGTTGGCGATAAGATGAAGATTAGCGGAAGTTTGTCAAACATTTTGCTTTTTTGACGGACACACAACCACGCAGTTTTCTTGAGTGTGTGCATCTATGCAGTTCGATTACGCTATAGACGAAAATATTAGCGTAAGAGCAGGGACAGGTGACAGTTGCGAAATATTCTCGTGTGTGCATATTCAAATCCTTGAACTATGTTTATAACAATGCATCAAATTTTTAATTCTTATAAGTTTATTTCCTTTTTTATTGTTGTTATTCATGAATGAAGAGTACAATATACCAACGCAAAATATTTTTTTCTCACTTTACGGTCACCCTAGAAAAATTACGGTAAATTTTTTTCAAGATAAGTCCTCAAGAAGAATTGGAATCTGCAATTTTAAAAAAATCGACCCTGGGCGGTCGCATATGGCGAAAGAAATCGACCCTCGAAGGGTTACTGCACCCCCTTCTGACCTATATTCATTAAACCACATGATAGCAGCATTTTGGTCAGTAGCCTTATGCAGCATAGCACACATCTGCTGAGATGATAATACCCTGAAGATGGAAAAAGTTAGCTCATTAGCAAAGAAATAGTTAACACAGACAACTGCCACTTCAGTGTGCCATGTTTAGCAATTTGGGTCAGGTTATATCAGAGTATTGTACACAATATTGGTGATATTGTGCAAGTTTCCCACTGAAACACATAGTTCTGTATACTAATATAAAAGTGTAATTCTACAAGACAGTGGTAATCAGACCATCAGGGTGACTGGGCGTTTCACAGCACAGCACAGGCAAAATTGTGGTAGGCAAGAGTTATTGCAGCCTGTATGAGGCCAAACACAAATTTAATTATAAATAGCTAGAATCATTGTTTTCTTTTTTTTAATTTAAGAATAAATTTTGCCTTATTTCTTTTGTGATCTTTATGCTTGTTACTTTCAAATATACTCTTAAGTGACAGTACTCAGTTCTCTGTGCTTTATCTCAATACCGTTGCTTATGTTGGTCAATCGGTGGAATTGCTGATTTCATAGGTAATGGGACAGAGACTTGGAGACTGACAAAGAGGCTTGAGAGCAAGTTAAGGACCACACAAAGAGCGATGGAACGAAGAATGCTAGGCATAATTTTAAGAGACAGAAAGAGAGCAGTATGGATCACAGAGCAAACTGGCATAAATGATATTCTAATAGACAATAAGAGAAAAAATGGCACTGGGCAGGTCATGTAATGCGCCGATTAGATAACCGTTGGACCATTAGGGTGACAAAATTAAAGCAAAAGTGAAACCACGGCAGCTTTGTGTACAACAGGCATTTAAGCACAGAGACCACAGAACTTCTCATAATCGCACAGTAGAGATAGGTTATTTTTTCAACATTGTGTATACATTTCGGGACAGTAAACATCAGAAAAAGTATGTTAGTAACCTAGTTACCTGCTTGTCAAGTAACGCTAATCAGATTGTTAGCTACATTAGCAAATGTTTTTAAAAATGAAGGAAGTCAGTTCTCAAGAGATGTCCACTTTGTATGTCTCCCAAGACAAGCATCAGTTTCAAGATATCTGTGCAAGTTTCCAGCCAGAATTAATCAACTTTCCAGTTATTTTCCCAGAAGTCATTTCTTATGCATTGCTGTACAAAGCTATTCTCTTAAACACTGATGTAGTTTGTGTCAGCAATAAGGGGTCATCTTTATTATCTTGACCCAATTTTCAAGATCGAATTATTTTGCATGTTAAAAAAAACACGCTTCCCACAGCAACCTTACAGAATTTGAGAGCATTCAGTGCAGTACAATATTTGTATTTAATTTTTTTTTATACTACAGTTCAACCATACAGCAGTTCGGCAACACTAGCCCCCGTGTTGAAGCCCATGCTTGACTTGATTTAAATGACGCCTGTTGTGAACGCACCAAAGCAAACACAATGAGCGTCTTGGGTGCATTCACACCAGGAGTCATTAATATCAAATTAAGCATTTGTTTCAAGTTAAGATGCATTTCTGAATATGGGGGTAAGTGTTGATGAAAGGAATCACACCCCTTTGCTAAAACTCTCTAGGAGTAATGGAGGCGAATCACAGAGGCAATAGTTTTGCGTACTGCCAGCACTGGAAGCAATTGTAGCAGCCAGAAATACCTCATGGCTACCACGCATTATTTTGTTTACACATATCTATCTTGGCAGTCAGTACAACATAGTGTCTTCAAGCCTTCTCCAGTTTGTGCTGCTTTTATCGTGCAAGTGAAAGAATTGTAGGCACAATTCAATGGTAACACCCTTGCTGCATGGTTGGGAGCCAAAGCATTCGATGCAAGACGATAAAGTAACTGGTTAGATGTGAGTGGTTACTCAGAAACTTTATTGAATTACAGTGAGCATTACTGAGTAAAAAAAAGTAATCAATTACAAAACTACCAAACAATGTAATTGATCAGAAGAAATTAATTACATGTGATTCATTACCTACGAGTCTGAAACGCATAGATACAGCTTTAAATCAAATGGCAGTTCCACAACATCACTTTTCATCATAGAATGCTGCGTGATCTGTGGCTTCTGAAACCTACAACCCATTCATTTTTCGTGGACGGGGTCGATACCAGTAGTACGCCTCACAGAAATAATCAATTTTCTTGAAAACCAGTGGCAACAAAATTATTACTCACTAGAGATATGGTGTTGCCTGCAATTAGCTTTATGTTACCCCAGATTATTTTACCTTAACGGTTCTGCTTTAACTCTGCAAATGTTGAAAGCAATTGTGCACCGCTGTGGCCATGGAGTCTAATAAGGACAGTGCCCAAATGGCCATTAGATAGAGACAAGCATCCCATGTTCACAGTGTGTGAGCGTGTGTGTGACCATATTGGCCACTGAAACTCTACTCTCAGTTACAATTATGAACTTAGAACAGTCGGAGGAACATGTCATGACACCTTTAAGTTTTTGGTAATGATTAGCTTCAATTCCATAAGTGTAACATGTGCCTTAAAACAAATTATTCAATGGTTAATTGCTAAATTGCAGTAAATGGAAGGATTATTAATTATCACACTTTCTAATATCGCCAGCAGAAAAAAATGCGTTGCAAAAAAAACAAAGTTTATCATTATTGCATCGCGTTTCAGACATCATTAAATGACCTCCCTGAAGCATATGTTGCTATAAAACAAGTGGCAACACACCCTGTTTTTTAATGTAGCAATGTGAATGCTACATAGCAACTCCACAAAACACCTATGCAATTCGCCACACAATAGTGATGCAATGCATACAAAGCCAGCTACCATAATATGCATAGTAGAGAACAAGCATTTATGATATTCTGCACTTGGGTTGTGTGACCTACTGTGCTCAGAATGTTGGTGCTGCGTCATGACAGATCGCTAGCCCAAAGCAATAGTCTCTGGAACACGTACTGCCATAATACTTTATACTTTATTTTTGCCGCATAGCCCAGCCACCATGTACATAACTTGCTAATTCCAATGATGTATCATGAGGAATTCATAATATCGACCAATAGTGAAAATATGTGTGTGCTGGTGAGAAAAATTTTAATAATAGGTGGGGAGGTTAGCTGAGCAAGAGGTTTGGCATACTACTACAGGTTTACTATTTAACAAAATACCAAAGAATGGGAGAAAAGAAAAAAAATGCACATGCATCCACTCGTACAAAAGCTTGGTTAGGGGCAGAAGTGAGCACCACGAGATCAACAAAGAGAAAAATAGAGCTCTATGGCACCGTCAATAAACAAAATGTTATCCATCTTTCTCCTTTTGTCTGCACCACCAAAATCAGGAATGGTCATGTGGAGCCTACAAATGCAAAGATCAGTGCCGCTAAATGTTTCACAGTACCCAAGAACATACATGAGCTAAAAAGGTATATAGGGTTGACTATTTGTTTTTTGCCGTATTGTGAAGACCTATGCTTCCCTAGCTGAGCCTCCGAGTAGACTGACCAAAAAAGGCACAACGCTTGTTCGAGCAGTGAACAACAGACTTACAAGCCAAAGAGAAGATTTCCCCAAAAGACAGTGCCGAGGTTGCACAACCCGAAGGCAGATACTGAACTGCATACAGATACAAGCAGCACAGGATTAGCTGACATGTTGCTGCAGAAGGGGAAAGATGGAGAGTTCCACCTCGTGTACTGCATTAGCAAGACGATGAGTGAAACAAAGAGGAACTACCCCTCAAGGAAGTTGCCACTAATGGCTGTAGTGTGGGCAATAGAGCGTCTCAGGCTGTTCGTAATAGGGATTCATTTCATCCTAGTGGCAGGATGTTAAGCTTTGGTATACCTAAATGCCCAATGTCCACAAAAACCACAGATTTCACGGTAGTATGACCTTTCCAAAGGTATGACTTCACTGTGAAGCATGTCAATTCGTTGGGCCGTGGACCAGTTTAACCAGCTGACGACACTATGGAAGGTGTCCTACATGAAAAGCTGGATGCTTACTACGTAACCATCTGCCTGGGGAACCAAGTACTGGCAATGCAAGTTGCTGACAAGAAACTGAAGAGGCTCATCATGGTACTGAGCAAATTAGTTGCAGAACATACACGAGAAGAAGCATACAAAGTGAAAGGTTTTGCATTCAGGTAGGGCTGGTTTGTGAGACTAGAGAGTGATGATGGTCAACCCATTTTTGCGACCCCTAATGGAATGAGAAAGTCAATCGTGCAGTTGAATGACCTGATGGGTCATATCTAAGTTGACCACACCATTCAGAAAATCAAGGAGTGGTTCTGGTTCCCACGGATGAAGAGGTATGTAAGGCGACTCGTTGCAAGCTGTTTCAAGATGCCTTGTAAACAAAACACCAGCAGACAAGGACAGCTTAGCCCAACTGAAGTTGGAAAACGACCTTTTGAGACCATACATGGGGGCCATCTGGGACCTTTCGTTCAGAGCTCCAAGCAGAACCAGTATTTCTTCATTCTGGTGAACAACATTACAAAGTATGTCAGACTGTTCCCAGTGCTCGAGATGAGTTTCAAAGCAGTGCTCAAGGTGCTAGAAGAATTCATTCTAGAGAGCAGGCTCCCAAAAAAGATTGTGACCGAGTCAGTATCAAAGGAATTTGAAGGGTTTTGTACAAAACGAGGCATACAGCATGTCCTAAACTCCTCAAGACACCTGAGGGCCAATGGGGAAGCGGAGAGAGTAAATCAAACAGTGGCTACAGCATCTACGCAGAGTGTGTCACAAAAAAATTGGGCTGCAAAGATTACGGAAGTTGAATGCAACCTAAACAATACATTTAACAATGCAACTGGTGAGACAGCATTCCAATTACTACGTAGCTATAAGCCAGAGTTCTATAGTGGCACGCCTTGCGACATCTGACAGAGTTTGATGATGAAGTTAAATGGCACGATCCAGAGGAGCTGCGCAGCAATGTCAGGACAAAGCTGTTGGAGGAGCAGAAAAAGATGAAAGGTGCCTTTGATAAAAGCATGTTCCTGCTATGAAGTATGATGTAGGAGAGATAGTCTTCATGTCCCGTGTACCAGAGAGGACAGGGGATCCAACGAAGATTCAAGAGAAGTACAGAGGTCATTTGGTTGTGACAGGGGTGCTCCCATTGGAAACCTGTAAGTTGGCCCAGCTCTAAGAGACGCCTAGAAGATTTTATGTGACAATGGTGCATGAGTCTCATCTGAAGCCATAAAAGGGAGCTGAAGAGTGTAACCGACTCTAATGACAATGACAACTCTTTAGGACGATTGCTACGATGTTCAATAGAAAGACACCAACGCACTTTAACCACTACACGCTCTAGACCTAGATTTTGTATGAAGTGTGTAATGAACTTAGTGATCGGCATGGAGAACACATAATGAGGGCATTTAACAAGTCAAGGTGCCTGAGTGTTAGAAGTTACGTTAACTGATCGCTAGTGCCACACAGGGCCCATACAGAACACTTGATTCAAAATTCAAGGACAATTCAAGGATTTAAAGAATGTCATTCAAGGAGGAGAAACAAGTATTCTTCATACATATGTAGCATTCCTAACTAGAACGGCAACAGAAATGACATAATCTAAGTGAGACGGGTGTCGTCCGCCATTTTATTCCAACTTCTTCCTTCTCACTTCTCCCCTAGCCCCTTTCTTCATCTTCTGTCATGCGTCCAGCGCAGACCGTTTCACTCTTCCGGATTTCTTTTAATTACACCTCCTGGGGTAATAATTGAATATGTTTCCAATAGCGGCGCACTCCGTTTGGTCCGAGGCTCCGGCGTACCAGACATTCTTCAATATTCCATGCTGGCATGCAGTCTTAATAACTTGAAATGGTCCGCAAAATTTTGAATTTGAAGGCACAGCTCCTTTCCTTACAAGGACATAGTCTCCAGGCTGTATGTCCGGTATCTCGCTACTGTGCCTTTTATCAAAGTTTCGCTTCATGCAGCGCTTGTAGACCTCCTGTTCTTTGACAGTTTTCCTTACTTCGGCAAGTTCGAGGTTCTCTAGGAGACCTAGCTCACGATCTGCAGGAAGTATGGGCGCTGTACCCGAAGTTACAAAATGAGGGCTGCAGCCTAAAGCAGTGGTGTATGATCTGTTGTGATGTTTCACAGCGGCCTCGAGACAGCACTTCCAGCCACCGGCAAAGTCTGGATACATCTTCAGATACTGTTTGATGTCTCGTGTGGCACGTTCCGCTAGGCCGTTTGCTGCCGGGTGGTATGGAGAAGAATACTTTATCATTATGCCGTGCTCCTGTGCCCACTTTGATAATTTGGCACTCCGGAAGGCCGACCCGTTGTCGCAGACGAGCGTCTTTGTGTGTTTAAAACATTCAGCTTTGAGGAGATCTATTACGCTGTTTGCGTCTTCTTTGCCAGCTTTAGCCGCAATCTCCTTGTGCACTCATTTATGGAGAGCAAGAAACCTTGCGTTCGCTTGACTCCTTCCCCCTTCTTTTTGAGCTCCACGAAGTCCAAATGAATTACTTCGAACGGGACGCTTGAATATTCAGGGTTTGTCATAACGTCTGTCGATTGCTTGAATTTAACTTTGTTCACCTGACCATGTATAGGCTGATGTCGTTTTTCATGCCCGGCCATGTGAATCTCATGAGCAATTTCTTATAAGTGCGCCAGAAGCCATCATGTCCACCCGATCCAGGGGTGTCGTGGTATAGATGAAGTATCCTTGGAATCATAGTTGGTGGTACGTGATACCTTCCATTGATAAACTGGAGCTCTTCTGTACCTTCCCATAGCTTAATATGATTGATTGTCTCTGGATTATTGCTTGATTCCTGTACAAGTAATCTTGATAGTGCATCAGCGTCAGTGAGGAGTGGGCAGGGACGTTGCGAAATTACGAAATCAAATTGTTGCAGATAGTTCACCCATCTAGCAATGCGGCCTCTTGGCTGGGCCATGCTCAGAAGTTGAGTCAGTGCTTGATGGTCCGTGAAAACTATGAATTTGGCACCTTCCAGGTAAGTACGAAAGTACTGCACAGCTTTTAAGACAGCCAGAGCTTCCTTTTCTGTAGTAGAGTAATTGATTTCGGCGGGTTTCAGGGTATAGCTGTAGTACCCCACTACGTAGTGTTTGGTCTGATCAGCTTGTTTGGATGGCTTCTGGTATAGAACTGCAACGGTAGCATAATGTGATGCGTCCGTGTTCAGCACGAAAGGCAGAGAAAAATCCAGTATTCGCAAGATGGGGTCCGACGATATTAGTTTTACAAGCTCATGATAGACAGCTTCGCACTTCTCGTCCCAATGAAAAGGCACGTCTTTCTGAGTTAAACGTGTGAGGCACCTTGTTCTCAGTGCATAGTCTTTGATAAATGCCCGGAAGTGTCGTGCAAGGCCAAGAAAAACGCGCAGGGAGTGCACATCATAAGGCTTCACCAGCTTGGAGATTCTCTCTACCGATTCTTGCTTAGTGCTTTTAGTCTGTCCATCAAACACCCTGCCAAGAAATACTACGGTATCTTGAAAAAACGCATTTTTCTTGAAGTTGACTTTGAGTTGGGCAAGTCTGAGGGCATGAAGAACTTTTGAAAGATGACTACGGTGTTCTTCCTTTGTCTTTGAGTAGATGATGATGTCGTCGATGTACACATTGCAAAATATGCCCAGGTAAGGTTTCAGAATGCCTGTCATAATCTTCTGGAACCACGCAGGGGAGTTTTACCAACCAAATGGTAGGCGGTTGTACTCAAACAAGTCAAATGGGGTTATGAATGTGGTGTACTTCTTCGTTTCTTCACTTAGTGGAATCTGCCAAAAGCCCTTGCAGAGATCTATTCAGGAAAAACAATGGCAACCACCAGTTTCGTCAATGATGCCGGCGATTCTCGGCATTGGATAAGGTATCGATTCAGTTTGACGATTAAGAGCCCGGTAGTCTGTGCAGAGGCGGAATGTCTCGTCTTCTTTAGGTGCAATAGTTATAGGAGAAGCAAATGGAGATACAGAAGGCCGGATGATACCTGCGTCTAACATTTCTTGCAACTCCTTTTTCAGCCACACCTTTTTATCTCTGGACATATTATAGGGGGTTCTACAAACCACTGTTTTATCTGCGAGCTCGTAAGGAACGACATGTGATTTCATTGCTGGAGGGTAGCTTCCCATGCATATAAGCTCTGGGTACTTAGTCTTGATGTCTTCCTGGTGAAAAATTAGCCTTGATAGACTAGGTTCTTCACCAGGATCTTCTGTTCTTATCGTGTCTTCGGCCATTACCTTGTCATTCCAATAGAGGTTTATCTTAAGTTTTTTCATGTCTGGACGGGACAAAAGAAAATCGTAGGTGACATTGGGAATCGGTAATACGACACTGGTAATAGCATTTCCTTGAAATTCAATAGCCAGGGTTACCCATTCGCTATGCATGGTCACTGACCCATCGTAGGCTTGGACACGCAATGTTCTACCAGCGTGCAGACGACTGGCATCCACTCGAGTCTTGTTGATAATTGATACCGAAGCTCCACTGTCAACGAGAGCCTTCACTTCAATGCCACCTACCTTAATGGGGGCACACAATAAGCTTGACGACACCAAATACACTGTCTCACTGAAGCTCTTTTTCTGGGGCTTGTGATGCACGGTAGACAGATTATGTGGAAGTAGGTTGCCATGAACTGCGGTAATTGGTTCTTCACCATCCTCCCAGTCATGATTTACGCTTCCCAGAGATTTGTTTATGAAGCTGTGTTCACATTCATTTGACGGCAACGACTCTAGATGCTCACTCAGCTTACGAGAACCAAGTTGCTCTGTTCTACCATCTGGCTGTCTTCTCGATATAATTCTTGGCACTGAGGTCTGTAGAAAGTTCAGAAGGTCATTAAGCGTTCTTGGACCTTTGAGCTGGACATGACTATTGATCTCGATACACAACCCTTGCGTTATCAAAGCTACAACAGTAGAAGATGACAGCTTCGGTTCTGCAGAATACAATAGGCAACGCTTCTCAAGACAGTACTCAAGCAGAGAGCCACCTGTATAACTGAAACGTAGTGCCGCATCCCATCTGTCTACCGCGTTGCCTTCGAAAGCCGCTAAAAAGTTGCTTTTCCACAGTTCCCAACATGTTGTTCCAGGATCCATGAGTTGCACGTCATACCATTTTCTGGCTATACCGCCCGAATAGCGGCGCATATTCAAAATCTTTGTGTCGTCGGAGTGCCACATATTCTTGTCACAGGCGTACTCGAAAAACCACAGCCAGTAGTGTGCACTTCGCGAGTTTCCTTCAAAAACATCTGGTTCAACAATGCTTCGTGCTGACTGCTCTCGACTAAGCGCTTGGACGAAAGTTCTCATTATTTCGATCTGTTGTATAATGTTCCTTTGCAGTTCCATAACACTCAAGTCTAGGCTCACCTTCCCGGCAGGCGTTTCCTCTTTGAGGGTGCCACGTCGTATGGGTTCCAGAACGAGTTCGCGCAGTGTCTGCAGTTGTAGATTCACTGTCACCGATCCTGTTTGCACGAGGGCTTGGCAGCTGATTGCAGCTTGTTGCAGCACTACGTTGATCAGTGCGGTAGAACTAACTTCATGAGGAAGGTCCGTCGCTGGCTCACCGGGCACTTGGTATCGGGTGAACACAACAGACTCCGATGACGCCTGGCCGACGAAAAATGTCACCCGCATGGCTGGTCTTCGAATCCTGTCGGCTGCGCCAAAATGTAGCGTTCCTAACTAGAACGGCAACAGAAATGACATAATCTAAGTGAGACGAGTGTCGTCCGCCATTTTATTCCAACTTCTTCCTTCTCACTTCTCCCCTAGCCCCTTTCTTCGTCTTCAGTCATGCGTCCAGCGCCCAGACCGCTTCAACATATAAACTTAAAAATAGTAATATCTCCTTCTCAGCTGCAATTTCTTGCAGCTAAGCAGCTGCGGAGTTGGACACATGCTTCAAGCTCTTCAAGTGGCTTTTCGAAGTTGACTTTCCCATTGTAGTGATGTCAATCAGCTTCTGACATGATGGTTAGTAGAAGTGTTCAAAGATATTACAGCCAAAGATACTTGTGTTAAAGCCAAAAGGCTGAAACTTTCCACCTGGCATTTCTACAGCCTATTGCTCAAACATGGAGCCATATGACTCAGAAACCTGGTTTTCAGTAAAAATGAAAGTTCAAAACTTTCAGTGAAAGGTTTGAACGTGAAAACAGTTATAAGATCTACCATTATGACCATGATGTTCCTGCTGGTGGGGGTGTTCTAATCTCCATACATGATCAACTTTCTTTGTCGCATGTGCCAGTAGTGTCTGGTAGAGTTTGTGTGTGTATGTGTTGCTATTCATAATCTTGACTGCATTTCTTTCACATTTTATAGACTCCCAGGAGCACCAAAATCTTTACATCATGCAATGATTTACATGCTGTTCTAAACAACCTAACTGTTTGGTATCGTACAACACCTTTGTTTTTTGGGGGGGAATTTAATTTTCTTAATATCTTGTGGAGAAGTGATTCTGTTTTTTCTACCCCATCAAAAAGCTCATCCGAGGATGCAGAATTTCTCAATCTCTGTTCGGAATTTAACCTGTCACAGTTAGTACATGAACCCACCTGTACAACTTCCACGCCATCTAACATCCTAGACCTTATTTTAACCACTGTGCTTGATTTTGTTTCAAAACCGATTTACCTCCAGGGCTTAAGTGATCACTTGATTATTAATTTCACGTTGAAAATGCACATATCTTCCAAGAGAAGACGTAAAGTGCTGACGTGCTGACATACCCTTAATAATTGTTGAACTGGAAATGTTTACCAGCAACTACATTGCTAAATTTGATGAACGCTCTGCCGAAGAAAACTGACAGCTCTACAAAAATTAATTGCTCTATTTAATTGCCTGCTTGTACCTCGAAGAAAGATGCCTTAGAACTCACACTCGCCCTGGTTTAACCATTTTCCTAAGCGACTAGGCAACAAAAAGAAACATACTTTCCATCGTTCCAAACAAACCAATCCTGCCGATCGCTGGCATGCTTACCATCATGGGGAAGCCGAGTACATTTATGCTACTAGCAATGCTAAAAAAACTTATTTTACTGTTACACTGCCATCCCTATTACAAACTAATCCACGCAAATTCGGGAGCATTGTTAGCGACAAGAAAGCTGACACTATCCAGTTCATGTTGATAACAACGTTGAAGAAAACGTGTGTTGCACCGTGTTAAATGAAGTGTTTACCTAATTTTTTTGTGACAACAATCTCACCGATTCACCGGATTTCACTCATTCCTTGTTTTGCACTATGGATTCCATATTAGTTGACTTGGTTGGTATAACCGTTTAATTGGTAATCAAAAGATCTTATCTTCTGCAGGTTCTGATCTTATTAATTAAAACATGCTAAAATGTATGGAATCATTTTCACCTGTTACTCTATCTAAACTGTTTACTCAGTCATTATATAGTGCTCATCACTTCCTATAGACTGGAAAATGGGGAACGTGGTTCCAGTCCATAAATAAGGTAATGTGCATTGCCCCGAGAACTACCACCCCATCTCCACGCAAACCTTTGGAACACATAATATATTCTGACCTGATCGATTTCCTGGAAAGTGACTCGTTTTTCCATTCATCTCACCACTGTTTTAGAAAAATGTTTTAATATGATACTCAACTTCTTTGTTTCACTAACAATACGTTCGCCGCCTTAGATCAAGGATTTGATATTGACTGTATTTCTTTAAATTTTGACAAAGCTTTCTACTCCCTATGTTATGACCTACTCTTATCTATAAACTTAGCTTAACATTGACCCAAATGTGCTGTCTGGGACTGAGCAGTATCTTTCCAATCAAACTCAACATGTCACACCCAATAACTATTTATCTGCTTTGTCACCAGTTGCATCCAAAGTGCCGCAAGGATCCGTCTTGGTGCCTTTGCTCTTTTCGATTTATATTAATGATCTCCCTAATTGTGTAACCTCACCATCAATTAAGCTATACACAGATGATTGTGCAATATACCGCAGGATCACTAACCCTGATGATTCATGTAGGCTGCAAGGGGAGATCCACAATATGTCACTCTGGCGTAACAAATGGCTTATGAAACTCAGTGCTAGTAAGTGTAAATCAATGTGTATATCATGTATGGTCAGCAATGTCAATCAGTGTAGATATGTACTGAATGACACTTTGCTAGCATCAGTTAGCACTCACAAATATTTTAGCCTTCACATAACTAATGATCTAACATGGAATACGCCTGCTAATTGTATTACTGCTACTGTTAATTGCATGTTAGGATACCTTCGTTGTAATTTGTGTACTGTTCCTACTTCTACAAAACCCTAGCTCGCTGAAAACTAAAATATGCATCAGCTCTTTGGGATAACAATCAAGCATCACACACCCGTACCCTTTGGGTGAAGCAAAATCGAGCAGCTCGCTTTATTTTATCTAACTATTGCCACCATTCCAGTGTAACATACACGAAAAAAAAAAACCTGAATCTGCTAGATCTGCTCATCTTTGCCTATTCCGCAAAGTTTAACACTCCAGCCACATGCTGAAGAAACAACTTAACTCCCACCTTTCTGTTTCACCCCAATCTGACCACAGATATATAAAGTTGCTGTTCTATCCTGCTGAACAAACAGGTACCATGATTCCTTTTTGCACCGCACAACTGCCGACCGGAACCACCTTCCTGCTTCCATCGTTAACATCACAGATGCATCTTCATTCAAAACAACAGTCTATCACGCTATTGCTTAAAATTTTTTTTATATTGTAAGGAAGATAACGAACGTGCGCACAGAGTCAGCAGCATCGGCAGCATCAAGCGCGCAGCAGAGGTTCGAGCTCGGGAACTGCTCGGTGCATCCTAGAACCGACGGTCACTACGAACCCCAATAAAGCTCCTTTATAAGTGGTGGAGCCGTGCGGGGTAACGTTCCATTCTACCATCCTGGAACTCCGTTCTCGGACGCTACCCTCCGCCATGCCGGACGCCGACCAGCAGACTTTTCCATCGCCACCCGCCCCTTGCGCTGGCACCGTTCGCCAGCGGAAGCCTATGTTCAGCGGAACCGACGACAACGACGTTGAAGAGTGGCTGTCAGCCTACGAACGGGTGAGCGTTCACAACAAATGGAATGACTCCAACAAGCTGGCTTACGTATCATTTTGCCTCGCGGGCGTGGCCAGTCTCTGGTTCACAAATCATGAGAGGGATATCCGAACGTGGTCGGCGTTCAAGACGTCAATTACAGAAGTATTTGACCGTACCCCTGTCAGGAAACTCCGAGCCGAGCAGCGCTTACGTACACGCCACAGGACATGGGTGAGACATTCACCAGTTATATAGAAGACGTTCTAGATTTGTGCAGGCGCGTGAACACTGCCATGATGGAAGCAGAAAAGATCAAGCACGTCATGAAGGGAATCGATGATGACGCGTTCCAGATGCTTCTGGCCAAGGACCCGCACACTGTTGGCGACGTCATGAGCTTGTGCCAGAGCTATGATGAATTATGTAAGCAGCGAGCTCTCACAAGGCGACATCCCACACCAAATGCAGCGTCACTCTGCAGCCTGACCACCAGCCCAGAACAAGCCTCCCTGATAACTCAAATCAAGGATTTCGTCCGCAAAGTCGCACGACAGCTATCTCTGGCGTCTGTCACTCAGGAGTCTGCCAGCACTTTACCGTCGTCATCACCGTAACGTGATCCATGAAGAGGTCGCGGAAGCGCTGCCGGCTGTTCACCAGCAGGATGTCGTGACTACACCAGTCACTTATGCTACGGCTGCTGCAATGGCCCCTCGCACTGTGCCCGTGCGTCGCTTCCAGCAGCCTGTGCACCGCCCTCCCCCTCCCTTCCCCTGGACCACCACTGCCATCGCTAACCCATGGCATACGCTGGACAATCGCCCTATATGCTTTGCATGTAGGTATCCCGGTCATGTCGCAAGGTTCTGCCGCCGCCGATCGCAAGCGTTCGATGACGATCGCCGAGCGCCCTATGTGCCGCCTGATTCAAATGCGCCTTACGGACCCTTCGACCCATCACCAGATCGCTCCCAGACTGATCGCCGTCCTCGCTTCGAACGCCTCCAATCACCCTCCCCATGTTGCCGATCGCTTTCCCCTATGCGTCGACGACGCGTCTCTAACGAAAGAGGGAAACTAGACGTTGCAGTTCCTGAGGCAAGAACTGCGCAAGTGTCGACATGCCAAAGTCCTCCTTATTTACCTGCCAATGTCATTGATGTGTTTATCGAAGATGTCGCTACAGTCGCGCTCATCGATACCGGTGCCGCCATTTCAGTTATGGATGCCAGGTTTTGCCGTTCGCTTCGTAAAGTGACGACGTCTCTGTCTGGATTGTCGCTTCGAACAGCAAGTGCTCAACCCATTTGCCCTATCGCTGCTTGTACTGCCCGTGTGACCATACAGGACATTTTGTACACGATTGAATTCATAGTTCTTTCATCGTTCTCCCACACCGTTATCCTAGGATGGTATTATCTCTCACGCCACAATGCCATCATCAATTGCACTCGGGCTGAGATTGAACTTTTCCACCTTGGTGACCTGGCCTCCGTCGATGCTCATCCTGCTGCTAAAATTGTCGTGAAAGAAGCCACCTGTACTCCCCCGTGCTCTTCAGCATTTGTACCAGTCTTCTGTAGTACCATATCCGACGGGACGGTCTTCATGCCCTCTCATCACTTTGTTACCCGAAAAGCTCTTCCTTTGCCCTTTGCAGCTCTTGACCTTGCCGCCGGTGTCAGCACGATGCCCATTTACAATCCTCTTTCATCGCCGCTATCACTGCTCTGCCGCGAATGCCTTGGTTACGTCGAGTCGGTTGATTCGACACGAATTGTCTCCGTCCTCGACGAAGTGCCTTCTACTGCCGTCCAGGAACTGAGTGCCCTCCCCGTACCCGACTCGACATGGACTGGTGTGTTCAGCCCATTCATCACCGAAGATCTGACGCATTCGCAGCGATCTCAACTTCTCGCAATCCTTCAGCACTTCCGCTGTTCTTTCGACGTTGCACAAACATCTCTTGGCTGTGCATCGACGGTCGAGCATTACATCGACACTGGATCTTACTCACCACTGCGACAAAGACCATATCGCGTGTCCGCTACGGAACGTCGCATCATTGCAGACCAGGTCGATGACATGCTCCGTCGAGGCATCATTCAACCTTCTCAAAGCCCATGGGCTTCTCCCGTGGTTCTCGTCACAAAAAAGGCGGTTCCGTCCGCTTCTGTGTTGATTTTCGACGGTTGAACAAGATCACGCTGAAGGACGTCTACCCATTACTATGAATCGATGATGCTCTGGACTGTTTGCAGGGAGCCGAGTTCTTGTCTTCGCTGGATTTGCGGTCAGGCTACTGGCAGGTTCCGATGGCAGAGGCCGATCACCCAAAAACTACCTTTGTTACACCAGACGGCTTGTATGAATTCACCGTCATGCCTTTCGGACTTTGCAACGCACATGCTACGTTCGAAAGAATGATGGACAATGTTCTGCGTGGCCTCAAATAGAAAGTCTGTGTTTGCTATCTTGACGACATTGTGGTGTTCGCCCCTGATTTCGCAATGCACCTGCTCTGCCTCCAGCACGTACTCACTTGCTTGACCAACACCGGGTTGCAACTTAACCTGAAGAAGTGTTGATTCGCTGTTCGTCAGCTCACAAATTTAGGCCATGTCGTGTCAAAGGAGGGCATTCGCCCGGATCCCGAGAAGCTACGTGCGGTTACTGCATTCCCAAAACCTACCACTATGAAAGAGCTACACAGTTTTATCGGCCTCTGCTCTTACTTCCGGCGATTCGTTCAAAACTTTGCGTCAATTATATCGCCTCTCATGCAGCTCCTTGGTGGCGCTAGAGATCTGTCATCATGGTCTCCAGCATGTGACGACGCCTTTACAACCTTGCGCCGTCTTCTCACGACGCCACCCATTCTTTGCCATTTTGACCCTCAAGCGCCAACCGAAATCCATACCGATGCAAGCGGTGAAGGCCTTGGCGCTGTGTTGGCACAGCGTCAACCTGGCCACACAGAATACGTCGTCGCATCCGTGAGTCGCACGTTAACCAAGGCGGAGACAAATTACAGCGTTACAGAAAAAGAGTGTTTGGCCATCGTGTGGGCACTTGGCAAGTTTCGCCCATATTTATACGGCCGATTGTTTGACGTAGTGACCGACCACCACGCACTATGTTGGCTGTCGACACTCAAAGATCCATCGGGCCGCCTTGTCCGCTGGGCATTGCGAATCCAAGAATATGACATCCGCGTGGTTTACCGTTCCGGGCGAAAGCACTCCGACGCTGACGCGCTATCCCAATCACCGATTCCCCCGAAGGCCAGTGACGACTCCTCCTGCAAGTACACATTATCCTTTCTGGACGTTGACACTATCTCTGCTGCACAGCGTAATGATCCCTGGACTGCATCTCTGCTCGACCTTCTCTCGGATACGTCGAAAGTTCCGGCGTCACATACGCTTCGGCGCCAAGTTCCTCATTTTCCGATTCGAGATTAGCTACTATATCGACGCAACTATGCCCCAGAGGGACGCACCTGGTTACTCGTCATTCCGAGAATCTTGCGATCAGACCTATGCTCCTCGTTCCATGTCAACCCTCAGTGTGGCCACGCGGGAGTCTTCAAGACCTACAAAAGACTTCGACACCGCTATTACTGGCGGGGAATGTACAATTTCGTTCGAAAGTTCGTCCGCTCTTGTCATGAGTGCCAACGCCGCAAAGCGCCACCGCACAACTCTGCCGGTGAACTCCAGCCTTTACAATGCCCATCCCGACCCTTTGATCGCGTGGGCATAGATCTCTACGGGCCACTTCCATTGACTCCTACCGGCAACAGGTGGATAATCATTGCAGTAGACCACTTAACCCGTTATGCGGAGACTGCCACTCTCTCAAATGCTACAGCGCAGGAGGTCGCCAATTTCATACTTCGACGTTTTCTCCTTCGTCATGGAGGTCCACGTGAACTTTTGAGCGACAAAGGCCGCGCCTTCTTATCTGAAGTCATCGAACGACTGCTTGCTGAATGTGCTATTGTTCATCATAAATGCACTGCTTATCACCCACAGACTAACGGTACCACGGAACACTTTAATCGAACTCTTGGTGACATGCTCGCCATGTATGTCTCACCTGATCAATCTAATTGGGACCTAGTTCTTCCATTTGTCACCTACGCCTACAACACCGCGACTCAGGCCACTACCGGATTCTCACCCTTTTACCTTCTTTACGGCCGTCATCCTTCGCACACAGTCGGCACCATTCTGCCCTACCGGCCGGACCCATCCGAATGCCTGCCGATCTCGGAAGCCGCCAGACACGCAGAGGAATGTTGCCAGCTGGCCCGCCAATTCACCTCGGACAACCAGAACCGTCAAAAAGCCGTTCATGATGCCCAGAACTCGACTCCCACTTTTCTCCCGGTCGAGCTCGTCTGGTTGTTAGTGCCACACCGCACACCTGGGCTCGCTTCAAAACTCCTTCCGAAGTACAACGGGCCATACCGCGTTCTCGAGAGAACATCACCCGTTAATTACCTGGTTGAGCCGCTAACGCCGCCGTCGGACGTGCGACGTCGCAACCGCGAAGTCGTTCACGTTCAGCTTCCCAAGCCGTATCACTATTCTACCGTTGTTCCAGAAAACTAAATCGCCAGGATGGCTCCTTTATTTCTGCGGGGCCATTGTAAGGAAGATAACGAATGTGCGGACAGAGTCAGCAGCATCGGCAGCATCAAGCGCGCAGCAGAGGCTCAAGCTCGGGAACTGCTCGGTGCATCCTAGAACCGACGGTCACTACGAACCCCAATAAATCTCCTTTACAATATATAACTGTCTGTATATTATTTTGCTTTGTTACCACTGCTTTCTGTAGTGCCTTCGGGCCTTCAAAGTATGTATAATCAATCATCAATAACTAAATAATCAATAATCATATAATCGATAACTAAATAAATGTTGAAGTGATGAACTAGCTAAAACAGCCAAATGGTAGCATGGCTTGGTCACTTGGATCTGACCTTCTCTAGCTCTACAATGGCAATTGTAATATAAAGAAGCTTGGACAATAATATAAAGAAGGCTATGGACAAGCCAGATTGTAATCGTTAAGCGACACTCCCAAACGAAAATATCTAGGATTGTTTCCCGATAGACAGTGTCTATGGCATAGCCTCTACGCACAGTTTGTCACTTCGAATGTTCAAAAGTTGTCCCAAACCTCTGTTTTCAAGGAACAAGGAGCACACTCATTTTCAAGGAGTTTTAAAGGTCTTTGAATCTCTTTTTCTAAATTTGAGGGTTTTCAAAGATTTCAAGGAGGTGTACGAACCCTGGCCACAGCTACAGGGCAGTGAGCACAGATAAAATAGGAGGAGATGAAGGCACGCGTGGCAGGTGCAAGCAGTGGTGTGCTGACATTCGTACTGTAATAAGATGATTTATTACGAGGCACTAGGCACAGTCTAGTAGCACTGGCAGTAGATGAACGCTGATCACGCGCACAACCGCCACAAGAGCGCCTTCTTCGTCTTCCTCTTCACCACAATGGCCCCCGGGAGAGAAGAGGAGCCATCCTGGCGACTTACGGCGTAGGTAGGATGAGGGGGTCATAGTACGGCTTAAGTCGGTTGACATGAACCGTGTCACGCCCGCGATGCCTATGGTCGGGTGAAGGTGTCACAGGTTCTACAACATAGGTGACAGCGGAGGTACGGTCTATGACGCGGTAGGGGCCATCATAGCGTGCAAGGAGTTTGGTCGAAAGGCCAGGGCTGTGAGGCGGGACCCACAACCAAACAAGGGAACCAGTCGGGAAAACTGGTGTAAGCGCGTCACTGTCACGCCGCAGCTTTTGACGACCTTGAGCAGCGGTCGTAAGGGTTCGCGCGAGCTGCCTACAGTCCTCGGCGTATTTGGCGGCTTCAGACACAGGCGTGCATTCGGAAGCGTCGGGTCGGTATGGGAGCATTGTGTCCATAGTACACGAGGGCTCTCGTCCATACAGCAGAAAAAAAGGCGAAAAGCCAGTGGTAGCTTGTGTGGCCGTATTATAGGCATACGTGACGAACGGCAAAACAGTGTCCCAGTTACTGTGATCCGAGGCGACGTACATAGTCAACATGTCACCGAGTGTGCAGTTGAACCTCTCTGTCAAGCCATTCGTTTGCGGGTGGTAGGCTGTAGACTTGCGGTGAACGATGCTGCATGCAGCGAGAAGGGCTTGGATGACTTCGGACAAGAAGACACGTCCCCTGTCGCTGAGCAGTTCGCGTGGTGCGCCATGTCGATGAACGAAGTTCCGCAAGATGAAGAACGCAACTTTGCGCGCAGAGGCTGCCGGGAGTGCGGCAGTCTCGGCGTAGCGCGTCAAGTGGTCGACACCTACAATTATCCATCGGCGAAAACTCGTGGTCGGGAAGCATCGCATGCCCGGCGGTATCGTGGGAATAGGAATATCCAGGTGGTGCGACAGTAGCGTTAGCAGCTGGCATACGACGATGGCAGAAGCGCGCAACGTGGCCGGCGACACCGCAAGCGAAGCATATGGGTCGGGGAGTGCAGCACCTCCACCAAATGTAATAAGATGATTTATTACGAGGCACTAGGCACAGTCTAGTAGCACTGGCAGTAGATGAACGCTGATCACGCGCACAACCGACACAAGAGCGCCTTCTTCGTCTTCCTCTTCACCACAGTACGAATAAATATTCTTTTCTGAGTGTTTTAGTCAAGGAGGCGAGCTAGCACAAGTCACAGCAATATATGCTTTTAAGTAGTACCAACACTGAAAATAAAGCTTACATGAAGAAGACTAGGTCATATATTGGCTTAAAGTGTTAACTGAAGTTTCTGACTAGCAGCAAATACACATTCAACTTATTTTAATGTTTTAGCACATAATGCAATGCAACTTATGTTTGTGCAAAAATAATCACATCTTCCGACAAGCCAAACAGTGTTATGTTTTTATTACGCATGGTGATGTACCCGAAGAGCTCGTGAATAACATGCACACACTGTCTTCAACGTTTCAGACACTCATAGTCTTACTTCGGCAGCGAATGTCACACTCAGATATGGGCACCCTCAAGAGGGCCTTCGTCACCCACATTTGCCCTCACCCTCAAGTGGTGAGGTGAGGATCACCTTTCGGAAGATTGGTGTGGGAGGGTGGAGATTGTGAGGTGAAGGCGAGGAAGCGTGTGGTGACGATGTGAGGTTAAATGAGGAAAAGGCGATTCATATTCTTTATGTAGACAAAAGCCCGGCTGAGTTGCATTTGGTAGGTCTGAGAGCGAGTGAACCCAGCTGAGTAAAGTTTTGGCGAGTATGAGTCCGAGCGAGCCCAGCTGAGCAAAAGTTTGGTGAGTCCGAGTTCATGTGAGCCCTGAGAAAAGAGTAGATTTTGTGAATGAGTCTGAGTGAGTTCTGTTTATCTTGCTGAGTTGTATTTGGGTGAGTCCGAGTGCGAGTGAGCCTGGCCGAGTTGAAATTTGGGAGGTCTGAGTCCGAGCGAGCCCAGCTGAGCAAAAGTTGGGCAAGTCTGAGTCCACGTGAGCCCGGCTGAGTATAATTTCATTGAGTCGGAGTCCAAATGAGTCTCGAGCAAAAAATATATTTTATGAGTGAGCCCGAGTGTGTTCTGTTTATTTTGCTGATCTAAACACAAAGAAAAACATAGCTAAATTAGCAGTGGGGACAGCAATATGATCCTGGATACATCACACAAGTGCATAAAAAAAAAAAAAAAAGATCGAACATGGGAATATGTGGCTCTGCTCCACAACTGCGATTTCCCCCTCCCCTTCATGAATGCATGCCTCCACTTTCCCCTACGGCTTTCGTGGAGCACTGGTAGCGAAAGTTTGTACTGCTTCATCCGGATAACTGGCGCCGTCCTTCCTCCCTTCCTTGTATTTTGTCTGCTTGGTATTAAGCAGGCTTGGAAGGGAAGCGGGGGAAGCACCACTGCAAAGTGCAATGCATCCGGGCACATGCAAGTATAGTGCATGCCTTGTAAGCATTCCATTTCTTTCTTGCCGCCAAGGTCAAACAAGGTGCACTGTGGGCTGTGTTGCTGCGAGAAGCAAGCAAGTTCGATACTGTCAAGAGTTTCTCCTGTTTAGTAGGTTTCATCAGCACAGCTACTATTCCCATTCATCATTCATTAGAACCCTTCCCCTGTTTTGCTTGGGCGCTCGAGCCTTCATGCGAAAGCAGTGGTGGCTGTCGTTCAGTGTGACTTGACATTATGGCACAGCTCATTCGCTGATCATGCTGCTAAACTACGCTTGTAGCATTGCCTATGATTGCATTGCCTACCGTTGCCTGTGTGGAGCGACCGGTCATTCCAAATGCTAAGTAACCAGCACAACCTTCGAGAAGAACAAGGCGAGCTGGACTTTCAGCATTGTTCTCATGAATCATAGTTCAATTGAACGTCACCAATATAGCTTTCGGCTGACACTTGGTGCCTTGATGGACGGAAAATGTAAATAGCAAGGAGCATGATGCCGAGCAGCTAGCCTCAGCAAGCCAGCCTCCTACGATGCTGCACTACGACATTCTCTCTAGAGCCAATCTGTGCAACGAATGTTCATGCGTAGGCCCAACACGGTTATTGGGTATTTTCAAACACTGTATGGTACACGGTAGGTTTTAGTGGCACCTTGAGTGAGCCTGGCTGAGCAGTATTTTCGCAAGTCCGAGTGAACCCGGCTGAGTAGAATTTTGACGAGTCTCAGTCCAAGTGAGCCCAGCCGAGTATAGATCTGGTGAGTTTGAATCCGAATGAGCCTGGCTGAGTACAGTTCTGATGAGTCTGAGTGATCCGGGCTTAGTAGAATTTCAGCGAGTCTTAGTCCGAGTGAACTCTGTTTATTTTGTCAACTATGGTCAAACGCCTAAAAGCAAAGCAGTGTGGCACGTTTTGACCATAGGAATGACACTACACAATCAGTGTTCTAAACTAAGCTCGCGGGTCGAGCAAATGGTTTATTTGAAATTGTAGAAATTGGAAGGTGAGAGAAAGAAGGTAGCATTTTGAGCGTGAGGGTGTCGGAAGGAGGATAATTTTTTTTATATGTTAGGATGACAGTGGGGGAGGGCGGTCGAATTTTTCAACGTGAGGATGAGGTGAGGACGGTATTTCCGTTGTGAGGATGAGGGAGGAAAAAAAAAAAGAGGGCATTTGCCCATCTCTGGTCTCACTGGTGCTACTATTTTCACTCCAATTCGAGTTACGCAGTATGTTATTCTGCAGATTTTTCAGTACAATACGTTTCTTAATGTCACTAGCATCGGTAAGAGAAACATATTTTATGATACGCACAAGCACTTGTTACATCTGTCTAGTGCGCGACGTTTTAATTTCTAGTCGCGTAGCCACAGTTATAACATCGATGAATCAGTGCAATCACATAGTTATCTCCTTGCAAGCAGACAAAAGTAACACCGTACTTACAACAACTTAAAAGTGAATACTAAACATGAAGCGACGAAAATGGGCTTCGGAACAAAGGCCAATAAGCTCACCTGAGAGATTAAAAGAAAGAACAGCGCAGCTCGCCTCGCGCCGGTAGGCTTTCCGATGCATTTGGACGCCTCTGTGTGTTACCATCTTGCCCGATTCACTTCACAATTAAAGGGAACGCATCAAGGGCCGCAAGTCGGGTGGGTGCTTGTCAAACGATCCGGTGATCTTGTTGATGTCGGCAAAGACGAAACCGACGAAACACTGTTGCAAGTGATGCCAGCCGTCGAAATGACACAGCGCAGAGAGACATCCCCACCGTAATTTTCCGAAACTTTCTCTTGCTGTCGCCCTTAACACATCGCTTTCAGAATTATTCAAGAACAAACGTGCTCTGCTCTTCTGGCAAAAAAACCGCCAAGCATTTCATGGCGTCGCCTTTGGATCATTTTGGATCCGCAAACAGCCTTCTTGCGCTAGTTTCGGTTTTGGTTCAGCGCGCTGAAGAATATATATATATATATATATATATATATATATATATATATATATATATATATATATATATATATATATATATATTCTCACTCACGTGAATAACTTCATGTATGAAAGAGTCACGAATTAGAGCATGAATCTTGAGATCACCCCTATCCTTGCTTTACAGAAAGCAATATTTGCCTGTCCGAATCTGGTTACCTATAAAATATCTCCCGCCGGGCTTAAAGTCCCTACAGATATAGGCACTATACTACAGATATTTTTTGCTGTAGTCGGGCTGTCTGGGCTCGCTCAAGCTCTGTTGTAGGCGTGCGTCTGAAGGTTCCCTAGCTCGAACTGTGAGAAAGAGGCAGGGGATTGCAGCTAAACGTGGTTGAAGAATAACCGTGCGGCTGCACTCGATCTCTATCGAGACCAGTTTGCACTTAATGCAAGTTATGTTACAGGATAATCTCGTGCACTTGAGGATGCTAGAATTCCTGCATTATATATAGCTTATTTCCTGTGTCTGTGTGCCGTTGTCCCCAACGGTGGACGTTGTAGAATAGGTGCCGATTCAGCCCCACAATTTCTAGGAAGATCATTCTCCGCTAGCTCTGGCATTCAGTTCCCGTCGTAGTGCATCTTGCGGATTGGGAAAGTCAATTGCATTGCCGAATTTTTGTCAGAAAGTCTTCCGATTTCCCACATACGGCTCCGACATTGATATAGAGAAATGCATTGGTTGGAATATTATTTATCTATTATTTTTACATTTCTAAGCGCGGAAAAACCCTGTGTTCTGCACGCGAGTGTATAAATCGATGGTTGGACGACATTCAGTCTCATCCGGAGGAGGCACGCTGGGCGAACATGGTGAAACAGGAGAGCGGGGTCAACCGTACGGATAAGCTCAAAACTTTTACGGCGTTTCTGCTTCAGCGAATGTTTGGAACTTCATTTATAATCGACGTTGTTGAGTCCGTCTAGAAAACATACGACTTCGCGTGGCTGAGCTCTGCATAGTAGCCAATCCTTTTTCGAGCTATTTATGGTCAGAACATTGAACCTAGCTATCGCGTAACTGTGTCAGATAGGTAGAAGTGGAAAAGGAAAAACACAGTTACAACAATGATGTCCTACAGATATCCTGTAGACCTCCTCTGCAATGAAATGGATGTCCCAGTGATGTGTCAGAAATGTCTTGCAGAAGTCTATCACACGATAGTTTGGCCGCACTTTCCGGGTCCTGCGGACATCCCTTGCATATCCACGGGATGTGGTTCATGAAGACATGCTGTGTACGTAAAGTTTACAGGCATATGCCAGAGCCATTTTGAACAGCGTTTACTATTGCGCTAGTGGGCCCACGCATCAAGAACATGTACACTGCGCACTTATGTTATGCGCGTAGACACGCGTGCGGAAGTGCAGCATATTCCTCATTCTTCTTAGCATTACTCCAAGCGCAAGTGGCTTATTGAACTAATTGACGTTTTCAAAGTAAATTGCCTCAGAAAATTCGTAAAGTATGACATACACATAGGCTGCAGACATGATAGCTCCGGCTTGTAATTCAAACATGCGAGAAAACATAATTCGGAAACCTAAAGACAAAGCCTCAATTGGAGGACAAATATTTCCGTGTATGTCAAAAAGTATCCGTGTGGAATAACCCTGGGAGATCCTCGGTGGGATATCCGAAGCAGGTCCATGTGCGATATACTTGGGACATACGTGGTAAGATATCCAAAACTGGATATCCTATGGACGAAATGTTTTCACTGGGATGCAATGTTTAGATTTCTTAGTCATTGCAAAAAATCACGAGAATAAAGGCGTGAGACACTGCATCCCAACCAGGACATAAGGCCAAAAGGCCTCACCCCTACTCTTCTGCAAAAATTGGCATTTGTTAGAGCGAAGTGAGCATATATGCCAACAATGATTGGATAGGCAGGAACGAGAGCTTGTACAGCTAACTGCGAGTATTGGCTTAGTTTTATAAATAATTAATTTCTTATTCTCTGTACACATACATACATACATACATACATACATACATACATACATACATACATACATACATACATACATACATACATACATACATACATACTTACATACATACATACATACATACATACATACATACATACATACATACATACATACATACAACGAGCAGCACATGTATGTATGAGAGCCCCCACTCAAATACATGGGGACTTGAGCACTGATCACAACCGAATAAATATATCCCAGTGTTTCGTGACAAAGCTGTTTTTTTTTAACTCACAAAGAAACTGATTTTATAATCCCTGTGCCCTTCTCTTTTTGCGGCTCGTTTGTCCAGAAATCCCTGTATCAAAGTCACGGCTGAATTGGTGCGTAATTGAACAGTTTCAATCAGAAGCCGTATTCCTGGTCACTCATTTAGAATATATTACTTTTAGGCCACACTTAATTAGCTGAATGAGTGAACAGCTCCGGTCGCACTTGTTAGATGCCACGCTGGAAGTTACGTCCGGTTAAAGTGAAATTATCCCCAAAAGTGGCCGAACGGCGGGAATGCGGCCTCAGTTCGCCTAACTCCTTTCAAACAACATGAGGCTCGTGAAGTGGTGACCCTCCCATTGACTACCTTTGGCATGTCTGAAACCAGCAAAGAGAGTCGCAATATCGTGACTCCGTTTTGACTTACTTTTATTTTTCTTAGATGGCGTGTTCTATGCATTGATAAAATGTCACTTGCAGACGCATATAAAGCAATGTTGTCTGCATACACTTGTCCCTTATCGCACAATGGAAGTGAACTTAATTAAGCATTACATAAAAGAGAAGAAAGGAAAGAACCGTGGGGAACTCCCTTTGACTGATTATATTTTGCCGTTGAAAAACTACGTTCGGAGCAATAAAATTCTCTGTATATTAAAAAAATTATGTATCCTACTTGTAATATAACGAGGAAAACGCGTACTATTTGGGACATTGGGTAAAATGACATGGCTCTACACTGCCGTATGCTTTAGTTAAATTAAGGTTTACCAAGGTCGCATATGGTCGCTTCTGTCGAGCAAGCGAAATCGACATGCGCGAAATATATTGAGTATCCGGGTCTAAATCCAATCTGGCATGGGCTCTTCAATGTAATATCAGTTAGAAACTTCATAATACCGGTGTATAATACACTTTCTATAAGTTTCAGGCCACTAGAAGTTAATGCCATGAGTCTTATGTTATCCATATGCAGTCCCGCTCCGGGGATCGCATTCACAAAAAGGCTCTTACGTAAGAGAAAACTCCAGCCAATACTGACGCTGGACATATCATCGGCGAAAGCGACTGGCCTATGAGAAAGAGCAACTATGAAAGAAAAGCTTTGGGAATTCAGCCCTTGGTTCCGCGCTGGCATCCACATGCTCCGATTCGTCCTTTTCTTCCTATTAACATTTTTGCCCACCGCCGGGGAATCTGCTTCAGCACCATGCTTGGTGTGTTGCAATACCACGGACCCGAGCACATGGATTGGACCCTCTCGCCTGTAGCCGTGTGCGGCTTACCCGTGTCCAGGGAAAGGGGAATCCTGGGGATTGAGCCGATGCCGGGTGTACGGACCGGCCCCTCGGCGGAGGCAACACACCCTTTCGGCCTCTGCTTCACGTAGTTCGGCACCTCCGGACTAACCCAACCACAGGAAATCGGCAGTCGCCTTTTTCTGTCCCCCTCTTGAACCTTTATCTTTCTCTGGCACTATTCTCTTTCCTGTCTCCTGGGACGCTATAACGTAAAACTATTCCAAACTTTTCTATTCCAATTCTGGTATCAGCCCTCCGCGATTGGTCAAAAACTTTTTTCGACCACCCCCCACTTCACCTGTCTGTCATGCGACGTCACGAAAACAGCAATACATCCCCATCTGATATGATGAGTACACACTGATTATGCATGATTTGACAGAAAAAAGAAAAACAGTTATTTCTGATTCGACCCCTCTTCGCCATTAGCCTTCGGCTATTGGTGAAAAGTTTTCGGGCTGCACCCACTTCACCTGCCTGTCACGCGACGTCACAAAACCGCACAAGCTCACCGCGTCAAAGTGACGTGTACGCGATAAAGATGCATTAATATGCCGAACAAAACTGAATTTTTTTCGGAATAGCCGCAGGCTGCCCCGTTCCGAAAGGAATAAACGATGGTTGCCGGCGATCGCTGAGACGCTGGCTACTCGCACCTGCCGGAAAGCATGGGTGTATTTGCGTATAATAAATCTTCTTGCGTGACCGTGTAACGTTTTCAAGCACTTTTGGCACGTTTACTACCTCATTCTGCCAACTCATCTTTGCTGAGGGTCAGTTTTAGAGTCATTCTTAATCTTCCGTTGCATGCCGCCGTGATTTTCGACCAGCCACCACAAGCTATATATATAAGTAAGGGAAAGCTGACCAATCGCAGACGCCGGCACCACCCTCTTCATCCGGGTATCGACTTTCAGTGCACTGGCTCTGCCCCTGTGAATCCCTCTCCACTTGAGCGTTCTCCTCGCCTCTTGTCAGTCAATTAGATACGACAAGCGGCTCAGTGTAGGCAATGTTATTCGTTTTTCAAGCAAACAAAAGTGACCTCCTATGAACGAGAAGAGCGTTTGATTGGTCTGTTCAGAGAACACTGCGGGTGACCGCCCGGTGCTTGCGTCGGTGGTTACGTAAATTTGACGTCAGAAAATTGGAATAGAAACATATTGGAATAGTTTTACGTTATAGGGCCCCTGTTCACTTCCAAGTTTCTGGGTGGCCAGGGTTAACCCTGTGGGCATGGCCTTCCTTGTTCATGGTCACGCGCGACTTGGACCATTCGCCCGCGCGACCGCTGGAGAAACACCCTTCCGGCCTTATTTGTGGATCCCCGCCGGCGCGACGCGCGTACGAACAGTGCCCGAGGCCTCCCTCTCTCCTTCAGCATCCGAGGCAGATTCGGTGCTCTTGGCGGTCGGCCCACTTGGTCCCGCGCGCCTTTGGGTGGCGAACCTAGCTCGGAAGAGCGGCAGAGCGCACTCCCCGGGAGCTCTTATCCGCAGTCTGCGACTGCTGCCCTAGTGCCGTGAGCCCTGTATTGTACGCGCATTTTGTGCATAACGGGAAATAAACCCCCATTCCACCACCAAATGACGCATGTGCTGAAGCTAGTAAGAAACAAAACTGTGTCTGGTCTCCACTAAACAGATAACCAACTTTCGAAAATTTGTTGTTATTTAAACCAAAGCGCAGTGAGGCTAGATGGAAAGACAGATAGTAAAAAGATCATCGTAGGTGGGATACGTCAACTCTGTAAACAGTCGTACAAGAAGTAAAATAGCCAGGGAAAAAAATGAGAAAAATTTATGGTGTTCACAGACAATACAAACTCCCTATATTTGACAATAAAACGGATCTTAATGGACAAGCAGATATACTTGGAGAGCACTTTGCTGGAATTTCGGGCGATGCTCAGTATACTCTTGATTGTCTTAAGTTCAAAAAAAAAAAAGACTTCAAATATCACTGAATGGTAGTGAGCCGTAGAACTGTCATTTTACAAAAAATGAACTCTTCGATTGCGATCAATTTAGAAAAGAACCATTCATCGGGTTCGGACAACATAAACTATGGAATGTTGCGACACCTACACGCGAACACGTATGGCACAATCTTGCACCTTTCTAACAGGTTGTGGACGGAAGGCTATTTTCCAAAAGTCTCGAAGAAGGCTAAAAACGGAACGGAAAGCTGCGATCCGAACAGTTGTCCTGTTGCTTTAACCAGCTGTTTGGTAAAAAATTTGAAAGAATGGTCAACAAACGGCTTGTGCACTTTCTGGAAAGTAGCGGGTTACTCGATCAATATCAGTGTGGTTTTCGATCCAATCGCAGCATAATCAACCAATTAGTCAAGTTGGAGACGAAAATCCGTGAATCTATCGTCCAACGGCAACAACACGTCTCTTTTTTCTTTTACTTATCAAAAGTATATGGCAAGACGTGGAGACATGCGATGTTAGTGGACTTCGTGGACTTAGACACATATGAAATAAAAGGGCGCATGCTTGGTATAATCAAAAGCTATCTGTAGAACCGAATGTCTCAGGTGATGTTTGGCGCAACTCTGTCTAGCTGTTTTATACCGAAGAATGGAGGGCCACAAGGTAGAGCATTAAGTGCGGCACTATTTTTAATTAAGCTCAACTCCATTACTACAGTTATTTCGTCTTCCTTAAAGGGAAGCTGGAGAGTTTTCCAGAAAAAATAGTGAAGAGCTGTACGTAATGGTTTTCAACCCTCCGAATTCGAATATCGCATCGAAATTAAACGAAAGAAAACGCAAACAGATTTTATTTCGACGAAGAGTGCAGCAGCACATTCGGGCAGCTCGCGCGCCTCGTTTTCGCCTGTGATTGGTCGGGCGCCCCGCGACGTCAACATTGGTGTTCGTCCGGACCGGCCGCTGCCGCCACACATGAAGCACGGTGCAAGGTGGTTTGGCACTGTGGTTTGGTGATAGGGTAATGGTAAATTTCGAGAGCTTGAGTTTCTCTGAGGAGTTCAGAGTTGCTCCCTACACGTATACGTAGCCGGCCTCTCCAAGAAGCAAAAGATGCTGGTAGCAAGCAATACTTTCGACGCGAACGAAAGCGAAGTGTTAGCATCTCCTCGTGTTAGAAATGTTCTTTGGTGGGCACGTTTTTTGCAAAGCTGTATTCAGCGATCCAGTGAGTTCGCTTCCGGGGAAACAACTGTACTGCTATGTTCCTGCATGCCTCTTCGTGGAACGTAAGGAGGGATGCGATCGTCGGCATTTGTGCGCTGCCCCAAAGCTGTCGGCACAGACGGTTTACATGCGGGAAAAGTTTTCCGGCTCTTGTAGCACGTGTAGTGGCCTTCATCAGCGCGCCATCCGCACGCTACTCGTAACCGGAGCCGTAAAGGTGGCAAATTCCGTCAGCTACGTGAGACAGCCGGTTTCTCTCTGTGCGCGAGGAAGAGTGCAGCGTCCTGGCGTGCGCCGGCTTTCAAACGCATGAAAACTTTACACTTGCACTGCATTATGGTAGCTGCATGTTGGCTGTTTCACAACACACGTGCGAATAGAAAATTAACGGCGGTTTGCGACGAAGAAATTATGGGGTTTTACGTGCCAAAACCACTTTCTGATTATGAGGCACGCCGTAATGGAGGACTCCGGAAATTTCGACCACCTAGGGTTCTTTAACGTGCACCTAAATCTAAGTACACGGGTGTTTTCGCCTCCATCGAAATGCGGCCGCCGTGGCCGGGATTCGATCCCGCGACCTCGTGCCCAGCAGCGCAACACTATAGCCACTGAGCAACCACGGCGGGCACGGTTTGCGACGAAACCTGCGTCAAGGGTGGGAGATGTACATGTACATGTACCTTCGGTTTAGCGTGCTAACACGAAGCTAGCTAGTAATCAATCAAAATCCCGGTTTGGACGAGTTCGTGTATTCATAAGATCTTCCAAGACCAGTTACCATCATTCCGCCCGCACGTTGCCCCGACCTTTTCGCGCTGTGTTTAGAAATCCTAGCCGTACTCTCACTCATTCACGCATTATTGATAGTAATCTCTGGTAGTAATCGTCGTCACGGAAGTGGTTAGAGCACAGCACCGTTGTTCTTGAGCGTTTGAAATTCTTTCGATTCACACCAGCCTCCCACTTAGCTGCAAGCTCCTTGTCTTGCGGGGAGTAACGGAACATCGTCGCGGCCGCTGGTGTTCGTGGAGCTGTAGGCTGCACAGAACGCCGGCGTGATCGACCCACCACTTCATTTGATGCTGCGCACGTCAACTACCACTCTACATACACACAAACAAAGGAATGCAGGCTCGAGCGGGGCAGATTATGACGGCACACACGCAGAAACAAGCGCGGTCAGACACCGTTGCGGAGACTGCGAAGGAGCGAAACACCAGTGCTGACGTCACTACGCTGCGGTTTCCGGTCTCCGCTCGCATCGTCAGCGTCAGCAGCAGCGCGCGGTGCTCGATGGGGGGCGGAGCGACAGCGCAATTTTAACCGGCGATTACGTCATTCCTAAGTGAAAAATCCCGCCCAAAATTTTACGTGCATGGTTTATACGGTTCCCGCATCCGTATATGAACGTCTTATCGAATTCGACAGACTCTTCAGCTTCCCTTTAATGTATACTCTGTATGTCGATGACATGTAACTTAGTTTCTGCTCTTACAGTATGGTTACTTGCGAGCGCCAACTCCAGCTGGGCATAAACTCGATAGTATGGCTGGCAAATGAAAATGGTTTTATATTCTGCCCAGAGAAAACTATATGCGTGCCTTTCAGTTTACACCGAGGTCTCGCATTGGACCCAACATTACACATTAAGTGAAAAACAAATCGCAGTAAGGAATGAGTACAAATTTCTTGACGTAATGTTTGACAAGAAGCTCAGCTTCAAAGTGCACATCGCGTTCAAAACAAAAATCTATCAAATCCATAAATATCATAAAACTCCTATCCAACTGATCATAGGGTTCAGATAAAACATGTTTGCTTCGCATACGCAATGCTGTTGTCCGGTCGCACTTGGACTACGGATGTTTTGTGTTTGGCTCAGCTCGAAAGTATGCTTTGGGGGCTCTTGACCCGCTGCATCATCTTTGACTACGGCTGTGTTCTGGCGCTTTCCGTACATCCCCCATAAAAAGCTTATATGCAGAAACAAACCAGTTGTCTTTGGAGCAAAGACGGCCATTTCTTGAAAACACGTACATAATGAGGGTTTTGCCAACGCATCCTTGTAGAATACTATTTACAAGTCCGCGCTTTAAAACACATTTTAGTAACAAGCCGGCATTCATTCCTTCCTTCTTTATCAGGTACTCAATGCAGACCTAGCCATAATATAGGCGAAAAATCAGTTTTACAGGATGAACCTTTTTTTGCGCCTTGGGAAGCAAAGCAAGCGCAATGCGACTTCAGGTTAACGAGATACAGGAAACAATCTTCACCGAGAGAGGCTTTGCTAAATGAACATTTTGATGTAGAATCAGAATATAAATTGTACACGAAATATTTTACAGATGCATCAAAGATCAATGTTAATGTAGGTATTGCAGTCACATCAAACTATTTCGAAAAACAAATGAGGCTTCTCAGTCACGCTGCTTTGTTCACTGCAGAACTCTATGCCATCTTGTCAGCTCTTGAAGACATCCTGAAAACAGAAAGTGACCAATCTGTCATAGTTTGTCACTCTTTGAGCTTTCTTCAAGCTATCGCATCTAGGGTACAATCAAGAAATAATTTACTGCGCAAAATGCAAAATCAATACACGAAATATCACATAAGAGGTTTGAACGTCACTTTCTGCTGGGTCCCTAGTCATGCAGAAATCCCCGGTAACGAAAGAGCAGATTCCTTGGCGGCTGAAACCAAAAATCTGGATCTATACGACGTGGGCCTACCTTAGCAGGGTTATAAATGTACATTAAAAACTGCAGTTGTAAAACATTGGCAGAAACTGTGAGAACAGCGAGAATAATAAGCTGTATTGTATATGAAACCTGTTTTGCAAGAATGGCGCAGTTGTCGCCACAGATAAAGATTTTACGAAGTAATTCTATGTCGTCTGAGTGGTCACACAAGGCTGACCCATAGTTGCCGAATAAAAAAGAAACCACAACCAACATGAAAACAACGGGGTGAATTTTTAAATGTGCTACACATTTTAATAACATGTCCTGGCTTAGTTAAATGGAGACAAATATATCTCACATGTTTTCACGAACAAAGAATTCCTTTCCATCCCATGCTTTTATTGAGCGATGAGTCGCTCGTGCCATATGAATATATTTTGGATTATTTATAGGCCACCAGCACCCTATATGAATTGAAGCACATTTGAAGCTTTTATACTCTTACTTGGCGATTTACAGCCCAACTTATCTCATATTAATAACTAATCTACTCCTGAATCATGTACTTGGCGCATTATAGCCTACGTGGCTGCTGCTCCATTAAAATACCGAATCATCAGCAACATTTTTTGCCACTACTTTATTCAAATTTTTTATTGATATGACATTGAAGGGGATGCTGGCACCTTTATTAGGCGTCGACTACTTCTCTTTGCTGGCAAGCTAAACTGTAAGCACGAAAAACAGCGAAAAACAAATGAGACAGTCGAATCTTACGAACATTTGCACATCCACCCAACAAAATACATGAAATAGAAGGAACTCAAACGTGAATTACACATGTACAACCTGTGAGGCTTAAATAAAATTTATAGTGGGTTCAGCTACGAAGATTTATTATGATCCTAATATTTTTGTATTTTTCAAAAAGATTTGAAAGTCCAGAAGTGCTCCTTTCTTAGCTCCATTGTTGGCTATTGGCCAGGTATCTTTTGTTGAGTCTGGTCGACAGCTTAACATTAAGCCAGTCTCTATAGTCTTCGCTTCCCAGTATCGTGTCGTGGGCACTAGGAAAAGGAGGTGTCGAACGTCGTCAGCGTGGCTGCAATGGCACTGCGGACAACTAACGCATTGCATTCAGTGCAAGAATTGAGGCGTACATGTTGTGCCAAGCCACGGACGCTTATCCTAAAGTTACGAAATATCTTTCACCCGACTTTGGCAGAATGGACAATGTTACGCATGGGTCCTTAAATAACAATTCTGAATACTTTGATTGCTGATCAAACCAGGTGTTTGTGATAAGTCGGTAGAATATTTCTCCAGCAACCGGTCGACTTCACTACAGGCAAGAAAGAAATTTAATGTTTTCGTTTCCGTGTGCATGTTTTCTTACCATCCTCCGTTGCAGTGTATGTTTCCAGGAATATTGCAGTATCCTGGTATACATTGATGCGCTTCATTGTGATTTCCTGTTTCTTGCGCTGAATTTTGTGTTTTTTGTAGGTTTCTTAATACGAAATGTGTATTCAACGCATTTCGTTCTGTGCATTTCAGTGACGTGAAAGCAGCAGCCTTGAGAACGACTAAAAATGGCCAATTTTAGTACAAGCTTTACGGACGCCGTGAAAGACAAGGCAAAAAGGATAGCAGATAGTTCGGTGATGATAAAGAATGTTACGCTGGAAAATTTAGACGTTTTGTTTCAGCTTCATGTCCTATATGCGGAATGCGGATGCAGGCGAATTCCTACGGCCAAATGTCTGTATTCACGTGGACATAAGGAACAAATTTGGTATAGTGCCAGTTGCATCGCAGCTATCATGAACATATCTGTCATGTGTACGATTTTCTCGACTGCACAATTCTGTTTTGGGTGCTATCAGCATCCAAGTATGGTAATTAAAATCTATTCTGTTTATCTCAAAGCTCGCTAATAACATTATATGATCCCGAAAAACTTGGTGAATTTGACTTTTGTTTCTTTTCGTAAAGGAGCTGTTAAGCAGCGGTCGCTATTCACGTTGCGTTGTGCGTGTCTAGAAGTTTCAGCTGTTCCTATAACTGGAAAAGCCAGATGAAGAGCCTCAGCGATAACAAGAGGAGTCGACGTTGCTCGGGAAACGCCGAGACACGCCCTCTTGAGAGCAAACGCTGGAGTCTTTCCTCAGGAGTTCGCGACAGACCACGCAGAGTGGGCGGCGAATAAGCTGTATTTTGCTTTGTGAGTGCACTGTGAAGTTGCAGTAGTCATGCGACTGACCTTTCCCAAGTTTTTTGGAACTAGTCGGCAAAGAACATTTATTACAGTGTTGCCTTGCTTTTCAAGTTTGCTATTGTGTGAGGCCCATGATAATTGTCTATTGAGAGTAACACCAAGTAATTTGTGCTGCTTCACTGTCCTTAAAGTTATTTCTTCCAAATTAAGCTGAAAATTCCTCAGCTGCTATCTAGTAAAAGGCAGTACAGCTGTCTTATCGTAAAGAGAAACATGTTTTTTTTTTTTTCGAGGAGCTGTCAGTAACCTAGAAGCCCTCCTGCAACGTCGATTGTGGCTGACCTACACGCACATAAACCGGAAGCCCATATGCCGACGTCCTAATGAATAATATATACCAACAGGAATTGTTTTCACGGGAAAGCTACCATTGCGAAATTGAAAGAAATTGGCTAAGTGCACTGCCCTGGACAACGCCTTGCGTGGCGCTGTGATATTTACTCTGCAATTAATTACTTTGCACTAAAAGCTTCCTTTTCTTTGAATGTGAAATCTATCGTAGGGATCGTTCCAGTAGACCAAGCTGTAACATGTGATTTAGTGTTAAAAGCTATCTTAATGTCTAGAACGCCATGGCTGTCATATTTTTACAGCTACGTTCACGTTCGACGCTTTTGACACTGTCCAGTAGCGCGTCTAATATGGAACGCCGCTGTCTAAACCGTGTCTTGTAATCGGATACCACCTCCGTGTTTTCACACTACCACTGAAGTCGAGTGCTCATAATTTTCTCACTTACTTTACAAATAAAGCTTGTGAGGCTTACGGGCCAGAAGGAGTCTAGACAAAGGCAGGTCTTACCAGGGTTAAGGGAGAAGGATTACACGTGGAGCTTTTAATGATTCCGGAAGAGCCTCCTTTACCCAGAGATAGCTAGGTAATTTTAAAAGTGCTATTCTACCTGGCGGCCCCAGTTTTTGTTTTTTTTTAACATCACATACATACGCCATCTGCGCCAGCAGCTCTATTTATACGGCATAATGCATTTGAACATTTTAACTAATCTATGGTTAACTGACGGTCAACTTGATGATGTTCTGACAAAAACCATGCGCGAACAGTCTGGTATGTGAGGCCTACACAACTGACGTCTTGACTACAACCCTCACTATAAGTTGATAAAATTCATCAGCGATTATTACTTCCGGTGCACTGCAAGCGATGGCAATGACAAGGACAGGATGACTCTGAGTTACTGTGCCACTCAATGCACGGGCAGTCAACCATATTCACGGAAATGGTCTGAAATAGATACAACGTTGCGCATTGTTTACGCCAGTGTATCCCGCATAATTTCTGTGGGCAACTGCGTGAGCTTGAATGAACTTTTTATGTCTTCTAATGACGCTTAGGCACGCATATATTCACCGCTATAGGAGGTGTGTTCAAAAGGAAACCGAACTTTTGAAATTGCGCGCCAACTAGCAGAGGGAGTTCGCTGCGGCTACTGAGCGCATGTAGCGGCAGGTTTGACCAACAAACCAAACAAACTGCCATTTGCCGCGTTTCGCTCTGACTGTTAGTTGGCGAGCTACAGCCGCTGAAGTGAGCACATGAACAAGCTGTTCTTCGGATTGGTGCCAAAGTGACAATGAAGGAATTGGAAGAACAGCGTGTGTGTGTGAAGTTCTGCTACAAACTTGGAAATAGTTTCACAGAGACATTTCAGTTGCTTAGCCAAGCATACGGGGAGGACTGTATGATTCGCACGCAGTGCTATGACTGGTTCAAGCGCTTTGAACACGGAAGAATGTCGGTAGGGGACGATGGACGACCTGGACGACCTTCCACATCCACAGATGATGACCACGTCGAGAGAGTTCGAACTGTGATTCGTGGAAATTGTCGTTTGACTGTTCGAGAAGTCGCTGACGAAGTGGGTATCAGCGTATGATCATGTCATGAAATTTTGAGTGACAAACTTGGGATGCGTCGTGTCAATGCAAACTTCGTGCCGCGTTTGTTAACTGACGAACAGAAGCAGACCTGTGTTGAAATCAACCAGGAACACCTCGTCGCTGCCAATGACGATGAAAGCTTTCTTAAGAACATCATAACAGACGATGAGACATGGGTTTATGGCTATGACGTTGAAACGAAAGTACAGTCATCGCAGCTGGTGGGTGGCCAAATGTTCTCGTCCAAAAAAGCACGTATGAGCCGGTCAAAAATGAAGGTGATGTTGGTTGTGTTTTTTGACTGCAAAGGCATTGTCCATCAGGAATTTGTACCACATGGTCAGACGGTAAACAAAGAAGTTTGCCAGCGAATCCTAGCACGTTTGAGAGATTTTGTGCGCAGTAAGAGGCCTGAATTGTGGGAAAATCAGGCTTGGATGTAGCATTATGACAATGCCCCGGCTCACGCATCGCTCCTAGTCCGCAGATACTTAGCGAAACACCACACTCCTGTTGTGCCCCACCCACCATATTCTCAGGACCTAGCGCCAGCAGACGTTTTTCTATTCCCCAAGCTCAAGAACACCTTGAAAGGACGTCGTTTCCAAACCGTAGAGGAAATCCAGTACAATGCGAGAAGAGACCTGCGCACCAGTCCAGAAAGTGCGCTCCAGGAGGCTTTCCAAAAATGGAAGAAAAGATGGGAAGAGTGCATTGCCAGTAGAGGGGACTACTTTGAAGGGGACAGCGCTTAATATGTTGTACGATAAACAGTAAAGGTGTTATAGCAAAAGTTCGGTTTCTTTTTGAACACGCCAACACTTACTTATTTTCATTTGGTCGCTTAGTATTTTCTTCCTCCCTTTTTTTCATTTACTTGTATATTTATTCCGTTTCAGTAATTTTTTTTTCACGAGCACCGTTTTCTGCCGCTCCTTTCATTATCCCTTTCATGTTGAATTCCAACGGTAGATCCAGATCAAGTTTTTCTGCTCTGTATGAAGCAATCCTGTTTCGATGGTAGAATGAGAGCGTGAGTTGCGTGTTCCAATGGCAGACTGGGACCAGCCACCGATTCCAGATCGCTCTGCGGAGCAAAATTATGTGCTCCGCCGAAATCGGCAGATTTGACCGGAAGTCCGCGTGACATATTTCCTTCACCCGCCTCTGCTTACTGTCACGGTCACCTGTTTCCAGTCGCGGGTAGCTATGGACTACATGGAAAACATGGACGCTACGTCGCACCGTGCGTTTTTGTTTCTGCTCCTGGATAGTGAGAGCTCCGTCTCAGACACCATAAGTTCTAACTCCAGAGATAATTCTTCTGACACGGAAGAAAAACTAACGCACGGAATGCTTGGATGATCCAAATGGTCGTGGTGATGAGACCTACCCGATCCGCCTCTAGTCTAGCGCGCTCTCACTGAACTAAGTGCCCACGCGAGAGCGCACGCATTGCATTCGCAGATTTGGCGAGAGCGATCTGAGTCCGAGCAACGCGCTCCGTTCGTGATCCGGACGAGCACTCGCGATCTGCCATTGGAATTCAACACCAGAGAGACGATAGCCAACCCACCTCCAGCAAAGTAAATAATAGAGGCGTGCTGTGCACACGGCGGTTGACACGCCGGCTAACAAACGGCCGTGTAACAGACCGTGTGCATAGCACACCTTTATTCTCAATTCTACACGTTCGCCGCTAATGCACCTTCGATCGTTGCCTAACTCACCCGCAAGCAAACACGCAGCCACAAATCATGTATGTACAAAAATAATTTATTCCACGTTTTTCTGAAAACGCAGCGCAGGTAATATAATGCTCGTAAAGTAGGTGAACGCAAGATTATTTTACTGCATTCTTTGGGAACTTGATGCACTTACAGGAGACTATCTGCCTACCTAACCGCTACCCCCCCCCCCCCAACTTGGGCTACTAAGTTAGAAGCGAAACTTCTTACCCGGCACCATTTTTACGCTGGGTAGCCCATGGTCTAATGGGTACAACAACATCGGGCTGCTTGTGCTGAGGGAACAGGGTTCTAAGACAACCATCGCACCATCTTGGGTCAATGGGCATGTGACGTTCTTCAATGAATTTCTTTGACGCCTACTTGAGTAACCTGGTATGTGCCACTGAGTATGTGCCGATCTTCAATGACAAACAAAAATCATTTATCCGGTGCTGGGCGAAATGTAACCCGCGTCGTTTATATGCTTAGACAATCGTGCCCGAATATATTTGCACACACACGCCTGGCGGGAACTTCGCGGCGGCGTCACTAGATGCCACTGTCTGCCTGTTCAGTGGCAGGAAGCGCGAGAGGAATCCGCTGCACGCATGGCATCATACATAACGCACCTCTGTGGCGCCAATACGGTGTGTCCTATATTGATTCAATGCTAATCGCAAAAACGTCGACATTCATCGCACGATGGGTTCTGGCGGATCTTTTATACGGAATTACTAATTAAAGAGAAGTCGCTTCGTGTGATCCCACGTATCGCTGTAATAGCAAATTCTTCATGGCTGGGCACTGCAGTCATAATTTGACGAACTGGTAATAAGAAAATTCCTTCCTAACCATTCAGTTGTTATATGCGCCATCGCTACTTTTTCATAACATGCATCCGAGATGATTAGTTTTGCTTATTGCTCACAACCAGGAAATAAACATCGGGGGCCCAATTCACAACGGGGCTGTCTGTCAATTTCTTCGCTAAACAAAGCGTGTCAGGAGCCGTGCTCTCTCTCCCCTCAGTGTTCATTTTGCCCTTCGTTTTGTGACGCCCTTCGGACACCCGCTTCCTGACGATGCAGGCTGGTGTTGCCCCTGGCGTTCGTGGCAGCCTGTTTCTCGCTGCTGCCGCTGTTTGCTACGGGACCCACGACCAGCCTTGTCTACGACGCGTTTTACGACAACGTGCGCAGCCACTGGTGGGCGTTCCTGCTCAACGTCCGGAACTTCTACCCTGTGCTGTCTTACGTACGTATAATAAAATCCAGGCCACACATAGACGGCACTAATTGCCGTATCCAGGATAACAAATGTTAAACGTACAGACGCATGAAAAATGAAAATGGCGGAGGGTGCACTGCAGCTATCGCAAGTGTGCTCCTAAATTTGAAGACTTTAAAGTTCTGCTCAAATATAGAAATGAATACGTGCGTCCTATGGTCGAGGTGTGTCATGTAAGTAAAATATATAGCACGTACATACAGTTACGCCTTTGATTAGCTTATACAGAGAAATTATTAGGTACCGGTATTAGTCGAGACGGCATACGCGCCTCCGTGACTTAAGTATTGTCACTGCGTTCTCACGAGCAGATATATGTTGTTTGTTGCTTCTTTTACGCCTTCTGTGCGACCTTGCAGTTGATAGCCAACGTTTGTGCTCACCCTAAAAATGTTACTGAACACCTCTGCCGTACCACTATATACAGACATTCCTTGTTTCCTCGTAAGGTTAACGACTGGAATAATTTGCCATCCGAGGTTCTCGAAAGCGCCGATCTGAAATCGTTAGTTCGCGCGTTGCCTGCACTGTCTCACTGGCAATTTGATTCATTTTAGCGGCGCACTTTGTTCTGGGCCCCATGCACTCATAGTGACTGCTTTAATTCCTATTGACCTTGTAGTCGATTTTGTAATTAAATATGCTGGCGTGCACGTACTTACGTTATTGCCCCTGACTTTATTAGCATTGTGGGTGGCATCTGGTGTCGCTTTTGTCTGGGAGGATAACTGACGAAGTTGTTTTACTTGTTATTATACATTATGTTTTTGTACGGTATGTGTATCTCTTCGGCCATAATTTTACATTGCATAAGTGGTAGTTGCTACTACTGTGGTGCCTACGTGGTGTTAATTGATATTGCTGTAGTATTACATACCTTTGTTCTGATTTGTGTATCATTCGGGCTCTCACTCTGCACAATTAATACTTTTTTTACTGCATTAAGATCAGCCCTACATTTCATTCTGTTTCTTTTCACTTCTGTCTTTTCTGTGTTGTGTTAATTCCAATGTATCACTCACACCTGCCAAAAGCCTGGCATTCGGACTGGCAGTATATTCTTAAATATATAAATAAAATAAATAAATAAATCTAAAGTTTTAGAGACTAGAAGAATATAAAAATGCTATACGATATGTGAAACGCAAACAACGCTAAACAAGGAGGGGGGGTTAGGCATAATATACAATATAGTACAAGTAATGTAAAATACAAACAAACAATACAACTGCATCAGGGCAAATCATCTCTGTTCAATTCGGTGAAGAGTGGCAACAGTGTTGAATGTAGGACAGTTGGTCTCGTAAATGAAGGCCGGAGATGAGCGGAAGGTTTTACATAAGGTTACCATTGCACATATCATACAGAAATTAGATTCTAGCGAGTTTTCTGCAACATAGCAAAGCTGGTTTGTTATTGGTTTTCATGCCTGAAAGCCAAGTTGGCGGCAGTGAGAACGTATAAATTCTAATGACAACCCTTCGTCGCTTTCGTTGTGTCAAATCCACATTGTCGGCAGGCTGCCTTCTGCAACAGGTCCATGATATTCATAAAAGCAGTTGCTACTAAAAGATTGGTAAAAGATTATGCGTGCAGTTTTCACGTTTGACTTTTTCGCATAGTTTATTTGCCACATTGATGCAAGATTAAGTGATCGAAATCTATATAAGAGATTTCTCTACAGTAACCCAGAAGCTCTTCAACTACGTTTGGAAAGTCTTGCAAAAGCTATTGCACATTACAAAATATGTTCCACTCCACCATTTCTATTGGGAGCAATGGGGACATCGCGTTGGAGGAATGAGACACCTAACACATGGCGCTAAGAATTTGTCTGCCCCAACTTTTACACGGGAAGATCGAAACTGTACAGAAAGGCCTTAGTCTTTCCGTTCCTCCTGTCACATGTGTCTCCGGCAGCTTTGACGCGATTTAATCACTTCCCACCGCACCATGCACATGCAGGGGCGTTGTCAAAAACGAATAATGTCGATATTTATCTTGTTTCTTTCATGACCATTACAACTACATCCACCTCATCTCTACTTTCGACCTTTTCTTTATGACAGACGACAGACCTTATCCTGAAACATCGCACAACTGCAACCGTTACGAAAGAAATAATTATGCAGATCCAAGGCGCACCTTTGAACCTATGTGAAGCGAAGGTTTTGCGATGCGGTTAATGAATTGCTATAAGTTTGCCCATTTCATTCCTGCGCCTTTGTCGTAAAGGAAACTGTCGCGCGCGCATGGGGTCTTGCTCACCCGTGCAACGCAATGTAAGAACTTTTATATATATTGCTTAGAATTACTTCATTTTATTGTGATAACAATCGCATGGACATTCCAGGCAAATACCCTCCCTCCCCCCTAGTCCCGCTCAAGTTCAGGTTCCGTATGAAGTGTAAGTGCGATCGAGTGTTGTAGGTGCGAGGGAAAGCGTGCGAGAGTGAGCCGAGAAGGATGGCGGCTTGATGCACGCCGTCTTCTCGCGCGTGCAAAGGGAGGAAGGGGAGGTGAGCTGGCGTCCCCTCGGCGAGGCCGCGCGCGCCCACCTCGGAGGCCATGTGCCGCAAGTGATTGGGCGTGCCGAGGTGGGTGATGGCTTCGTGTGCGCTGTGTTCTCGCGCTACCAGTTCGCGTTGAAGCGCGAGGCCGCGTGACGGGAAATCTCGCTCGCCGCTGCCGACGCTCTTCACCACGCCAGCGTTGTGACGGCGAGTGTTCGTGTTCACCGAGTGAGATCTGTTCATGTTTGCCGGTGCGCACGTAACAACGCGCTTGTTAATTAAATTAATAAGCCAATCTATAACTGCAGTTTACACGGCTGACGAAACTACGAACCTTGCTTCGTGTAGTTTTCTAATACTTTGCTATCGCTATCAATGTCTCACCGTGCGCGCGAAACTGCCACACTTTTCTTATGTATTTCAAATGTACCGCTGGCTTCTTGGCCAGTCCCCAGTTGTCGATGTGTGCCAGAGTATGGAAATTATCATCATCAACAACACGAGGCAATTACCTCGGATGGGGCCAAATGGTTCGACAAGTAGACATAGAAAGGTCAGTAGTGATTGCTTCATTAAAGAAATTGTAACTCGCGGTGACGTACGTGTATTCTTTCTTTTCCAATCAGTATATTTAGGTATCATTGATTTTATCAGTGAGTAATTTCGTAGAAAACAAGGCAAGGAGTTTGGACATCTACAAGGGTGGTAAAGATGGTATGTAGCGCTGTTCTGCGTGCAAGCTATTCGGCAAGAAAGCAGCAGTAGCAGCGCCCAGCCACTAGCCATAGTCAAGAAAGTGCGGGACGGTTACCAAAGAAAGCTTCCCTTTAAAAAAATTTAACCTACTCTTGGGCCCCTTGAAATTACATTGCTCTACCTCCCTCCCCTCTGTGCTCTGCGGCTCCCCTGAGGGTTAAGTCACCTCCAGCTCGGTTTATTCTGAAGACAAGTAAATGAATTTCTTACTCGACATCTGTGTTTCTAATGTCTACGTATCTTTGCCACAACTTTCATTGCCATGAATATCGAACAATCTGTGTATCCTCTAGTAGACGTGCTGAGATATTATAACCCTGTTCCAAAAAGGATTGAAGAGAAAGTTCTAAATATGCAAGAATAGACAACCGATAGGGTAAATACGCGATTCAAATAAAGATAATAGCTTGCAGAACAGTTAGGCATGAGTGGGATAGCGTCACAGTCCTCCTTCCATTGCGCTGTCCCATTCTTGAAAGGTCGCAGCCGAGAGCAAAATCCCCCCCCCCCTTTTTTTTTTGTCGAACAGTTGCAGAATAAGCTTAAGGGCACCGAGGCAGAAAACACTCCATAAATGGTCATTTGGAAGACTTTTTCGTCGGCATATACACCCAGCTGTTTCTGCTTCAGTGTAGTAACAACAAAACGGCCGGTTAATTTTTGCGGTCGCACAGGGAATTTCAACTTTCCCGCGCAGATCTCCACAACGAAAGGCCACTGAAAATTATATGCATGGTGGCACTTTTTATGACGGATTTTGACGGCCGGCGTCAGCTGTCACGCTTTAGACCGAGTTAGTTGTTAAAGCAACATCTCTGAACGCCCGCCCCGTTTTACGCGCTCATGTTTCGCCCCCCCCCTCCCACTCCCCATCTTCACACGCACGTGCAAAGAAAAAAAATTGTTAAAGTTGGCCGTTCGGATGTCAACGAGAACGGTGTTCTGTAGTAGAAGGAGGGAAGAGAAAAGCAGAAGGCAGGGAGGTTAACCAGAATAACGTCTGGTTGGCTACCCTACACCGAGGGAATGGGAAAGGGGAAAACAAAGATGAGAGGAAGAGAAAGAAGGGAAGGAAAGAAGGAAATTAGTGGTGAGTTCGCTGACGTCTGTAGTAGAAAGTTTGGAACGTTGTTTGCAGGCCATTGCGATTTGCTGGCATGAGCCTGGTGTTCGAGGAATAGTGACGGATAGATTATCCAAAACAGCAAGTCCATAGCAAGGGTTTTATTTCCTCCGGGTCATTATCATCATCGTGGAGGGACCAGGCTTTTGTCAATTGACAGCCTCTGTGATAGTTCCTGTTTCGTGGTACTTTATTTACTTATTTTTCACTTGTGCTTCGGGCCAGGAGTCAGGGCGACGCCCACACGAAACTTGCAAAGAATCTTTTTGGTGAAGCCACGAGAGGTTCCCACGGAACATCCGGAGAACTAGTACACTGGCCTAAATTAGAAAGCCATTTATAGAGCCGCGGCTTCGAATCGGTGAAGGAGCGCGGGGAACTTTCAGTCGCTGTTTATCAGGCCCATTTTTTTTTTTTGGATGGAACATCAATTGTGCCATTCCTTGGTACATCGCCGTGTCCATCGAACCATTCGGCGGCCATTTTATATTGTTGTTAGTTGATCTGCTGAAGATCGCGAGCTGTTTTCAGCGTGGCTATTAAACCGTCCAGAATGGAGCTCCATAAAGCGTCCTTGCCGAGTGGGATGCCGCTGTACTAAATTTTACATTGAGGCTGTCTTGCCTTCTTCAAATAAGGCTCTTTTTGACCGGACAGTTGACTGAGCGTATATTAGCCTTGCTGCTTGCGTTTGCTTATTGGCAAGCAAGCCTAAGCATTTTGCGTGTTTTACGCGCTACACTGGCATCCACGCCTGCCCCACACAGCGATTGCATTTGCGAGAGAAGAGGACAATATACTAAGAAATAAAACTGCCTGCTTTGGCTGAAAGTTGCTCCCCAGCTTCTTTTCTTGGACACGTATAAGCGCCCTTCATTCCTATTCATCTACTACACTTGCAGTAGCACGCCAAGCCAATCGCCAGGCTAACCTCTTTAATTACCATTAAACTTTCTCTCTCTCTCACTAGGCTTCGAGGCATGAAAAAGCAAGTACACGAGGTCGCATTAATTGATCGTCTTTCATGACATTTTGTTTTTTGGAAAGTAAGCCAGAAAAAAAAAAGTTTATGAAAGCTGAAGACGCTAACAATGGAAGCAAGTCCGGCACCACCTGTTCAAATGCGCAAAGTGGGAAAGGTCAGTCAGCGCTGCGTATGAATGCGGCCTAATAACCACTAATTCGGAACAGTTCTTATAATATGGCACACAACTGCCCCTGAACGCCTCCCAATACCGCATCTGCGTGGTCCACTTGGTTCATCCGTGCTCAGCGGTAACTTGCAAAAACTTTTATATATATATATATTGTAGTGAAGAGGAATGCCCGGCGCCGCAGCCACATCGATCGCCAGTCGCCCGGGAGGCGCGAGCTGAGATTGCCTGAGCTGCTCTGGTTGAGAAACGCTGCCTGCTGTTCTGCTGTGCTGTATTCATATTAGATTCTAGTGGAGGTGCTACGGTTTTCCCCAACCTGGAATTACGCACCCGAACTCTGCCATCCGTCATGCCGGACGACCACAGCCCGACATCCCCACCGGTTAAGCCAGCCATCGTATGTGCCGGTGCCCAGCGTCAGCGGGATCCTCATATCTTCAGCGGCACCGATGAGAAAGACGTTGAAGATTTTCTGGAATCGTATGAACACGCCACCAACAAATGGGACGATCCCCTAAAGCTCGGCAAGGCGATCTTCTATTTATCGGGTGTCGCCAAGCTGTGGTTCAAAAACCACGAAGCCGATCTCCGCACGTGGGCTAGCTTCAAAACCGGCATCGCAGAAGTTTTCGGCCGCCCTGGCTTGCGCAAACTTCACGCTGAACAACGCCTACGAAGCCGATCCCAGCAAAGTGGTGAAACGTTCACCAACTACATAGAGGACATCGTCGACCTCTGCCGGCGTGTCAACACGGCGATGGCGGAGGCGGACAAGGTACGTCACATCATGAAGGGCATTTTCGACGATGCCTTTCATATGCTCTTCTCCAAAAACCCAGGCACTGTCTCTCAGGTCATTGAGCTTTGCCAGAGTTTCGACGAGCTCTGCAGACAGCGCCTTCTCACGCGGCGCCCCCCTGCCTCCGACGAAACCCTCGCGACAATGACCACGGCTCCTGAGATGGACTCTCTGCTTGGCCAGATAAAAGAGTTCGTCCGTGCTGAGGTCGCTCGTCAGCTTTCGCTGCTGTCCTCAGCCACGCCACCACCTTCGCCTTTGCCGGCCAACCTTCGCCAGGTCATCCACGAGCAAGTGTGCGCAGCTCTCCCTTCTGCCCGCGAGACTCCGCCTGTGCCGACTCCCGTTGCGTTTCCCGAGGTGACTGCACCTCTCAGCTATGCCGAAGCCCTCGCGCGGCCACCACCTCCGACCTTTGCGCCATCCCCATCGGTCGTGCCACTGCGCCCACCTCCTCACTTCGTTCAGCCGCGGTACAGCAGTGGACGATGGCGCACTCCTGACAACCGGCCAATATGTTTTGCGTGTGGTGTACCTGGCGACGTTGCACGATTTTGTCGTCGCCGCGCAATGTTCTACAGCCGTAGCTTTGACGCCGCACCATACGTTTCCCCATACCCGTCATCCTCCGCGTCTCAGAACCCCGGCCATATGTCGTCCTACTCGGACCACCGCCCTCTTGTTGACCGCCGTTCGCCATCGCCTCGACGCCGCTCGCTTTCGCCGATGCGCCGTCGTCCTTCTTCGCCGGAACGGAAAAACTAATCGTCGCAGTTCCAGAGGCAAGAACTGCGTCACCCACGAACAGACCAAGGCCTCGCCCTTCTCCGACTAATGTTATTGACGTATATATGGACGGCGTCGCTGCACTCGCCCTCGTTGACACTGGTGCCGCAGTTTCAGCTATTAGTGCCAAACTTTGCCGTTCGCTCAGAAAAGTGACGACGCCACAGTCCAAAGTGTCACTTCGTACTGCCAGCGCAGACCGCATCACGCCTGCAGTTGTGTGTACTGCTCGCGTTGTGATCAACGGCCTCCTCTACATCGTCGAATTTTTGGTGCTGTATTCTTGTTCCCACGATCTTATTTTGGGCTGGGACTTCCTTTCTGCTAATAAGGCCGTCATCGACTGTTCTCGTGCTGAAGTGGAATTTCAAACGCTGTGTAATGCCCCACCCCATGACGCTCGTGAACCTGAAGATGAAGTATTTGTTGCCGAAGACGTTTTAATTCCACCGCACTCATCTACCCTTGCCACAGTGTCATGCAACATTGTTGCTGATGCCAGCGCACTTTTTACGCCATCTGCAATTTTCGCTCGTCGCAAATGTTCCCCGCTGCCTTTTGCTCTTTTGGACGTTCATGCCGGCGTCAGCAGATTGCTCGTCGCCAACCGATTATCCTGTCCTCTCACTCTGCTTCGTGGGGAGTGCGTTGGGCGTGCCCAGTGTGTCAACCCTGCTGCCGTCATTGACATGCCAACTGGTCCCATCGCCACTCATGAGGTCGCCGGAGTGACCTGTAACCCCGCGCAGGAGCCGACTTCGCCCGATGTTTTACATTGCTCCATCGCCGACACGTTGACTGTTTCTCAACGCGCCCAGCTTCTACGCCTTCTCGACAAATTCTGTTCGTCTTTCGACTGCAAGCATGTTCCCTTGCGCCGCACGTCAACTGTTTGTCATCGCATCCACACAGGTACCAGTGCGCCACTGCGACAAAGACCATATCGCGTATCCACGACAGAGCGCCGAGTTATCGACGACCAAGTAGCTGACATGCTCAAGCACGGCGTCATTCAGCCGTCGGACAGCCCCTGGGCATCTCCCGTTGTTCTTGTTAAGAAGAATGGATTGATACGATTCCGTGTCGATTACCGTCGTCTTAACAAAATAACTCGTAAAGATGGTAAGAAGAGGGTAACTCGTTTACCCTCTTCCGAGAATTGATGACGCCCTTGACTGTCTCCAAGGTGCGGAGTTCTTCTCTTCTATCGACTTACGCAGTGGATATTGGCAAGTCCCCATGGCACCCGAAGACCAACCTAAAACAGCCTTTGTAACACCAGATGGCGTATATAAATTTCCTGTCATGCCTTCCGGGCTTTGCAACGCCCTCGCAACCATTGAGCGTATGACGGACAATGTGGGCCATAACTTGGGAGTGCGAACGAAACGACGCATTCCGCGATCATAAACCCCCGAGTGCGGAGCATTGGGAGAGCCGGCTCGTCAGCTGCGAACTCGCCGTCCAAAGAAGGATGGTGGAGCACGCTAGGGACGCGGCCAAACTCAGTGGAGCCCTGGACTGAGGGACCACCCGTGCTGAAGAGGCTTCCCTTCGACGAGAAGACAGCGCGAAGAAGAGAACACCTCGATCCGCGAGAATTCCGTTTTATGATTCAATAAATGTTTTTTTCTCTCTCTCTCTTGCGCCGTTGGCACTGAGGGCACGACTGAATGTACTTGCACGCCAATGCCACGCCAATAAAACCTGGAGCGAAGCCGGGTGTACGTCTTGAAGACACCCGCATGTGCACACTGCGGGTCAGTGTAAAAAGCAGAACATATTTCACCACGAAGATGTCGAGGTATGACCAGCAACCACTTGCGGACGTCAGAGACGTAATTCCGCGATAAAGAACTCCATCCCGAATTTCGAAGTGAGATGCTTGACGGCGCAAAGCTCGAGAAGGTGAAGGAACAGTCGACGCGTCTGAAAGGAAGCGGATAAGAGTACTAATCCAGGCATCCTTGCGTTGCTCCGAAGCGATGTCGCAGCCTGCTGGAAACGAAAGTACTTGGTCAACGGCAGAGAGGCAGGCATCGCTTTCGGTTGACACGGGCGAACGGGAGAGCGCGTCGGCATCGGTGTGGCAGCGGCCAGACCTGTAGACAACGAGCACGTTGAAATCTTGCAACACCAAAGCCCAGCGAGCTAATCGACCTGAGGGGTCCTTTAACGTGGACAGCCAACAAAGTACATGGTGGTCTGTAATCACGTCGAAGGGGCGGCCATAGAGGTACGGTGGAAATTTACCAAGTGCCCAGATTATGGCCAAACATTCCTTCTCCGTAACGGAATAATTATTCTCGCCTTTGGTGAGGGTGCGGCTTGCGTATGCAACGACGTACTCGTCGAATCCAGATCTGCGATGTGCGAGCACAGCGCCGAGTCCAACACCGCTGGCGTCAGTGTGTACTTCGGTCGGAGCTGTCGGGTCAAAGTGACGCACTATAGGCGGTGAGATCAGTAGACGACGCGACTCTTGGAAAGCATCGTCACAAGCGGACGACCAGGCGTAGTCATTCAAGTCGCTCCGTAGAAGCTGATTCAAGGGAGCGGTGATGGACGCAAAATTCCGAATGAAGCGGCGAAAGTAAGAACACAGGCCAAGGAAGTTGCGAAGTTCTCTTACAGCGGAAGGTTTGGGAAAATCAGCCATTGCACGGAGCTTGGCGGCGTCAGGAAAAATACCGTGTTTAGATACTACATGTCCAAGTATGGTGAGCTGACTGGCGCCAAAGTGGCATTTCTTCAGGTTGAGCTGAAGGCCGGCGGCAGTTAGGCACTGCAACACTTCCTCCAGCCTAGAGAGATGGGTGGGAAAATCGGGCGAAAAAATAACCACATCTTCTTATGACGGTGTGGGTGTAGCCCCGCACCAGGGGCAGGTGTCCCTATACTGCGTTGGGAACATCTTGTTGAATATGAAAAGGTTGGGGAAGGTGTTTGTCTGGAGCCTACGCCAGCCCGTTGCTTCCTCCTTCGTCAGCGCTTTATGGGGCGGTGGGTACTTGAATCTAGTCCCCCTGTAGTGTTGCAGTAATTCCGAATAACTCTCACTGAGGATCCCGGCGTAACTAGCGCGGTACTCCTGCTGCTGCCCAGCCCGGAATCTATTAGCTCGAGCTAGACCGTCCGCCGCCTCGTTACCCCTTATGCCCTCGTGTCCAGGTATCCAGATCAGATTGTGTTTGATTTTCGCCTCCTCCGAGGGGTTACCCCCTCTGAGGATCCTAAGGGCAGTTTTGCATATTCTGCCCCTCATGTAGTTGCGACAAGTCTCTTTCGAGTCTGTGAGAATATTTAGCGATGTATTCTCCCTATATCCTTGCATCGCCGCCAGCGCCACGGCGATTTCCTCGGCTTCAGCTACGCTCCGTATCTCGGCCGAGACGCACGAGACAAGCTTTTCCTCCTTGTTCATTACTACCGCGATGGCCTTTGCCTCGCTTCCTATTAAACTTATGCTCGCGTCCGTGAAGAGAGTGTTCTCTTCTCTAGCCACTGTCTTTTCTATGTATTCGGCCCTAGCTTTCCTTCTGCCTTCGTGGAGCCTGGGATCCATGTTCTTCGGTATAGGCTTTACATTAAAGGTTTTCCTAATTCCCGCCGGTACGTCCTCGTACCGGTCGACGTCTCCTATTTCGAAGCCCAGCCTACCGATCAGGTTTCGCCCCGTGTAGGTGCCCGTTAGTCTTCTCATTTGCGCTTTCCGCTGTGCTTCCGCCATTTCGACGAAGGTGTTGCTCACCCCTAGTTGCATCAGCTTTTCGTTGGAGGTGTGTCTCGGCAGGTGCAGCGCCGTCTTGTAGGCTTTCCTCAGGACGACTTCAATCTCTTCGTTGGTCGTTTTAGTCCTCACTTGGTAGGGTAGCGAGTACATGACTCTGCTGACGATCAGGCTGTTGACGAGCTTGAGAGTGTCTTCTTCTCTCATGCCGTGCCTCTTCTGGGAGACCCTGCTTATCATTCTGCTCACGTTCTCGGTCGACTTCTTGAGGAGGCCGATGGTGTGGTTGCACTTTCTGCTGCCTTGCAGCCACCAACGGCGCAAGGTTCCTGCTCAGCATGTCTCTGGTCCACTCCAACCAATCCCGTGTCCTGCCAGGCCCTTAGATCGCATTGGCATTGACCTGTATGGAGCTCTTCCGAGCACGGCTGCCGGGAACCGCTGGATAGTCATCGCCATCGACCATTTGACGCGATAAGCACAAACAGCAGCTCTGCCTGCTGCCACCGCTCGCGATATAGCATCCTTCCTCCTGAAAAACTTTATTCCCCGTCACGGTGCCCCTCACGAACTTTTAAGTGATAGAGGACGGGTCTTCCTCTCCGAAGTCGTAAACGCGCTCCTTGCTGAATGTCGCATCGTTCATCGCACCACAGCCGCCTACCATCCTCAAACTAATGGTCTGACGGAAAGATTTAATGGCATCCTTGGCGACCTGCTCTCCAAATGCGTCGCCTCTGATCACACTGATTGGAACCTCATTTTGCCGTTCATCACGTTCGCCTACAACACTGCACCACAGGCGACCACAAACTGCTCCCCATTCTTCCTCTTGTATGGCCGCGAACCTTCGACTACCCTCGACACCATTCATCCGTACAGACCCGACTCATCCGAATGTACGCCCCTCTCTGAAGCTGCCCGCCGCGCAGACGAAAGCGGTTAGCTCGCCCGTTCCTTTACAGCCGTCGACCAATGGAAACAAAAATCTAGACTTGACGATGATCACCCGCATTCTCGCTTTCTTCCGGACTCGCTTGTGTGGCTTTGGGTTCCTGCCGTTCTTGCTGGACTCTCATCCAAGCTTGTCTCCAAATATCAAGGACCCTACCGTGTTGTAGCGCAGACATCGCTTGTGAACTATATTGTCGAGCCTGTCACGCCACCTACGGACCAACGCTGTCGTGGTCGTGAAACCGTCCACGTACAACGCCTGGATTCGTATTACGACCCTATGATTCTATGTTCACAATGAGTCGCCAGGATGGCTCCTCTTCCTGTGGGGGGCGATTGTAGTGAAGAGGAATGCCCGGCGCCGTAGCCACATCGCCAGTCGCCTGGGAGACGCGAGCTCGAGATTGCCTGAGCTGTTCTGGTTGAGACACGCTGCTTGCTGCTCTCCTGTGCTGTATTCATATTCGAATATATATATATATATATATATATATATAAGGCGGAAGTCTTATGTGGCTCATGGGTCAGAAAATGCCTTGTCCGGCGTTATCGAAAGGTTGGCCGCCCAGCGTTATGGCACCAAAAGTGATGGTGGGACTCGAGCCCGCTACCTCTGGTGGAAGTTAATTAAGGCGAAGTCAATTAATAGTCACTCGAAACCATGACTTTTGATGGCAACAAAATTTGATGGCACCAAAATTGATGGTGCCACCATTGATGGCCGAACCCACGACCTTTGGAGTTAATTACGGCGAAGTTAATTAAGGCACAGTAACTAAAGTAGAGCTAATTAAGGCACGCGTACCCACGACCTTTGGTAGGAGAAAACAATAGGAAGTCAATGGGAATGTCAAATAATTTAACGAATTTCTCGCGAGCGCGCAGGCTTCATCCTCTTTAGCGCATGCTAAAGTGACTGTCACCTTTTCTTCGGCACTGACGTCCCTAATTCCTAGTTCACAGGTTTATAAAATCAGGACACTGACAAAACTAAACTCATTGCCTTTTCATTTGTTTCAGAATAAAGCATAAAAAGGATGTACCTATGTCGTACTTGGTGCTGACCACCAAGTGACTCGAGCGTCGCTGCATCACGATCTCTCCTGTATGCCCGCACAGCGTTCATGTGTCAGAAACGTCTACAGTCCTTGCCAAAATCTTTAAAGCCACTACAAGAATTACCGCATCTTTGGTCTGTCGCGCGCTTGTTTATGATCAGCTGTCCCGAAGCGTCAGTGCGAGAGGGGAGAAGGTAAAAAGTTCGCTTCGCTATCCTTAGCTTCGGAGCTATAGCACTCTATATTGAAGCCCTGTCACAATGTCCGAGGACACATTTTCGTGTACATGGAGGGCCTTCAAAAGATTTACTAGACATTCTGTCTGCTTACTTTCCTATCGTCTGTCTACTCGCAAAGTCGAATAACTTTCGCTTATATAGCACACTGTTCACTTTTCATCACGTGTCCCTTCCGCCTTACACTTGCAGGGGCCCAGCGCGCACACGTGGTACATCTCGGCAGACTACCAGATGTTTCTTGCAGCTCTCATTGTCCACCAAGTGGCATCCCGGTAACACATTTACACCATGCTAATTTACTATATCCGGATAAGTGTACGTACAAGAGTTGCCATAAGTTGCGAACGTAATATGCTCTCCACGTAATGGTTTAATAATGCGATCACACAGTGGTAGCAGGTGAGAGAAATTCACGCACGTCAACGACGTATATTCGCCGAAACATGCTGGATGTCACTCCAGCCAAGCAAAGTCGTTTTCTCTTTATGTGAAGTCGGGCTCCATCGCTTCTTTCGAAATGCTGCCCACGACATCAGAGCTGCTTCAGCGTATTCCAGCATTGCTCTAAGAACGAACTCTATATTTCATGAAACAGACTAACCTGCAGGTATTTGTTTACTTTTCCCTTATTTCGTGGAATTGCGTTAAAGGCAGAGAGACGAGCATCGAAAAGCCACGCGTGTACAAGTATATCAGCCTAAAACGGGTAACGAGCGAGTACAAATGCGCGATTAACAGCAGTTCCGTTGTTTATAAATATCAGCAAAACGTAAGCAAACAGCACAAGGGCGACAATGGTCAAACTGATAGGTGATGTGGGCACCTAAATCGCGAGAGCGACCGCTGTCAGTCATTTCAAGAAAAGAAAATTGCCTCACCTGTGCACCCGCGTAAGCGCCGTTCTGCTCGTCAGTGCGCGGTACACAGAAGACTGTGGCGCCTCAAAGCAATGCCACAGTTTGGTTTTCGTTATGTAAGATTCACACACGGAGCTTGACAACATATTTACTCTGTTTAAAATCATTTTTAAGACGATGTAAATTTTGCCGCACGTGTTTTAACTCGACGCCGCAAAGTTACGCACGCCTTTATCTACTTTGGTGCCTTTAGCGTCCGCAGTCATTCGCTCCGTCCAGCTTCTGCGCATACAACTTCCAAGGCGGCTAATGCATGCGCGCGTTGTCCTCATCCTGTAAGCACATGCACTACACACACATCAGCTCGCGTAGTTCGCGCGATCATTTTATCCTCGTGGGCAGAACAAGCGGAGGGCAGCCAAATGACCATTTAAAAAAATAATAAATAATCATAACAGTCACCCGAATCTAGCGTCGCTATGAACAATGAACTGTCATTTTCATGAAAGCTCCCTCGTCGCTGCAGCGGAACGCAATTGCGCGTCAACTCTCAGAAGAGCATTGTAGAATCAGAGAGCTTGCCTCCTCACTCATGACGTCTTGTGGCGCGTGAGTATCTTTGCTAGCTAGCGCCAGAGTCATTTAATACGCACCGTTAAGACAAATCAGTGGGATAATAGTCCACACAAATTTAACCGCGTCAGTCTTGTTTTCCACCATTTCGAGCATGCGCGCAGCATTTAACGGCATCATTAATAACGTAAGGCCAGCTCGCGCTTCGCGCCAGGGATTGTCACGGGCGACCTTCGCATGCACAAAATAATTACTCACTGCGCGACCGAGATCGTACATGGCAGCGAGCAAATTGTTTTCGCTGCGGAGAAGGCCAACACCACCAGTATGGTGTTCTTGCCCATAATGCATGGTGCCAGAGGCCGCATCTCTGTTCTGCCTAACGCAACATATAAACAGCGGCAAAATAACTGTACGTTTGTACATAATGGACACCTCAGTGTCTAAAGCACGCAAACTTGTTGATAAAAGACCGCGTGCTAGTCAATGGTTTCGTTATGTGGTTGCGTAATATAACGTGCCAGTTGTAACGTACGGAATCGCCAAACTTGCGGACGACAACCACATCAGCGCTTAGTCGCTTAAAGCCGGCAGCCCATGCCGGCTAAAATCTCCTTTGCGCAGCACACGTGACCGCCTGCTGGTGGCGTCAGACGAAAGCAACGACACATGCTAACGTTGCACATGCAAATAATTGCGAATCCGCGCAGCTAAGAGATGCGTTAGCTATTTCTAAAACGATCCCTGCAGACAAAAGAATGAAGGCACCGTGATGAAGGTACCGTTAGCACTCGGCAGAGTGTGTTTGTGCTAACTACTTATGCAGTATTTGAGTTCGGTTTTCGGTGAGACGGCGCGCATACTTAAGTATTTCTTCAATGGTCCTCACACCAAGAGCCGTCGGAATATTTTAGTACATGCTGGAATATGCAACGCATCGCCCGCGGAACGTTCCAACGTGATTTTCCAGAAGTGTCTAGTAATAGCCAGATACAAGCAAATGAAATAGTGTGTGGTTGTGGTGCGAAAAGGAGAATATACATTTTACGCAGCAGGTCAGCAGAAGCCCTGTCCAATCGCTTTGACCAGCGTGCGCAAGTGACATACCTTCTTTGCGTTCTAGCATATTAGAGATGAGTGTCCACGTGACGTTCACGTCAAAAGCCATGCCTAGGCTTTGTTTCTTTTGTTTTTTTTTTGCTGCCTTTTTTACACTGCTGGGTAATACCGGCGAGGATTTGGCGTCATATTATTTAGTTTCACAGGAATATTTAAGCTGTTCGCGTTACTTGTAGTTATTTCCTAGCTTCACCACGTCTTCACCTTTCCCATATCGGGTAATTTATGCTATCGAGAACCCCTGCTGCTCTGAGAATAAGACCCCCGGGGTTTCGATTGCACTTTCAACTGTTCCCGCGGGGCATGATCACCACCACACGATCGACGCACCGGTCTTGTTTGTTTGCAATCTCCAAATATATAGTAGAGGGAACTTTCCAATTAAATCAATCAGTGTAATTGGCGTCTGTGTAGTGGTGGGCGCTCCTTATAGCATAAAATGATCACGTAAAAAGCACCAACATGTCACGAAAAAAGACGGTAATGGACGTACACGTTTGATGCTGCGAAGGGGCACAACTAATATGCAATCTACACTGTAAGAAACTTAAGACACACCAATAGAGAAATGTTGTTCAATTGAAACATAACCAGCTGCAAAATTTCTCAAATTATGTGCAGATCTCCAGAGAAGCTAGGGCAGTTACAGCTGATTACTAATTAAGCGTCACTGAAAAATATCATGGCGGCGCAAGAACTGCTTATCGAGCTGCCACCGCAGAACTCTCGTAACGTTGCTGTACAAAGGCAATCTCTCATCTAGTATTTCGGCGCCACCCCGCCAGAACAACTGCAATCTTTTCGCAATTGCTTCTATAGCTGATCATGTTTCTATGCCTGATGTACTGCATTTGTTGGCGGAAATTTTTATTTTTCATGACGCGTTAAATCGGCGCACAACCCGCCGCGGTGGCTCAATGGCAACGGCGTTCTGAAGCTTAGCACTAGTCCGCAGATCCAATATGCAAAAACGCTCGTGCTTTGGTGCACACTAAGGAATCCTAAGGGGTCCAAAGCAATCCGGTCCTCCAATATGGCGTCGCTCAGAACTTACTGTGCATTTTCGGGACGTTAAACCCCATAATATAAAATAAAAAGAAATGGCGCACCTAAAGGATTGAAATCGTTTGCTGCGGAAGATTAAGAGAGAGAGAGAAGCGGCTGCATCACATAAACGTAAGCGACGAGACTGCGGGACGTGAATGAGCAAATTTCGCTGCACAACCAATTTGCATAACTACTACGCGTTGTTTCACTAGAAACCACGCAGCGATAGGCATGCTAAGAATTTGTCTGTATGTCAAAGGACGCATGGACAACAAGCTTTACGTGTAAGATGAAGTACAAGTGACAAGGCCATGTCTGCTGCGTATGTTCCTGTCTCTTCTGCTGCGGCAGTTCTTTTCTTTTTTCTCAAAATAAAGCATGCATCGCGCGAGTAATTTCAAAGGAGAAGCCAAAAGCTACGACTTTCCTGATTTGGCCACCAGAGATTTTTTTGGCGGTGTGGTATGTAGTCGCCTTGAAAACTCACGATGCTGTTTTCTTTGTTTTTCATCGCCCGTATTTGCACATCCTGCATACCTGGAGACGAGCCATCGTAGCTTCCCTGGCAGTAATGTCCATTGCAAGCTGCTCCTACACGGCTTGGCAGGTGTACGGCACCGAGTACACGCCAGTCGTTGTTCATTTGACTGAAACGATGACGTAAGTGTTCTCTTCCGTCCTTTTCCAGTAACAGCACATGTTTTTCACGAGAAGCTGTAACATTGCGTCCTAGAAGTGCTACAGGACAATATAGTAGAAATGTACTCACTCGCTTAATATATTTACGGGGTTTCATAACCTGATCTTTCTTTTCGCCATGAAAGATAAGACCACAGTAAGCCTTTTTATTGCATCAAGTTTCCGGGTTCTGATTACTTTAACTCTCTCTTTTCCTCCCTCCCTACCCACGTGCAGGACAGCTAACTAAACATCAGTCTCATAAAACTGCACGCGTCTGTTGCCTTGCTCTCTCGTTCTCATTTTTTCGTAAGCCTGCGTAAACCCGATGCTCCGGTCACGTCCTTCTGGTGAGCAAGCGTGCGTATGCCACGTTAACTATATGGAATAACGCCCCTCATGATATTGATACACGTCACCATTAGTCGCCTCCTTTATTGTCTGCAATGCGTCCCTCTTTTATTTCCATCTTTTCCTTCTTTACATCTCTTCGCTTCTCCGTCCCCCCTCAACTTTGCTCTTATGACTCCTGGAAAGCGACATGCAACTGCTGGCAATCAGGCCGACTCCACAGCGATGTCTGAGCAATATACTGAGCAGTTTTTAACTACTTATCTTGGCTAGTCCCTTTTGTCGGTGTTCTTTTGCGTATCGAGCTCGACCCAGACGCTCCTGTCCCGACCAGCACCCAGTCCCGCACTAAGAGTTTAGGTGGGTTTTGCTTTGCTTCAACCTGCAAAGCAAAACCTGAGCAAGCTTCAAGGTTTGCTTGAAGCTTGAGCAGCAGTCGCTCGGCTTTCCTCGTTTCCTTTGGCGTCCGTAACTTGCACCATCCTGTAAACTTCTAATGACATGTCAGCTTGAACATACGTTGGCTTGCTAGTAGCGACCAACTCGCAGGGGTGCACCCTAAACCTCTTGTGTAGGATCGACTATATGATAAGACGCTGCTGCTCTAAGGCAGCACTTGCATTCCTTAGGAAGTGCTCGCATACCAATCAACTCCTTCAGTTAACGAAGAGCTCAGTGAGTCAAGTCATTAGCGGCTGGATGGTATGGTACAGTGAACATCAGTACTATTCCGTGCTGTTCCCCCCACCCGTGCCAGTCGACGGCTCCTATAAATGCTACCGATTGTGAGATACCGGTATCTTCATATTTTGAAGCATCTTTGGGCTCGTGGGAGAAATGACGTTTGAGTCTACTCCTGGTGTCGCAGCCACCGTCCTGGTGCACTGATCGACACAAAACATTAAGCCTTCGGGCTTTTTGGGGAACTCATCCCTATGAACCTGTGCAAAATCAAAGTGTGTCTTCAAGTGCTAGGGTAAGGCCATCTGTCGAGTAATTAAGCTTAAATTTTGCTCTCTTACAAGCGTCACATGACTGTACATGCTGCTGTGTTCTTTTAATAATACTTTTATATTATATTTTATGCTTCACTTATGTCAGTCAAACTCCTTCATGAAGGAGTTTGCTATTCTGGGACGGCTGGTACTGCAGTGGATGCACATTTTTTAAAAACCTTTGTTAAAGGGACACTAAAGGTTAATATTAAGTCAACGTGGACTGTTGGAATACCATCCCATAAACCTCGAAACGCTTGTTTCGTGCGAAGAAGAAACTTATTTTAAGAGAAAATGCGTTCTTAAGCGTCCGCGTACCTCTAGCGCAGTTCAAATCACCCTCCCTCCTATCGAGGAGTATTGACGTCGTGGTCTCATAGTGGCGTTGCGCCGTCGGTGAGTAAAACGGCTCCCGCAGACGGCGCTCCGGCTTTTCTGCGCAAAACGCAAACGCGCGGCCAGAAACACAGCCAAGACAGAGCCGACAGCAGCGCGAAAGCGGAACAATGGTGGCTGGCGGAAGGGAAAGCGCGCGCCGATAAGCTTGTCCTTTATGACGCCAACTTCGACGCTCGTTGCAATGGACGACCCTGACAACGACACATTGGCTCGCGATGCTTGGCTCGAGTTTAGCGATTTAAGCACTGATGAACGTGACCTGCTGCGGAGGACTCGCGCTGCCAGCGTCGTTGCGTACTACTACGCCGGCGGCCTGCTTTGAAAGGCACTCCACGCGACTTCAGTAAGTCGGCGTTGAACTCGTAATCCTCTGGACAAAAGTGCAGCGAGCACACTATGTGATTTTTCGGCTCTTTGCCAACGCGCTGTGGCAGAGGTACGGCAATCAACCATTTCGAACGGAGAGGTTCACTTGTTGGCACACAGTGATAAGTAACGTTAAATGCGCCGCTGCAACTGCCCTTGGCCAAGTTCCGCGGACCGTTCGCGCATCCCACGACATCACATGGACGTCGCATTCTCGCTGCTTGTTCCTAATGCAAGTTTCGCGAGCCAGCAGGACCACCTCAGCACGACGCGATAGAGAAACAACTGAAACTCCAAAGCGTGCGCGGCGCAACGTCGAGCGCGCAGAGTCGAGCGCGCAGAGTCGAGCGAAAACGAAACCTTTCGATCACCCGTACTACTCAAGGGTAACGTCAAAATCTTAATTTTTCTTGGAATCAAATAGAAGTAGGCAAGTAGCATTTTCTTCCGTCTTATAATCTAATGAACTGATCATTTTAATACGAGTAGTTGAGTACTAGTGACATAAATTGTGATGAGGAGTGCTTTCGTCATCGGGCTAGTACCGGAATGTCGCTGGGGGGTCTCAAATCGTGGCATGCATTTACCTCAATTTCTCGGTTACTAAAGCTCTGTTCGCGATAATATTGACGCCTTAGACGTTCTAGAGCATTGCTTTATCACTTCAACTTGACTTTCTGGTAACCTTTAGCGTCCCTTTAAGTTTTTAGAGCTTATCTTTCTTTTCATGAATAAACCTATAGTTAAAAGTTAGCGCTCGTGTGGGAACATATTTTCTTAGTCCTCATGTTTGTTAGCGTTGTTTTTGTCAATTATGAAAGGACACCAACTTTCTCATATTCTCGTCCTACTTCACGTATATTTTAAACGAATATTTTGATGACCAACCCATTATTAAGGAAGGATCTGTACAGATTCTGAAACGTCCATTTTTGTTTGAAGTCGACTCTGTTCTATTAATGAGATGGACGAAATGTAGTGGCAGTAGCACAAAAGCTTAAATGCCACGTGGAATTCTCGGAGCGCAGAATGGTCGATCAGTTTCGCACCTTGGAAATGAATGGAAAATATTTTCAGAACTATATACCTATGAGAAAAAAGCCCACCATTTCAGTTCATGCCAACAATACCTGCATTTGGGCATCACGTCTCCATCTGCATGCAAGACTTCGGAAAGCGGCACAAGGAGTGAAAGTCCTTGTATTGCACCCTCGCACGCCGGATTTGTTTTGGCTTTCCCCGATATGCGTCTACAGTCGCGACGACCGCCGTTGCTCAAGGCCATCCGGTGCCTGCATACACAGCCATCGAAGAACTCGGCATTCATATGCGCCTCTCATCACGCGTACAATGGTCTCTATTCCTACAGGAAGACCAGGGACAACTAACAGCAAGCAAAAAACTAAAAAAACAAACAAATATTGACGCAGCAACCGTAAATGGCGGTGACGTCAAGATCTTGTGCTGCTTGGCGCGAATGTTTGAATTTAGCGTCCCGCATTTCGACCGCTACGCCAGCAGTTATCTTTCTTTTGAGGCTAAGGCGAGCTTGTCTTTCGCCTCACCTGAGGCACCAGCGTGCCATTAAACTATAGGAGTCGCGTATGTCTTAATGTGAACATAATTAGGCTATTACTGACGGCAATAGCTCCAGCAGGTGCGTTAGGAAGGTGAGTGAATAGGATAGAAATAAATGACAGCGCCACTGAGGTTTCAAAAGCAACTTCACTTTTATTCGTCTAGAATAATGCAACCAATATAATTGACCAAAGAAAACATATGTTTCATTGAATGAAAAGTACTATGCCGAGCACACAGTCGTAATGTACAGCAACATATGCTAATCCTTTTCACAGAATCATTCGCAATTCCGTGCGACACCATTTATAACAGTTGTCAGACAACACTGCACCACATTATCATTTAGGAAACATTCGACTTACTAATTTTGCTGCCCGTAGGAGGCTCAGAGCCTGTGTTACTGACAGCGAATGAACATAGCATGATGTTTATTCGCGGAGCGTTCCGTATTTATCGTCACGATGACAAACATCGCATCGGATGCCGCAGCGTGAGCTTCCACGAGAAAAAGAAAGCCCGCACTCACTCCTTTCGCCAATGAATGCCGTGCGCTAGGTCACGCAAAATTTGAAGTGAAGCGCACGCCACACTTTGAACAAACACGAACGAAAATAAAACAACTGGAACGAAGCCACCGCGTTCAAGTGAACGACGCCATTCCACACGACATAATAGCTCATACAGTTTCATACAATAATTACTAGAGGGAACTCTGGTGCCAGTGTCTACGGGAGCTTCAGCGGGAGCGGTTGAGCCAGCCTGGGAAGTACATGGATTTGCCTAAACTTCATTTTCTTCTGGCTTCAAACGGATTGGTGACTTTGTAAACTCGTCCTTTTCGACAATGTACTGCGTAATAAGTAATCAAATAAACATTATGAAAATTGTCCGACGGCAGGATTACAACACAGTACTTCTAGCACAGACCCCCGATATTGCAGCCATTACGCCACGGACGCATACATCGACAGGCGACGTAAAACGCCCTTACAAATTTATCGCAGGCATGCCAGTGCCCTGAGAGGCTTTGCGCGTTTCAATTTGGCCACCTCGACAGGTTGAGCAGCTGCAATTAGCAGCGATTGCGCTTGTTCGCAGAGTATTCTGCACTTAGAAAAGTATAGATCGCTTTGAAATTTAGGACAATGAAGACAGATAAAGCGTAAATAAACAAAGTCACAAAAACGCCTGAATATAAACGTACGGAGATGAGACAAATCCATGTACTTCCCATCATTGGCTCAACGATCGCAGCGCCTGAGTTCCCTCTAGTAATTATTGTATGAAACTCTATGCAATAGCTGGGGCCCTAGGGCGTTATTCTCGACACGTATGGCGGTTGCACGGCCGCCATTATCCGCCATGTTGACTCTCTGATTGGCTGTGGAGCGCTCACGTGCCTTGAAATTCGTGCTGGGAAACGGAACTTTTGCAAAATGCAATTTTGCGTTCTCATCAAGATGACGAAACGTTACGTGCAGCTGCAAATTTTATCGGCTAATACATTTTCTGGTCCTTGGCAGCTATATTGCGATGTTAGCGCTTCAAAAAGAAAGTGAGCGGTAGCGTACAGAAGCCAGTGTAATGCATCTGCGATTTCGCGAATATGTGGTGGCGATCCAAGATATGCGCCATGCCAGCTTGCTGATTGGATGAAGGAATATGCCGTGGGGAGCGTCACAGGAAGCGCCGTTTCGTAAACGTCAATTCGACGTTGCGTGACGTTGCACTGGGCCGCCATTGCTGAGATTTTCCGCCATAATTTGTGGTGCGACGAGCCACGGGAATTATTCTTGCCGCCGAGACGAATTGCCGCCGAGACGAATGCTAACCCCACATTTTCCCTGTTGTTTGGCGCCTATAAAATCTTTCGTTCATAACGCTTGCTCATAGTATTTGCATCGCTCTCGGATGGTGTTGGCATTCGTGTTTTGGGCCATCATTTTTCAAGTGAACGCATTTATACGAAATAATATTGGTTGAACATAGCAAGCTTTGTGCAACGTTGTCCACTTTTCACTGCTGCTTTTGTATTGTAATCAAGATTAATGCCTTTTCGCAGAATCAAAAGTTATGAAAGCGGCGTCTTTTTTATTTATAAAAAGAAATGTACGTAAGGCGGCGCCTTGAAGTTTCCTCCAGCCGTGCGAGTAACCAGCGAAGTAAACAAGAGATGGCAGCGCCGGCGGTTGCGTTGCGCTAGCGGACATCTCTGGCGCGCGCAACGCTATCGGTGATATTCGGCCTTTCTCAGCCAGCCGAGTCGGGCTGAGTCACTTGCGTTTCGCGAGATAGCAATAACGTGGCTTAGAACGTGCGCTCATCACCACTCGTAGGTCGCGTATGTTGTCTCAGGGTAGAAAACAAGGACATTTACACTAACATACGATGACTCATTCCGTTTTCCGGGTACACGCATCCTAGCTAATAAAGCAGACGACGGGTTGTACGCAGCAGACGATGGAAGCGAAAAGCGTTTTCGACGGAATAATCATGCGCTTTGAGCTAGCTGCTTTATTTTTACTGCGGAGGACAACTGTTTTGCTTTAGCGAGAACCTTACGTTCAGCGCCTTCATTTCAGTTTCTTAGGCAAAACGTCAAGTTGGCGTCACGTTACGAAAGCGCCATTTTATTCGCGTCGCGTCTACGTCACGCATCGAAGAAAATGGCGGAGTGTCCATAATAGCGCCCCTGGACATGAAGTTGCTCTCGCAATTACTGTGTTCGCTGGTAGAAGGGCTGGGTCAGCTTTCCCGTACCTCCGCTTCAAAGCCAATGCCAAGGGGAATAGCTCGCAGAACGCCGTTCAGCAATCAGAAGGGTTCAACCCAGGCTGGTCCAGCGCTTCCTTCGTTCGGCTGATAAAAATATACCGCCAGGACGGGAACATATTGTGGAGATGTCTTATTCGGCTGCCCTTTTTTCTGTAGTTCCGGGAGTGCCGCACTTCGTTCCTCAATTTCACGGCACAGCGCGTACCGTCAGCACCACGCTCTTCGATTTTGCTTCGCGCAGGCAATGCAGGGCCCGTATATCGTAATATTCGATTTCAAGTTCCATTGCTTCTATCACGCGACGCGCCGTGGGGCAGATCGCAGGGATAGCGGCAGCCCGACGGCGAGCGAGTCATGTCCGAGCCGATGACGAAGGGCGAAAAATGAAGGGAAATTGACATAGACGGCTAGTAAAGGTGGCCCTAAGAACCAGTTCATGGTTTTGTCGCGCTCGGCACTTAAGAGGTGCTGGTAGTGCGTTCCTGTTGCGTGCATCGTGCGAACTCCTGGTAGCAGACGACATCGCCCTGCGCTCTGCCAACTCATTTACGCTTGCGATAGCGCCTGTCGGCTGAGAATGAAGAAGATTGACATTAGTAAATTACGTCTGCATCGCGTAAACGCCTGACACCACACGGTTATACTTTAGAACTTGCCGTATAATATTGAAGTTACATTTAAAACTTATTTAACAAGCTTCTGCTTAATAAATAAGTTTTAAATGTAACTTTCCTCGAGTTCCTCGATTAGCTCGTCATATAATGACGCACACTTCAGAGGTGGCACCCTCTCATCTATCGGTCGCGTCCTCCCCTTCTTCCACCATCGGCTTGGGAGTGGCACATTTAGTGACGTAAGTGGCGAAGCGAACGGTTCGTTTTCCGAACCGTTATAGGATTCCGCCCACAAATTCTGGCGAAAAATATCTGCAATGGAGGCCCAGCGTAACGTCATGCAACGTCAAATTAACGTTTACAAAACGGCCCTTCTTGTGACGCTCCCCACGGCACATTCCTTCCGCCAGTCAGAAAGCTGACACGGCGCCTATCTTGGATCGCCACCACATATTCGCGATATCGCAGATGCATTGCACTGGCTTCTGTACTCTACCACTCACTTTCTTTTTGAAGCGCTAAAGTCGCAATATAGCTGACAAGAACAAAAAAATTTATTAGTCGATAAAATTTGCTGCGCCACGTCACGTTTTGTCATGTCAAATTGTCTTGTCAAATTTCAAAGCACGTGACCTCTCAACAGCCAATCAGAGAGTAAACATGGCGGATAATGGCGGCCGTGCAGCCGCCATGCCTGTCGAGAATAGAGCCATAGAGCCTCAGCTGACTTGTGCAATCTTGCCAAGTCTTGTGCCAGCATCACTTGTAGGTAGGGGTGAGCAAGAACGAACTAATAAATTGTCAAATAGAAATAAATTAACATTTCTTGTTTTAATACAGCAAAAATTTTTGAAACGGAATAGTTACTCGTATGACAGTATTCTGATTTAAAGTGCTGGAACTTTTTTCACATAGGTTTTCTAGTTTCAGTGTTTTTGCCCCCGTCACCTAGTCGCGCAGCAGTCGTGCACCAATAACATATTTCTGACATTAGGTCTTGGCACGCTTTCCGTTCCAAGCTTCACAACCTATTTAGATGGACCTTGGATGAAATTCAGGTTCTCCCATGACACGATCCCAACGGGATCAGAACTTGCGGCTCTCAGAGTCACTGTTGACTACTTTCATCATCAGGCACCGAACCGGTGGGCCATCTTAAGTGATTCGAAGGCGGCCCTTCAAACATTGCAGTCAAGCCTACTTCACGGTCCCCATGAACAGCTGGTACCCGAGATTAGAGAATCTAACCAACGCGCTGTTGAAAACGGTTGCATAATCAAAGTTCAGTGGCTGCCGGGTCATTGTGACATCATCTGTAACGAAACATCCGACGATACAACGCGTGCCATCCACGAACAAGTCCAGCGCGTACCCGCGCCATTATCAGGGCCTGATGCAGGATGATGCAGCCTCGCCTACTTGCTCATAGCAGCACTTTAGAACATTGGAATTAACTGGTATATGTCGACTCACGATTGAACCCTCTTGACCCGTCATTGCAGCTCCGACTAACGTCTGGCATATCTTGATGTGACGCAACGCTACTGTGTCGCTTGTGGCTGGGCGTCGTCTTTGCCAACGCATACTGTTCCCATGGCATATCGGCATGGTGGACAGTGTCTCGTGCAGCGTTTGTGATTGCGGCGGCGATACCATACAAAATATCCTATTATACTGTCCCTTTTTTTTGACGATGAAAGACAGACACTGAGTGCAGCTTTAAGCCAACTGGACGACAGAGCGTTCACAGAAGAAGGAATGCTGGCATGGCCTCTACCGTCATTGTATTCCCGCTGCGGGCCACGAGCACAAAAAAAGAAAAACTATGCGACCGCCTCTGATTGCACGGTGAACGCTGTTACGCATGCGCGTGCGCCATAACTTGGTCTTCGTTTACTTCTCTTTTTTTTCCCTTTCATCTCCTGTTTCCCGTTCCCCCAGTTTAGGTAGCAAAACAGGTGCAACCTGGTTAGCCCTTCCTTCCTTTTTTTTTCTCTCTCTCTCTCTTTCATATCCAAAGAAAGACAGGCTGGTACTTCCCGGCGCTGAATAAAATGGTTTCGACACAGGCAAAATGGGCAGATTTGGGAGAGAAAGATGTTTTAATGAGCACGCAGGAGGAGGGGTAGGCTGGAAGAGCACGTATCTGCATGTGATTGTTTATTGGAGTATAAAAAAACGGGGTGGGGGGGGGGGGTGACAGATCAAGACGCAATAATACAACCAGCTGTAAATTATATATACAGCGTCGAATACGCAGTATGTGTACTATACGCGCGCAATGCATACACAGCCTATATAAGCACATCCCCACTAAACGCGTCAGCAAATGCACACATTTTAAAGCTGGCCATGAAGCAGTGGTGAAGTACTGAGTCGTACTTGACTGCAGGTAGCTTTTTTTTTTTCGTTGACAGTCCCTAATTAAAGCAGCCGATAATAATAAGAGTCGTAAGACTAATGCAATGGTTCGACTAGGAGATAGCCATTCCGACCAAGTTTCCGCTTCTGCTTCCGCTTTAAGTCAGCTCATTTTTGCAACCCTGAAGCGAATTGTGATGACGCGTTACAATTGTGGTAATGGACGTATGTATCTTTTGCAAAGATTTAAACTCGCGAAATAAAGCTCCACAAATGCACGCGGTTTTTTGTTCTGGCGCCCACTTTCAGAACATACCTCAACATGCTGACCGACGTTTACATGCTTCCATTCTACCACGCTGCCTGCTACTTCGGCGGCTGCATCACGTTTTATGCAGTGCACAAGTACGAGGACAGGAAGCTCTCTAAGGTAAGTACCTATAATAAGTATGATAATCACTGGCCAGTCTGATAATCTGAAGGGTAACATAGGGGCCGCAGTAACTAGAACTAGAGGTTAACAAGTAATGAATATGGAGGATACTTCTCCGATCCTGTGAGTAAGCATCGTACTGCGACAATTCTTGTCCGTCTCGTCATTTTACCACTCAAAGTAAAAATGGGGATATTTTTGTTCGTGCTGCACTCTGCATTGTATGCGGATAGTACCCTCGAGTAATTACTGGAGTCATTTCCTGCCAAGTCATGCGACCGTGTTCCGGATAGAATAAGAACCATGGCATTTATTTGGAAACGTTGGTTGCGCTTTTTAGACAATCACAAGGAAGGGAGACAGGACAGGCGCCTGTCTGTCCGCGCAACCAACGTTTCCAATTACAATGAATCAACTTGCCCAACAACGCATTCTGCTAAACTTCATGGCATGTATGTAACACATGGAATCTTCGGCAGAAGAAAGTTCTTAAGCAGAAAGTCGCACGCATGTTCTTACTCAATGACAGTTGCTAAAGTGATTCACGAAAGAAAGTGATACCATGAAAAAAAGTGTCTGTGTCGCGTGAACGCTCGTTTTTGATTATCCAAAAATACACTGTGCGAGCGAGGAGATTAACGTGGTTTTAAATGAGAAATTACGTAAACCATTGCCTCCTCCCCCCCTTTTATGAGTAGCTGTCGGTGCTTTAAATACGAGAGGAAGGCTTCGATGCCCGGAAGCGCAAAAAATAATTACATGTTACTTTAATGCGACCAACTAAAAACACATCTCAAATGTAGAATGACACGTAGCTGAGCAAAAAGGTTGTAATTTGTGGTACGGAAAGGCATGCGTACAAAACACAATATCGAGAAAGACGGCAGCCGAGGCGAAGCGAAGCCTTATTCGCCCGGGATTTGGCGTTCATCGTCGTTGCACCCCCGGATGTAAAGAATACATTGTTGCGCCAAAAAAGGAAAATACAGACTTGGGAAGGAAGAGTACGAAAAGACAGATTGAGCGCTCAATCTGTCTTTTCGTACTCTTTCTTGCCAAGTCTTTATTTTCCTTTTTTGGCGAAACAATGTATTTTTTAGATCCCAACCAACTCGCCCAGCAACAAGTTCTACTCAGTTCTACCCCCGGATGTATTCGTGGATATCTGCAGACAACTTTGGCCACAGCGTATGCGCCCTAAAAGACAATTTCCTGCAGGCTGCTGTCTGGCCTGGTAGTAGATAACGTGGGTCACTGGATGCACGTGCCATTGGGTAAGGGCCCATTCTTGACGTACACCCGCGAGAAAAAGTATACGGACCACAGTGCCGCCGAAAAAACAGTACTTCATCGTAATTAACACGCATAAGAGGAAACTTACGAGTGCACTAGAAAATTTGTAATACCGAGTTTGAACTGCAGTCTTTAATTTCACGTTGCATTCATCGACAGAGGAGAAAATTAGTTTTATCGCGCAATCCCTGGTCCGTACGCTTTTGCTCACGGGTATGCATCCAGTACCACTGTGGCACAAGAAGGTTGAAGCCTTAAATGTATTTACATACGTCTCCTACAACTCCGTGAATACATTTCTCATCAACATTCTTGTCTGCGCAAGCACCACACATCGCCTTCGTCCTCGTTACACAGAAAGCTAGCAGCTACAGAGGCTGCGCTTGATTCATCCACTATGCTGCCGCTACCTGGCAAACCCAAACCAGCTTTGCGTTGTTGAGATTTCAACATTGCGTTGAACATGCGTATATTTTGTTGTCCTTCTCGTTCTTGCTCCGTGCGCGTTTTGCATACGCCGGCCTTTCCATAATACGTCAAGTGCGGCGTCGCTTCGGGCTTGAATCAGGCGCACAGGTTACATCGCTGAAAACAGAGGTGTTCGTCACATGATATTACAAACCACCGGCACGAGAGTCAGTCAATCTGGTTTCGTGGTCGCCAGTGCACACAGTGAACGCGCACTCAGTCGCATCAAGTTTAATCATCTCCATATAGGGAAGAGAAGGTGAGAGGGGCGCTGCGCTCTCCGAGACAAGCAACAACAGATGACTATACCGTTGTAGTATGCGGGCAAGAGTGGAGTGGTGCAATTTAGAGCCGCGTCACCATGTGTTTCATCGACGTAGTCATGCTTCCCAACTGTGACTCGTGTGTCAACGGTTTGTGATACCACGTGACCGCTACTCCTCGTTAGTGTAGTGCAACCAGTGAGCTTGCCTCGAGACGAAAACCGCGCGGCATCTGCACGCGCTTTGGACCAGTCGCGATAAATGATATTTTTTTTTAATTTGCAGAATGCCCAAGATATCGAAGTTTCATGCCATAATTACGAAGTCGGCGGCTGCCTAATAAAGCAAAATAACAAAAACAATCTAGACACGACCATCCCACTACTCCATTAAGATGCAAAGATAATGTTAGACGATAACAATAAAAAACACTATACTTACGCTTACTTCATCAATACATCATTTGCTTTTTGTGAATCCAGAGGGTATTTTTTTCTAGCAGCACCACTTTGAAAAAATTATAGCAGCATGAGTCATGGTCACGTCATGTTTACCATTGGAGTGTCCACATTGGTGGCCTCTAGTTAATTAGTTTACGGGCGCACATCCGAAAATTGTTATCGGTGCAACGATATTCTCTGACAAAAAGAAAGCGCAAAAAATGAATAGAATAGAATAGAATTTATTGATAGGAAAGACAGAGAGGTCGACCTGAGCTAGTACCCTCTAGTCTGCTACTCTGCACTGGGGAAGAGGGAAGGGGAGTGAAAAAATGAAGCGTTCATCGCGGCTGTAGATAAACTTGCACTATTCGTTATTGGAGCACAGAGAGAATCTTAATTTTTAATAACTAATGCACGTAAGTAGGAAGTTGGAAAAAAAAGAGAGGGGCGTAGCATCTTTCCCTCTCCCACGCAGGGCGTCGTAGCGGTGCTGTGGGCAGTGGCCTTCTGCTTCGGCACGGCTTGCGTCGCGTACCGCTTCGAGTGGACCCGCGGCACGAAGCACGGCGACTTGGCGAAGGTGTCGCTGGCTTTCTGCGACCGCACCATTTGGGCCACGGCGCTGGCAGCGCTCACCTTCCTCTGTGTAACCGGAAGAGGCGGTAAGGACGCTGGCATTTGCCTAAGCACGTGAACGATCGATGAGCTGCTTTCAACGGTACCTAAGCAGCCCATGGGCTGGACTCCGTAGAGTGGAGGGTTTAGCTTCACCACCGGCCAGTTCTGCGACATGCATCCGCAGGGCCTCAGCGTTCTTGAATTCTGCCCCCATCAAAATGGGGCCGCCGCGGCTGGCAATCGAACTCGCCACCTTGTGGTCAGCAGCAGAACGCCACAGTTACCGAGGCGGGTGACCTAAGCGAGTATTCATGTGATGAGCAAACTGACGAACTATTAATCGATTTATTTCCCATTCCATCACATAGTTTCCTTCGAATAGTACTTTGGCGCTGCGATCTTTCCGCTATCGTGGCAACCAAAGGCGTCGATCCAGGGCCGAGGTCCGGACGCCCTGAACCCATTTTCAAATCTTTGTTCGCAGCGCTAGCGTACGGCACCTGACAAAGTCATTAAGGCCTTCTTCCGAGCTGCTGCTAGGGTTGGCAACCGTCCCGAATCTAGCGGGACAGTGCTCATTTTTGAGTAAATGTTCCATGTCCCGATTTCACACAATCGGGACATCCAAATAGCCCTACTTTTTTTTCTCTGCCGGATAACAATAAGTAGACCAAATTTCATTTTTAGGATGTCTGACAGCTCGTTTGCCCATTCTTGCTTTTTGTATTCTGTATCATTGTCATAAGCCTAAAGACGGTGTAGGTTTTGTGGCAGTTCTAGTTCAGTAACCGTTCCCAGCCTCTCAATGTGTATTAGTCGTGTTAGTCAGGCAACTTTACTACACCGTTCTTGTTGTAAATCACGACACGGTGGGAATAAAAATATTTTTTTAAAACTTTCTTGCGCGTACAGACTTGTGTGTGCAGGACATCTTCGGCAGCGCATTTTATGCCCCACTTCCAAACACTCTTCAGTTTGCGGAACCTCGGAAAAAAATAGTGCCGTCAAGTTAATAAAAATTTCTGTCTACAGTATGCAGCGTCCAAACGGTACAAGTTCAACTTCCAAATTGTCCACAAATGCACCCGAGATAACCGAAAGATAAACCAAATTCTGGCGTTTTTGCGCGTGCCGATCCACGATCTGATTACGAGGCACACCATAGCGGAGGTCTCCGGATTGACTTTCGCCTCTTGGTCTTCTTTAACGTGCACCTATATATAAGTAGACGAGCGGGGTTTTTTTTTTTTGCATTTCACCCCCATCGAATTACGCCCACCATGACCGGTATCGAAACCGCGACCTCAGCAGCGCGATGCCATATCAACTAAGCAACCAGCAACCGCGACGGATGCTCTCAAGGTATGTTTGTGATGCGAGCTTTTTCTTTAAATCGACACGTTTTAATGCGAACCATTATTTGCGTCATTCCAGGCGCATTTACGGTAAACGGGTAGGTATATGCGTTCCTCTGTCGCCTCGTTTGGGGCTTCTTTAACAAAAAGAAATGCATGGCCGATGCTGGAATCGGACCTTTGACTTCTATCCAGCACAGCATCCCGATGTTCTAACCATTCACCACAATCGCACGCGCGCTTATCTCGCGCCAATGCCAATATTGGGACGCCTGGCACGTGCGTCACGAGCCAGTTTCTCGCATTCTTCCTTCGTGACAACTACCGCTTTGACACCGCTGTATTATGCTGTACGGTCTTCGGGATAGGCCCACATTCCCCTAGTAATTTTCTCGTAGCAGTAAACGCTACGTAGAAGCTGCGCGACGTTGTACCGCCTTCATGATTGGCCCAGGTCGAAGGTGTTTCCTTCACCGGAGTACAAATTACACTGTCATTTTAGTATAGACCACACTGCATTGTATTTGACCACACTGCATTGTACCAGACTGCATTAATTTATATTTCCGCAAAAGAAATTAATTATATTTATAGTTAATTTCTTTTGCGGAAATTTGTGCCATGCGTAGTTACATGATTGGGGGCAAGTAATGTCTCGTGCTAAATCATACGCACATTACTCTGTCGATCACTCATTCGTTTATTTCAGGCCTTGTGGGGAGGTTGCTGTCGGCAGCTCCACTGGCGGTGCTTAGCCGGCTGTCCTTCGGCGTGTACCTCATCCACTTCCTCTTCTACTTTGTCTCCCACAACGCGGCGAGGGAGAGGCGGTACGCGGGTGTTTACGCGTCGGTAAGTGCGTCGAGGACATTTCCTTCGTTCGTTCATTCCTTCTTTCTTCCTTGATTCTTCCCTTTCTCCTTTTCTTTCTTCCTTTTTCTCCTTTCCTTCATTCCACCATCCTTTCATTTCCTTCTTTCATTCATTCCTTTCCTTGCTTCATTCATTCAGTCATTCCTCCCATCTTTCGTTCCTTTTCTCCCTCAATCCTTTCCTCCATGCAACCATTTCTTCTTTTCTTACTCTTTTGTTCTGTTTTTCCTTACTTCCTTTCCTTCCTTCCTTCCTTTACGTCGTTTGCTTCTTTTCTTGCTTTCTCCATTTTCTTTTATTTGTCCTTTCTTCCTTCCTGACGGCACTTAGGGTTGAAGTAGAAAACAAAAGTGAGTTGGTTTGTGAGTGATCACCACGAAAAAAGAAAACAGGGGGGAAAACGGGACAAGTGAGAGAACACAGACACAGCACCGTGTCCATGTCATGTCACTTGTCCCGTTTTTCGCGCTGTTTCTTCTTCTTTTCTTTTTTTTGTGATCGCTTTAGGCTGATACCACAAATATTTTAGTTCGTAAGAATTATTTTTCATTGCCCGGCCATGCTTGTAATGCTATGTCTGCTATAGCGATTGGCCAGCGCCTGCTCATTCATAAAATTTGACCAGGGGTACGAACTGCATGCTTTGTGAATGCGTAGCTTGTTGCCGCCTAAGTAAAACACTGTCTGTGAATACTACGCGCGCCTGCTGTTACTTATTCTTTCACTCGCTCGAATATTATAGCCGGCATATGAGGCCATTTAGGCCCGTCCTGAATTGGATCCAAATATCAACGAAACTCTAGCTCCCCTGGCCCAACTACTTTGCTTTTGTGCCAGAAAGGAGGATAAATCGCCAAAATACAGTGACTGCGATTCTTTTAACGTTATTATAGCAAACAGAAGTTCCGTGTCTCCGACTCCTCGACACCTTCAGAGGATCCCTCAAATTTTGTAGAGAAATGGAAAAAATAGGATATGAAAGACAGAGAGGTTAACCAGAATAGGTGTTCGCTTGACTACTCTCGGTTTGGGGGAAGGGAAGAGGGCAAAAGTGATAAGAAAGGGCTCCCCGTTGCAACTGGAAAATATTTGGAGAACTCCAGTGCCACAGGAAAAATCCTTGGAAACGCTGAGACAACACTTTGGGAACATGGTAAACAGGCCTGCTTAGACACGACACAATATTGTCTCGAACATGTCAGTGAAATTTTATTATTGTGCAGCTGGAATCTCACACTATTGCTCAAATGCCTACCTGCCCTTTCCTTGAGGTTATCGGAAATCCTGCCACTTGTCGCTTGTGGATGTATATCGTTTGTCGATGTATGCATCGATGGCGTAATTGTTTCAATGTCAGGCTTCTGTGCTAGAGGTCCTGTGCTCGAATCTTGCCATCGTACAACTTTAATAATGTTTATTTAACTATTCGTTACGCCGTACCTTGTTGAAAATGACTAAGTTTACAAAGTCACGAAGCCGTTTGAAGCCAGAAGGACGAAGTTTAGGCAAATGCATGCACTTCCCATAATTCCCATGCTGGCTGAACCCCCCCCCCCCCATTGCAGCTGCCGAAGGTAACAGCGCCAGAGTTCCCTCTGGTAATTATTGCATGAAACTCCATGATCACTGGGACCAGCTCAGAAGGCAGTGAATGCACTTTTGTGCTTTCTGAGAACGTCTGGCTTGTGTGAGCGCCTTTGACTGCGTAGTGCTGTCCGTGCACGTCCCTGTGCCCTTTCTCCGCTCCCCTCTCCCTTCCCCTTTCCCTTCCCCCAGCGTAGGGTATCCAACCGGACTCCTGACTGGTTAACATCCCTGCCTTAGTTATATCCCCCCCATCTCTCTCTCTCATTTATTGTAATGCCGAACGAGCCTAATGTTAGTTTGGTAACAATCACCATACACCCCCTACGTAAGTGGTTTGTCGCGCTATCTGGCTACGGATTAGGACGGCACTGCCCCGAAAATAATGCCTCCGCGATCGGGCGGCACGATTATGCCTTGCGCAACACGGGGGTGGCGAGTCAATGATGACACGAAACCTCGCCGCGGTGATGGATACAGCATGGCGGGCATCTTAGCACATCGTTGACCGTGGCGCGGAGGACAAAGAACCAGCAGATCTCGAGGCATGTAGGCTGCCTACATTGCCGATAAAGCCAACGCAGTTTATGCGAGGCGCATTCAAAAACGTTTTGTTCTAGAATATTCGTCATGAGATGGCTCTTTAATTCAAGATACATTCTACGCCTCTCGTAGTAAAGGTTGTAACAGAGTGCCTTTCAATGTACCAGCAGCATTCTAGCTTACCAAGCAGTTGTGTCTCACTAGTAGGTGTGTGGTGTTTAGAAAGGCCAACTTGGTCATCAATGTGAAAGCATTAAATGGCTCATGAAGCGGAAAATCCGGCGTTGGCGGCCTCACCAGTCGCTAGTACAAAAAAGGCCATGAACACTCGACCTTTGGAGGGAGTCGAACCCACGACCTTGCGTTGTGGCATAGGGTCTCAGCAACGCGCGGTGGTCGCAATGCTTTCGCATTCATCCACGTAGCGATAACCAAGTGTCCTCGACTTTTTTCACAAAGCATTTCTAAAAGCGAATGAGTGCACGTCTGACAAGATCGGCCGCAATAGTGAATTTACAAAAAAGTAAATACTGTGGTCTTACGTGCCGAAACCACGATATGATTATAGGGAACGCCGTTGTGGGGGATCAATTTTCACCATCTGGAGTTCTTTAATGCAAGCGCGTTTTTTGCATTTCGCCCCCATCGAAATGCGGCCGCCGCGACCGGGGCTCGATCCCGCACCCTCGGGCTTAGCAGCGCAACGCCAAATCCACTAACGCCACCATGGCAAGTGAGTGAAGTTCGCAGACTTTTTTTTAGGTGCTCTAGGTAAGACGTCTCGGTCGTTGCATTCTCGTCATTCCTTCGCGGCAATGCTATCATCATCACACATTCGTCGTCATCCATTTGTGGTCATACCTTGATCGTGATGCCGTCGTTGTCATTCCGTTGTGGTCATTCCAGCGCAGTCATCCCATTATCATTGAGCCTTCGTCGTCACGCACTCACCTCCATTCCAACATTGTCATCGCATAGTCATCATGCCGTCGTTGTCATTCAATCGCCGCAAGTACTTCTTCGAAATTTCATCGCCGTCAATGCGTCGTCGTCATACAGTCATCGTCATGCAATCGTGTTCGTTTCGTCCTCGTCATTCTGTCGTAGTCATTCCAATGTCGTCATGCCATCGTCGTCATACAGTCATTGTCATGCCATTGTGCTCGTTCCATCACCCTCATTGTTTTTATTGAAATGAAAATAGAAAAGAAGTGTAGTCACCCTTAATGGTGACGGCTACTGCTTTTCTCATAGCAGAAATAACAATATATATTTTAAAAAAATATGTTGTAGGAAAATGAAAATAAACGACGTCACAGGGTCAGAAATCCACAGCACCGAGTCCTAGACACCCATGAACATGGAAAAACAAAAGGCAAAGGCCTTATTCTGTCGTAGTCATTAGACTGAATATCCCTTTGGCGTTTTCCATCGCCATCGGCGTCATACAGTCGTCACGACGTCGTGGTCGATCCTCTGCAGTCACTTCGTCGCCCTTATGCCGCCGATCGTCATTCCTACGTCGTAATGCGCGGGAGCTGCATCTGTAAGCGCCCCAACTTTATGTCCAGCAAGACGTTTACTGGTGAAAATGTGTACAACTTCGTCGGGTGCTCTGTACTTCCAAATGGCCGCTAAACAAGAATGGCGCTCTTCGCCAACACGAATTGAACCTTCGCTCAAACTGACTTCTACATCGCTTGGGATCTGTCCATTTTTTTTTTAACCAGCAACAGCTATTCACCGCATTATAATGCGCATTCTGTTCCCAGAAATTTACGACCACAGAAAGTTATTGACTGTGGCGTTGAGTGACAGAAGCGCGAAGAATAGAGAAAAAAAAAAGGAAACTGAGAAGTTGAACAGGGAGAGTGTCGTTGATGTGGAAACCGCGTTTGGAAGAGGAAACGACACCATGTACAGCATTCACAAGACGCTTTTACACTAGAATTTTTCGTAAGAGCAAATTCCAGCCAATCCTGAAGCGGGTCTTATTATTACCAAAGGCGGACGGCCCTATTTCACTGTGTTAAGCCATTATTCAAGCACCTTAGTTTCGAAAGAGCGTTATTTTAGCCTGCCAGCAGACACCTATAATTGCGCGATAATTCTTTGACATTTTAATTATATACACTGGCGCGCAAGCTGTAATCGCGCAGTCGGAGTGATTGCTCATTAAGACGTGCCTACACCCGCCGTGGTTGCTTAGTGGCTAGGGTGTTGGGCCGCTAAGCACGAGGTCGCGGGATCTAATCCCGGCCACGGCGGCCGCATTTTGATGGGGGTGAAATGCGAAAACATCCGTGTACTTAGATTTAGATGCAAGTTAAAAAACCCCAAGTGGGCGAAATTTCCGGTATCTCCCACTACGGCGTGCCTCATAATCTGATCGTGGTTTTGGCATGTAAAGCCCGTACTTTTACACGCCCCCCCCCCCCCCCCCCTTTTGATAGAAATGCTCAGACTGCCGCCACTTGCGAGATATCCGTCAACGAAAGCTGCTACGAAATACATTCGTGTGTCGCATTATTTCCTTCCGAAGTGCGTGCAGGGAATCCAGAAGAACGAGCGGTTCGCACATGGGCGCCTCTAAACCGGTGTTCGAGGCTGTGCACGGCGAGATAACGAACAGGATTCGGTACCGCAATAGCCACATTTGCCACTGAGGGCTCAACATTTATCCACTTAGAGCTTGTTGGGTAAATAAGTCTTCTGGGCTTATGGTACAGGTTAGTTTACCTACCTGCGCTAATGATGTGTTATCGAAAAAAATATATTTTCATACACCTACACTTTCCTCGTGAATTAATTGTTTGCCCCTGTAGACGGCGTACCATTTCCATTCCTGCCAACGGGTAAAGTGGGTAAACAAAATGGAGAATAATATTATTAACGCTACGTCTTATTCGTTCTTATCCGTAAACAGTGTTTATTTGGCTTGCACAGTGTTTTTACTTCGAACACCTTCTTTTAAAAGCCTACAAAATATACTTGAATCACGTCACCGCTGATGTATCATCTGCACAGGCGGACGTGCAAGAAAAACCAAAGCAGTATATTTACCCATAAGACAATTTGAATTATTTATCTTCTTTGTTATAAACTTTGTGGCACATGTTTGCATTTGGAAAGTTAAATGCGAAAACACCCGTGTACTTAGATTTAGGTGCACGTTAAAGAACCCCAGGTGGTCGAAATTTCCGGAGTCCTCCACTACGGCGTGCCTCATAATCAGAAAGGGGTTTTGGCACGTAAAACCCCATAATTTAATTTGAAAAGTTGAAGGTGATCGTCACAATAGCCTAGTTTTTATGCATTTAAAAAATGTTCGCGCATACCGAAATACCTGGTGTCAATTTATTCCTTATATTTACCTGATTGCGCACACGAAGCACGGCTTGCGGGGCAACCTTCCTGTGACGTAGTAGAGCGATGTTGACAAAACAGAGCTGCGCCGCACCACGCAATCAAGCGCTCTGTCTTGCTCCTGCTGCTTAGTGACAATGCATCGAATCCGGAGTGGCGCCCTCTAGAATGAGATGCTGGAAAAAGGGAACTGCGACGGCAGCCTCCATTCTACGTCACAGATGGATACGGGACGGAAAGTCGCGCTTCACGGTGCCACGCGCGCATTAAGGTGAATTGAAGGGATGATTTTTCGCCATATATTTCAGCCTGCATGGCCATTTCGAAACGTAGAAACCTTTAACTAGAATTTTATAACTATTTCCTTAAGCTTTTCTATATCCACAAACATATGGACCGTAATGTTTGTAACAATAAGTTAACAAATGCAATTAGCTTTAATAACACAATGGATTTCTTTGATTTTCCTAGCAAATGATGTCCACCTGGGCAGACGTTTTATCTGTATTGACGTAAATCGAGTAAAGTATAAAAATGAAAGTCTGAGGTCTTACGTGCAAAAACCACCATACGATTATTAAGGACGCCGTTGTGGGGGAATGGATTAATTTTGACCACCGGGGGTTCTTTAACGTGCACACAATGCACGACGCACGGGCGTTCTTTCTTCCCTCCTTCATTTCGCCCGCATCGAAATGCGGCCGCCTGTGCCGGTATTCGAGCCCGCCACCTTGGCCTTAGCAGCGCGCAACGCCAAAGCCGCTGCGCCACTACGGCGGGTGAATGAAGTTTGCATGTTTTTTCAAAAGTGTTCGAAGAAAACTATCTATTCTGCCATTTTTCTGTACACGATGCAAGTTTCTACAGCTATTTACCCCGTAAGAATACATACGAAGGAGGAGCTTCTCGTCACCATAACACTGCACTTCCAAGCTGCCCGAATGGCATCGCCGATTTTATCTCTCACTACACTATATATATAGTAAGGGCAGCTGTGCTGAAAAACGTGAGGGCACAGTTAGAAAGGAGCGCAGCATCCAGCCACGCTGCTTGCACGCAATTCGCTATTACACTTTTGCACAATAGTAGCATTCCATGCCGCTCAGCTTGGAGTTTGTCTGCCCTAGGTGCGACACAGTTATCTTCTTTTTCTATCACGGAGCATGCTGGAAATCCATAGACTTACTCTGGAACGCGAGCCTGTATTGATATATCGCTACACGCAGATACTCCGCATGTACATCCAATACGAACCCTGATGCTATACAAGCGCCAATTCACCTCGAGGATTTTCGATGCATAAAAATGTCGCAACGAACGTTTTTGTTGCCATTGACGTAATTAGTCACCGTATACCTCCTCGCTACCCATGCAAGTGCAGTCGCTGTCCCTCTTGAGTGAGTATCTTCTCTGTCGCTGTCGATGTTTAACAACGTTGCGCAGCCACTGCGGAATCTAGGCCGATAATTGGGTGGTAGGAGGTACCGGGAACGCAGAAAGTGCTAGAAAAAAATTTACGGTAGAAACCATACTCAATGATTGTCAAAGTCAATGCGAAACATTTCTCCCCTGCACGTGGCGAAAATAAAGCCCGAACGAACGAACGCACTCCCGGGGAAACGCTCGCTGGAGGGCCGTCACACGCGCGGGTCGCGACACCCTGACGACGTACGATCGGAAACAAAGGCGGTCGCATGCGCTTCGCGCCGCAACAAATTCGTCTCCGACAAAGTGATTTTTCAAAGTAAGCCTCTCTGCATAGCGTTTACACTCTTACGCTTCATACTTCATCGGCTTCTTCGGCTTCATACTTCCGAGGGCGCATTGTTGTATCTTCAAGTAGAGAGGCCCACGCGCAACATAACGCAACTAGCGCAACCGAGCTACGTTTACTTGTGGCGCGCACACCCGTACCAGCGATTGGAGCAAGGAGAGCAGCTGGCAAGCCAGTAGCGGAGTCAGTGTTGCCACGACACATAAAAAATAGTAGTCGATTTTTTCGCAACAAATCAGTAGAAATCAGTAGATTTTTGTTTCAGTTTTCGCACTCAGTTTATGAGCTCACGAATTCAGTACTTATATTAGTACTGTGCTGTAGTATTGTAGCTTCTAAGAAATGGTACAAAAATTGACCCCGAGATTCTTGGCGATACTTTTGAAAAACCCGGGGATCCAGAGAGCCATTGTCAAGCACGAATTCAAAAACAGTGAAGCCCTCCGATGTCCTATTCAAAGGCGTCAGATGGCAGTTAGTGCCTGAAAGCTTTAGAGTATAGTATTTTCCAGACAGGGGTAATTGGAGATCGCTGGGAGAGGCCTCTGTGCAGCAGAGGACATAAAAATAGGTTGATCATGATGATCCAGAAATAAGAAAACTTGAGTCCTTTATAGCTTACGCAAATAAACTTTGTTGCGCGTGAACAGGCAACTTTAAAATGGCCATGTATATGACTAGATATGCTGTGAAATTCCACAAGCGGCTGTGCCAGCAAAGCCCCATTAAATGCACTCACGATTATCCTTGTGCGAGTCGTCCATTCTCCTTATCAGTGGCTTGTCAATGTTGAAGCTGTGACATGCTGAAGACGTCATCAGGCGTTTCGTGTGAAGAAGGCCACAGATAGTCTCCGTGCTAAGCTTGTTCCGCAGTTTTGTCTTCAGGTTGTTTACAGCAGAAAATACCCGCTCAACTGCTGCACTAGAATGTGGCAAGCACAGTATAGCTATCACAAACTCGGTCAATGCAGGAAAAGCGGCGCTTCCATCACAATGTTTTTGAGTAAACACGACTGCCCAGAACTCGTGCAACGAGGTAGCTTCGCTTGTCGGGATATCAGCGTTTCTTAAATATCGTCATTCGGTATCCAAAGATTGCAAGGCTTTGCCGAGACTAAATTCGGAAAGGCTTGTGCCAGTGGTGCAAGGGATGCTGCCTTCCCTGTCATGGACACAGTAGGATCTAGGAGTTCGAGATATCTTAAAGCCGGCTCTTGAAAGGGGATACGCTTCAGAACTTTGTCGACACTCTCAATGTAAAAATCAAGGCACCTTAAGCGGAAGAACTGACGTTTCTCAGTGGTAACTTAACATTCTGTGGATGACAATAATGCAGTTGCTTGACCGCTGACGTACATGTCTTCCAAAGACACAAAACATTTGGGGTTCTTGAATTCAACTTTTGCCACCTCAACTCCCTCTGTGCAGGATCGCTTGAGATAACAATCCATAATTGTCCTCACGCAGGCTTCTGCACTTCTCAAGAGCTTGTGCAACTGTGGGGCATCGCTTTGCATTTGCTTGTTCAAATTGTTAAAGAGAGGCAGAACGAAGCTGAGGAACATCAAAAACAACTTGTTCAGAGGATCTTGCAGTCTCTGGTAGATGGTTTCCGATGCCAAAAGCCTTTCTGTAGAAACCGCAGATGCAAAATATGCCTCTAGGGCATCATGCTGCTCTAGAAAGCGGTCGACTGCAGCAAGCAATGAGAGCCACCTTGTTTGACTTGGATGAAGAAGCTTGTGCGGCTTCAGTTCAAGAAGAGCCTGAAATTCCTTCAACGTGCCCTCTCTTTTAGGACTTGAGTTGAAGTAACTGTAGACGTCCCGCACGAGATCTTCAACAACACGTGGAAGTTTTGAGCAAGCGTACGATGCGCACAAGTGAAATGAATGACACGTGCACTTAAGAATGAACAAGCCGGGAACCTCCTTCTTCAGCAGTACCATCACAGAATGTTTACTACCCATCATGACACTTGCGCCGTCTGCAGCATAGCCAACTAGACTGTCTTTATAAGGAACACCCGCTCTCTGAAAAGTACCAGTAAGGGCACTATAAAGGCCATTGGCACTCACATCCGTCACAGGGGTGAGATCAAAGAAGGCATCAGTCACTTAATCTTTTTCGAAAACCCTTGTAACAACACACAAGTGCTTGTTGCAGCTGACGTCCGTTGACTCATCAACCATGACTGAAAATTTATTTTCTCGAAGTAGCCTCCACAGCCGCGATTTGCTCTCCTCGCCTGTCACAACCTTCGTTACCACTGATGTTTTTGTTCTGCTGCAGGCAATCTGCTTTGCAATATCCGAGTCCGGGCAAATTTTTTTCAAGAGCTTTGGCAGATGGTCCATGACCGTAAAGGGCAGGTTGTGCTCGGCGACAAACATAGCCATTCTTACTTCAGCTTCTTTAACCTGTGAAGAGATAGCATTGCTAGGCATTGCTTGCATCAGCGTTGGCTGGGACATAAGCTTTCTTGTATTTTCTTCATGTTTCGCAGATTTCATGTGCCGTTCCAACAGTTTCTTGCCGGAAATCAGGTTCATATCGCATGTTTTGCAGTACGCATAACGGTTGCCCTCCTTGCTTCATTGCAGCCAACTTTGAAACGCTTTCTCATGCTCCCAAGCTTGCTTGTAGTTTTGCTGGTATTTTCTTTTTTTCGGTTTTGGACTGCTCTTCTGTCGGTCTGAAGACTCTGAGCCAGTGTCACTGCAACTTGTCATTATGCTGAAGCTTCCAATACACCTGCAATGCAAGTACCAATGCACCTAATGAGGGGCAAATAAATGACATAAGCATGACTGCCTACTGCTACAAGCAATCTCACCACGCGGTGTCGCGTATTTGTGATGGTATGAAGGCAGTTAGACACGTTGACGAAGTTGAACAATAAACTGTAAGCAGTTTAACTTGTACTAGGAAGAAAAAGTGGAGAGAGCTCGGCGGCACAGCAAGCGCGATCATCGAATTCATTCACCGGCTGCGCCATTCCACTATGTCTACTGGCGTCACCGCACTTCATAGAAGCTAAAACAATGTCGGCCGAGTGAGCAACATAATTTCTTATTCTTAAATACATATGCTTTCTTTACGGTTGAAGCGTGATAACTGAAAGCGCAACACGTCATTCATCAGCAATGCGCAAGCAGTACCAGTCCTATGCAGCTGGTCGACGCTTATAATGCGTGCCGTTTTGTTTTTCGCGTCGGCCCGAAATCTGGCGCCGAGATAACCGGGAATAAAGCACTACAGTAACATTTCTGAAGTTTTGCATGTCCAAACCACGATATGATTATAAGGCATGTCATAGTGGGGGACTGCGGATTAATTTCTACCACCTGCGCTCCTTTAACGTGCACCAAATGTACGGTACACAATCATTTTTGTATTTCGCCCCCATCGAAATGCGGCCGCCACTGGTGGGATATGGTTTCGAAATCACGCACTTTGCAGCGCAACGCCAAAGCCGCTTAGTAACCACGACGGGTGAATCACTAAATTGTTAGTACTAACATATCGAGAACTCAAGACATAGAGATATGACTTACCTGGTGAGCTCGTAATGAAGTGCGCACGCTGAACTTGATGCAAAGCAATGGGTGACGCGATCTGCCACATGCGGTATGTACCGCAGTACACACGCAGCAACCGACAACTTGACTGCACTATTCAGAACTAGTAAGTAGTGAGGTTCTATTCTCCTGTTGAACAGAGTAGACGCTCGAAGCGCCGCATGAAAAGAATCATTGGTTCTGGTTCGATAGTTTTGATTTCATTGTTCTGGTTTCATAGTTGTGGGGTACGGTATAGTGCAACCACTTTCACAAATTCACCGCTTCACCTGTTCCCCACTTTGCTCAAAGACAGAGGTAGCGCCACGTTTGTGAGTCTGGAAACGCAAGAATGTATGTTAACCTCAAAGCTAGCCGCGTCTTTTTTTTTTTTTTTTTTGCTAGGTGGCGTCAGATTAACATAAACTCTTTATTGAAAAGTAGCAGCTTTTGCTTTCGTTTCAGTAGAAAAGCAAGAAAATAAATAGATTCAAGCGCTTTATCACTGAATCAGCAGAAAATTTAAAAAATCAGTAGATCTACTGATAAATCAGCAGCCGTGGCATCACTGAGCGGAGTGCAAGTGGGCTCTTGGGAGAGCGCGCGCATGGGCCTGGAGCAAGGAGGGGCCGAGCCATAGGGTTTCATATTACTATAACTAGAGGGAAACCTGGCGCTGTGATCGCTCAATCATCACGGGAATGATGGGAAGTACAGGCTATGGATTGACATTCTGTTGACTGGCGAATTAGTCTACAGGTATTTTTTTGGCAGTTTTGGTTTCGCTCCAAGTGAAACTGCTGTAACCCGCAGTGGGACAGTGCTACGCAAGGCTCTCTGCCTTTGTTCTGTTGCTCGAAGTGGCGACAGCGCACTGTCCCAGTGGCTGGGACGATGCTTGTGTCGCACTTAAAGATGCCTAGAACGTCATTTGAGCGGTGGGAGGTACAGCTGACCGGCGATACCATGGAGGGACAAGAAGCTCTCGTCCAGCAAGTACGTCAAGCAGCCATGGCCAGTGGAGTCCTGGAATGAGGACACCACCCACTCGACCTCAAGAGCAACGACCTGGATGGTCCAAATAAATGTTCTCTCTCTCTCTCTCTCTCTCTCTCTCTCTGTGTGTGTGTGTGTGTCGCGGTGTGGTGTCGAAGTCCTGACGAGAAAGCGACGGCATCGTAAACGTTGAACGAACGTGTTTTGGTTTTTTAAATGTGTTAGGTTGGCGCAGTAACGCTACGTGCTTTATGAAACTTCAGAAGAGCAAAAAAAACTGATACAAGACATACACAGTTGTACTTCTAGTGACTCGACAATCAAATTTGATGGAGGGCTTCATTGCGCATTGCTCGTTTATGTGCTCATTGAAATGTGTGTTTCAGGACATTTGAGAACACAAACTTACTGGTTGCTGCTTCCTGGCTGTAGCCTGCTGTCGCAAAATGAGCAAGTGTAAAGCCACGCCATTACAGCTGCTGGCGCACGCGTCAGAAATGGTACGTCAATATAAGATACGACGAAGCATGCTCGCAGTAGGCCACAAGCATCCTAGCTAGCACTGTGGCAGATGTGCTTAAAAGTACTTGAAGACGTTCAGCAATCGTGACAGCCGACGCAGCCTTTCGAAAGAGCGAGAGAGTTCGCAAGTGCCTGTCGTCTGCGAGAAAAGACTCGCGTTCTCAGAGAACAGGCGTCGTAGCAGACGACACTTGTAGCATTCTTTTCAAAGGCGCAACAGTTCCTCCAACTACAAAATTTTTATTTCCACGAATACTTCATGAGTATTCTTATATAAGTACATGCACGGTTGTAATTGCTGTTGCAAAAATAAATAAATAATTTTTCTCTGGCACAAAATGGGGAACAGAATTACCGAAGAATGCATACCCTGGTGTGCCCTGGTGGTAAACTGTGCTTCAATCTCAAAGCCATACAAAATTTATGTGATGTGTTGTGGATTATATAAGACACTGCAGAAATAAAATTAGATTTTAGGCGATAATATTAGAGTATAGCATCATTTACTGCACCGCAAGCAAACGCCACTATTCTAAAGATCGAAGTCAATCCGAAGCCTGTACTTCCCATCATTCCCATGCAGGTTGAGGCAACGCTCAGGAGAGCACTAGCGCCACATTTTCCTCGAGGGTATTTATTTATAAACTCTATGGGCCGAGCCAACAGCGGCCAGCGAGGCGCGGGCGCATCGGCGACTATCTCTGTGACCTCGGACAGTCTCGCGCTTCACCTTGGCTCCGACTAGGCAAAGAAATGAATCTTACTTAAAAAAAAGTCTATAAAGATATATATGTATTTCTGTTGCTCAATGCGTGCTACATAAAAGTGTTTTGCCTAGTGTCAAAGAAGCCTACGAATACAGGCAAAATAGCCGCGTGAGTGGCCGCTCGAGGCACTTTGCGTGCATTCGCGGGCTTCTTTGACACTCGGCAAAACACTTTTATGTAGCACGCATTGAGCAACACTTAGCTGTACCGGTGGTTTTTCATGTTGCCCTACAATTGCCTGATTGACACTTCTCATGATCTAGGTATATTTGAGAAGGTGAGTAATTAAGACTATTTAGGTAATTAGGCGGCATGTAAAAAAATAATCTGAGTATCTCCAAGTGACGGCAAACAGCATTACCTTGGCTCTGTGCAGCTACGTGGTATTTGCGTATTTTAAAATCTTGGTGCATGATTGTTGGGACACCCTGTATATACCAGGGACGTTCCGAAAGTAAGATTCGTCATTTATTTTGACACAGAAACATTATTGCCAAAAAGATTACTATGTCATAATGGACTATACACCTTGCACTATTTTTCCACATAGTCGCCACCAACGTTAACACATTTGTCGTAGCGTGCAATCAGTTTGAAGAAGCCACTCTGGTGAAACTCGGTAGCCTGCGCTGCAGGTTATTGTTGCACAGCCTGCTTCACTTCAACACTGTTTTGGAAGTGAATATATTTTCACAAATCGGATTCCCATAATCGTTATTTGCGAACCCAACGTACTTACTCCCATCAAATTGTCAGGGTACGAACCATTTCTTTCGTCGATGTGCACAGAGCACACCAAAGTTGTCGTGTACATCCGCACGGATTTTACGTATGCCCACCATGCACTACAACCGCATGATAACAATCAATATGTCTGCCTACGTGTAAGAGAGAAGCAAGTGTCATTCACCCTCCATTGGTGTCTACATATAACCGTCAAGTCGATTTGAACGCGAAAGGCTTCGAGACATAACATTGCAGACCAGTGGTCCTTGGATTCTAACGGAAGATTTCAACGCCCATCAGTACTGTTACTGTGGGGTAGCTCGACAATCAATTCCAGGGGCAGGAATCTGGTGTCGTTCGCCTCTGATCAGGACCTTTGTGTCATGAACGATGGCAGTCCTACATACCTGCGAGGTCTTAAATACAGCACTTGCCTGGATTTGTCTTTGGTATCACGACGCTTCAGTTCACAAGTTCAGTGGTTTTCAGACATAGAAACACATAGAAGTGACCATATCCCTACCTATTTTCGGATCGAGGGGCTAAACAGTTCTACCTCATAGAATGCAGTACGAAGAATCGACTGGACTAAATTTAAGCTACACATGGAAAATACATGCAGAGAAGACCTTGGCCGCAGCCTGGTGGATACAATCGCAGAGGCAATGAGGGAAGCTTAATGCCTCCTAACGTTGAGAGCAAACCGTTCCCAATTTGACGTAGAACTGGAGAGGCTAACCTCACTTCGACGACGCACTGAAAGAGGATACATGCGCAAGAAGGCAGTTTGTGACCTCAGAATGGCACGGCGAACACAGAAGAAAATTCAGCGCCGTTTGGACAAATTGCAGAAACAACGCTGGAAGTCGTTTTCTGAATCATTGGGCCGTCGCAAATCACTTTCATACATCTTGACTGTTTGTGGCCTGCGCTCATCTCCGCAACAGTGACATACTTTCACGGCCTTCGCCCTACGTCACTGCCAGACGCAACTTGAGGTGGCGAATGATTTTTGTGCGCAGATTGCTGGCGTGTGTGTCACCCCCAACGCGGAAGACGTGAGTGTCGTCCCTGTGTCTCGCGTCCCAGAAATGGAAATTCCATTTTCTATGGAAGAGCTGAACGCCTCTTTGGCTGCTTCTCAACGCTCTTCTTCACCAGTGCCCGACGGCATCACCTATACAGCTCTTGCCCATCTTGGACAAGAGGCAAGGCAAGAGCTGGTAAGTTACTACAACCGCTCATGACATGATGGCAACGTTCCTCAGCAACGGAAGATTAGTAGGCTCGTACCTCTACTCAAACAAAGAAAGTCGCCTTTCGACCTAACCTCATATCGCCCTGTTGGTCTGGCAAGCTGCATAGGGCAAGTAATGGAAAATATTATTCTTACAAGCCTGGAATGGTATCTTGAACGTCACAATGTGTACCCTGACTCCATGACAGGTTTTCGGCGAGGCAGGTCATTAATAGATAATGTTATTGACCTATCAACATTCACACACCAACAAAATCGCCTGAAGCGCATATTAGTGACCCTCTTTGTTGATGTGCAAGGGGCGCACGACAATATTATGTTACACATGAAGCGATCCTCGAATTATTGGAGGCTGTTGGTATCGGTGGCCGAATGTCTCTGTGGTTCCGCGACTATTTGACCAGAAGGTCTTTCCTTGTTCTGACCGAAGATGGCCCAACTGCCAACTATTTTATACACGGTGGCGTCCCACAAGGCGGGGTATTGAGCCCTCTGCTCTTTAACCTAGATATGGTTGGCCTTGCTGAAATATTACCCAAGACAATTCACTTATCAATGTACGCAGATGATATTTGTCTTTGGTCTTCTGCAGTGGCGCGTCTTCAAGTGCACGCAAGAATTCAGCGGGCAACCACCCAAACCTGTTCGCATCTCTGCAAACAAGGCCTTAGACTGTCCATCGAAAAATGCTCGTTTATCGCGTTTACGTGCAAACCCATGGCACCGTACCTTGTTTCTCTCAATGGCCAGGCTATCAAATACCAGAAGTCTCACCGCTTTTTAGGTATCATTATTGAGAGGGATCTTTCATGGAGCCCCCACTGCGTCTACCTGAAGCGGAGCCTAATTTCGATTGTACATATACTGAGGTTCCCGTGCGGAAAAACCTGGGGCATGTCAGTACGGTCCATGCTGCAGCTGTGCAGAGCACTGTTTCTGGGCTTTTTACGGTACGACTTGCCAGTTTTGGCGAACAAATGTAAAACAAACATTCGTACCCTCAAAAGTTTGCAAGGCCAGGCTCTACGGACATGTCTTGGACTACCACGATGCGCTTCGACTCACGCAACAATCATGATTGGTACTACTTTGTTCCAACATATATAACGATTGACAGCCTTAGAGAGCACATTCGACATCTGTGTCGCGTACCCAGTCATTATATTGCTGTTTTGCCTGCACAAAGACCTCAAGCCACATTTTCTAAACTTGTTGCGACACATCAAGGCTACCTTCCGTCAGGCTTTACACCAGCAGAAATACCACTGTTACCCCCGTGGTTCCCACGACGACTACAAGTACGCCTCACGATTCCGGGAATAACGAAGAAGACCCGTCATTCAATAGTGGATCTACGTCAGTTCACGCTGTTCTTACTGAACGAGACATATGAAGAAAGAACGTACATTTACACCGATGGATATGTCTCAGCCACCAGCTCTACAGGCGCTGTTATCATTTCGGCCTTACAAATTACAATTACTTTCAAAGTGTGCCACATAACGACCTCTACGGCAACAGAACTTGCCGCTCTATGTGCCGCTGTTAATTACATTGCACAAGCCAAATCTCGAAAGTGGGTCGTTTTTTGTGACTCCAAGGCAGCCCTTCAGAGTCTGCAGTCAGCCTTACGACGCAAGACCCATTACCAACTGGTGTTTGACACCGGAGAGGTTCTACATCAAGCCCTCATAAACGGACATGACATCATCTTTTAATGGCTTCCGGGGCAATGTGGCATCGTCGGAAATCACCCTGCTGACGATGCCGCCCGGTCAGCCCATAAAGAAACCCTGGCACTTCCTATACCCTTATCAAGGACAGATGCTGCGAGGGGTCTTCGTTTACTTGCTCAAACCAAGACTGAAGCTTTGTGAAACACCCCGATTTTCTCCAACTGCCATCTTCACCGGTTGGATCCTTCATTGAAGCTGCAGATTTCATCGTGCTTCTCCCGCCGTGATGCAACTTACTGTGCCGCCTCTGATTAGGGGTGACATTTACGAAAGCCTACTCATTCCTTATTGGAATGTCCGACACACTGATCTGTGACTCCTGCAACTGTGAAGCACGTGTTGTGCTTTTGTGATCTCTATGACAACGAACGCTACGTTCTTCAGAGGGTGTTAAACTGATTAGATAACAGACCATTTTCAGAAACTAAGATTCTTGGACCATGGCCCCATGCGTCGCAGGCTTACAAAGTGACGCGGGCACTGCTACTTCTTATCAAAGCGACTGGCCTCAGTGACAAATTATAGGGGTGAAGCTATGGACATCCGCATGTACTCACACCGATAGTGCCTTCTTACCTTCCTCCCTTTTGTTTGCTTCCCTTAAACCCCTTCCCCTGTGTAGGGTAGCAAAACGGACACGCGTCTGGTTGACCTCCCTATCTTTCCTTCCTTCCTTTTTATCCTCCTCCTCCTCCTCCTCCTCCTCCTCCTCCACCTTTGGAAGTGACGTCCCGAGAGTCTGGATTTCAATGCAGGGAACAGGTGCTCATTCATAACAGATAACAGCACGAACTTCCATTGGTGACTACGTTGTCAGCACACGTCTGTCTTCCATCGTGATTTGTGCTGGAATAACCTTGGGCAAGCCGGTTTGCTGTTACTCTGTCTTCTTCAGCGCTCTGCGCATACGTCATTCCTCTTCCGCAACGATCCTTCCGTCGTTGAATCAGCAGGGGGGGGGGGGTGAATTCTTATGGCGATTCTTTGTTTTACCTGGTGTACCATCTTCAAAAAAATGACGAAACTTACTTTCGGAACAGCCCTCGTATCCTTTGCGCTGCGTCGAAAGTGTTTGAATCTGTATTGCATTCCCTGCTTTCTGTTAGTGCTAAGAACGTTTTAATAGATGAACAGCATGTATTCTTATCAGGGCTCCCCACAACATCGAACTTGGTCTAATTTATGACCCATGATTCCAGGGTGGTACGAAGTAGGGGCCAATTAGACACTATTTACTTTGATATAAGTTAAGCATTTGATGTTTCTCATGAGCTCCTTATTACAAAGCTCACGCAAATGGACGTAACTTCTTCCATCACTGCCTTGGTATCTAATTACCTAAGCAATTGATAGCGTTTCGTTGGCATTATTGGGAGCTCTATTAGCTGTGAGGTCACTAGCGTAGTTCCTCAAGGAGCCTTTTGGCCTTCTTCTCTTCCTACTGTTCATAAACGACATTTCGTCTGCAACCAACGACTTCAAATTATGTAAGACTATCAACAGTTTTCATAACTGCATTGACCTCCAAAAAGACATTTTTTTTTCACTCTCAAACTACTGCAGAGAGCTACTCCTAAATGCTTCGAAAAAACTATTGTATAAATTTATACACGGAAAACACACGATGTGCAATTTTCATACGCCCTTCGGGATCCTCCATTGCTTAGCGTCGACGAAATGAAAGATTTTGGTGTGTACATCGACAAAATGCTAACTTTCTCTTCACACGCTAAATATGCCGAACAATGTGCCCTTCGCGCTCTTGGTATTGTTCGTCATACATTGCACGACTTGCACTCCCCTGCTGCCTTTCTGAAATTTTATTCTACTGTGCGTCTACTAATACAGTATACCTCTATAGTTTGGGGCGGAACGTGCAACTCTAATTCTAACCTCATTGAACGCGTACAAAATAAAATGATATCTATTTTCAAGCACCGCTCCTGCCGTTCTGGCGAACATATCCAGCCTTCTCAAATATACCTCAACTCACACCTATAAAATCAAAATGTATTAAATCAGACCTGTTGCTTCTCAATAAGGTGGTCCATGGCATTATACACTGCCCAAAACATCATATTGTGCAATTTTCGCACCGAAGAAGTATACCAGCCAACGTTCCACATTTTCTGCGAGGCCTTGTTGCATTCACTGTCCTATGGCTCGACAAAAAAAAAAGCAAGTAATAAGTATTCTGCCTGTATTGACATACTTCAAAGTTCACTTTAACTTTCTGCGATTTGTATAAATGTAGATAATCATGTTGTATGATTAGCCCTTTTTTTAAGCCCGCCTCCTCGTTTCCTGTTTCCCTATTTGTTTATATTTTCCTATCTCACATTGTTTCGTCTACCACATTTGTCTTCTCTGTACATATTGTCTCCCGTATTACTTAAGTGCAGCAGTACGAAGGTTCCGTAGCTGTTCCTGGGCACTAAATAACCATTTCGTTATTATTATTATTATTATTATTATTATTATTATTATTATTATTATTATTATTATTATTATTATTATTATTATTATTATTATTTCTTGTCCACCACCGATTGGTCACTGGTTACAGACAAAACCAATGTTTATGACCAAGCAGATCAGTTTACGGAGCTTGTTTTGAGCAGAATGCGCAAATGCATTCCCCACTATACAGACCAAAACGCTCCAAATATCCCCACTGGTTTTCGTCTGAACTCATGATTGCCCGAAAACATAAAGATCGCGCGCACAGAAAACACAGAATTACTGTTCCTAACGAGTGGAGAGAAGAATTCTGTTTTTTTTCGGGCTCTCTTTAATGCCTCTATAAGCAGGATCAAGACTCGTACATTGCCTTCTTGGAAAAGAGCGCCTCCTAACGGCTGGTGGAATTTTGGAAGTACATCCATAGGCGCTCTAATATACGTGGAGAATGTTTTCGCCTGCTTGACTCTAGAGGAGTAGAAGTCCAAGCAGTCGCGGATTTCTCTGCTGCCCATTTCTCATCATTATATAAAGCAGCAGGTCTCAACGCTGCAGTCAGTCAGCAGCACATGACGGTTCCTACATCTAGTGCTGTGTTATTTGGTGAAAACCTCATCCACGAATGCCTTAAGCGCTTGAAGCCTTCCATATTCTGTGGCCCTGATGGCATTCCCTCCGCAATTCTAAAAACTTGCCGCAGTATATTTGCTCCAGTACTGACAACTATATTTAACAACTTTTTTACTACTTCCACCTTCCCTCACATGTGGAAAACTGCTCGCATTTTACAGCGACGCTGTATACCTCTACTGCCGACGGAAATTTTCCAGTCGTTGCTGTAAGCGAAAAATTCCCCATACGTGGGCCGATGCCGGAGGTAGTGCAATGCCGGGCCGACCCACGGCGGAGGTGAAGCAGGCGTCAAGCACTCCTCATACGTGGGCCGACCCCAAAGATAGTGCGATGCCGGGCCGACCCGTGGCGGAGGTGCAGTTCGCCGTTAAGAGGCCCACATACACAGCTTCGCTGGTCATGCTTTTTCACAGAGTGGAAAGGCACCAAGTTTTTAAAGCGAAGCTTTCTTTGCCTCTTCCTTCGACTTTCCCACTGCTGCTGCTGTGGGCTGCTGCTGTCGCACACACCGCGTTGGGGGTGGTTCAGAACGTGTATATAGACCGTTTTTTCGTAGGCGCCGCCATATTGTGAATGCAGTGGCGCCGCCTATGAGCAGCGCCATACTGGCTTGGGTGAAAGCGGTCTTTTGCATGGCAGGCATACGCTCGGCGGTAGGTTCGTGCGGTCTGTTTAGTATTACGTGCGTCTTCTACGTGGTAAACGATTGTGTGAGGCGTGCTGAACTGGTTTAAGGCGCCATGGCCGGAATTTATGCTGGCGTTGAGGTGGACGGAACACGCAGCGCGATGTGTGCGCGCATATTTGAGCCTACGATCAGCCTCGGAGATCAAGTGTGTATTTTTGAATGTTCCACTCACTAATGTGACCGTATTGCAGTATTATCCTCTATTTCTAAACTGCGCTTTAGGAGCCATGAAACATACGCGACGATCATAACAGCGTGGGTACCGTTCTGCTACGATAGGAGCTGTGCTGTTATACTTTGACAAGCGTTCAAACTGTTCGCTGCAGGTTACATTGCGTGACTACTTGGTTGGACGGATGAGGTTTTCACCCATGAATAAAACAGTTTTCGCTATTAATAGCAGCATACCTTACAGTCTGAATTAAGCTTGTCCAGCAAAGCGACCGTTCACGAACTGCGCGAGCGTCCTAAGCAGTATAGTAGGTGCTGGATTACAGATATCTTTGTTCTATATAGCACATGGTCCAAGCATACGGCATCATCGGTTATATATTTATAAACGTTGTGCGGTGTTAGCCCGTTTTCTCTTGCTTTTTAGAGAAAGAGGATGATAACCGAATTTTCTTTTTCGCTTGTGTTCGCTCAGTTCTTTACGACGCACTCACACGTATTGCGGAAATTTTGCGCTAAAAAATAGCCATCGCATTCTTTTTATGCAAACCCTCTCATATATTATGGATAAAAGGCAATGCCGAAGCACACAGCTTATATATGTATCGTGCTGGCTCACCAACCGCAGTGATCGCTGTGTTGAGCAGTGCCATGGGCCTCATGCAGCAAGGCTAGCGTAGACATATGGTAATTTCAAGCGTACTAGACTTGAAATGCATGAGAACGATGCCAGTGTATCACAAATATTTGATAGCGCCTGCCGCTCAGATGTTTCGTGGTTGCCTTAGGTTGGCCGTGCACGAGCATGCGCTCTTATGTTTTATGTTTTACTCCCTACGCCAATCGATCAGACAGTGTGCTGATTTACCATTTAATGGTGATAATACAGAGATGCCGGTTTTCTTTGTTGAATTAAAATCGATATAAGCAAAATAGTAAACAACACATACACGCACCGCGACTGATAATGCGCGTACACCGCGGCTGATTATGCGCGTCACATTTTTGCGCCCCCAAGACATATTTCTGCCTACAGTAGTTACCGATGCACCGAAAGGCTTCCCTGACGACCTTATTATATAAACGAGCATGGCGTAAATTTCACAAAGATCTAAAACATCTCGAAATCGTTCCGCAGCACGCGACAGCAATACTTTCAAGCAGCGCCGCGCCGGATCGCCCAAGCCAGAGAGGAGGATAGGCTCTCCGCGCGCTTTATCCTCCTCGCCCGATGAGACGGTCTATATATATATGACAGGCGCGAGTCAGAGAGGAAAGGCGACGGGAGAAACTCGTTTTCACCCCACAGCGTCGAATGTGCACAATGCCCACGGGAGCTTCCTGGCCGTCGCCACCTTAGCCGCTTGACAGCTGTACTTATCCGTGTCTCCCCTCAGAAGCATTGCAGGAACTGCAGCGCTTCCCTTTATACTAACGTGTGACGCCAGAGGGGACGCAGATAGAACTCTAGCGAGGAGACGAAGAGAAGAAGGAGAGGCAGGAGAAGAGACAGTTCCCATATTAAAAGGACGTGAGACGTGAGAAGGCAAGGAAACCCCACTACTATACGACAGCGGTTGCGGGGAAACGGGATAAGCTTAAGTTCAAGGTACGGTACAGTACATTGCTGCTCTTTCTGAAAAATAAGCGCTATGCAAATATGTCAAGCAGGCAACTTACGCAGGGCGTGCAGAAGCAGAGCCGCATTAATTGAGGCGCACCGCCGGGTCCAGGAGACACCACGGAAGCGGTCGACCGTCAAATCAAAACTTCTGCGCCCGCAGCGTTAGCTTTGCGGCTATGGCATTGCTAGAGGTCGTGGATTTGATCCCAATCGCGGCAGCCGCATTTCGACGGGGGCGAAATAGAAAACGCACGTGCACTTATATTTGGGACATGTTAAAGAACATCACGGTGTCAAAATTAATCCGGAGTCCGCCACTACGGCGTGCCTCATATCCGATTGTGGTTTTGGCACGTACAGCCCCATAATCCAATTGATGTTTAATACTTCTGCCGCAATGCGCTGTGCCATGTGAGGCAATGACTATGCTCAACCCTCTCAGAGGTTAAGAAATATGGCGCACAATAACGCCTCAAGCAAACACCTCTCTCTGTGTGTTCTGTGTACTACGCAGACAAACAGCAATGGTGCATGCAAGGTAACGTTTAACATCAACTCACCACTTTGGTGTTAGCCTACACGTTGAAGAAATTAAGCTTTAGCCGTCAACATCATCGCTAATTATCGTCAATCGAAGCATCCAGCACGGAAAGCTTAGCTTACATCGATTCCCACAGTGCGTGGGATCTGCATAATTTTTTTTCCAGTGTTTAAGTCTGGCTGTAAAACCGATGTCTCGAATTATCGCCCGATTTCTCTTCCCTGTACCTCGTCTAAGATTTTTTAGTTTGGTCTTCACAGCATATTGTTTTTTACTGTGATGAGCTCACTCATTCCGAATCAGCATGGATTTCTCACCGGCTGCTCCACTATCACAAATCTCGCAAGTTTCAGGACAGAGATCTCCGCGCCAGTACTTCGAAGAGGGCAAGTTGACATCGTTTCCTGTGACCTTAGCAAAGCCTTTGATGTAGTCTGCCACTCACTGCTTCTGATCAAGCTTACGGAGTGTGATATTGAGTCGTAAGTTGTCAATTTCTTGCCCAGTTATCTTCTTGATAGATCATGTTATGTTAACGTCGATGGCCAGACGTCTTCTTTTTACATGGCACCTAGTGGCGTCCCTCAAGGATCAGTAGTAGGACCACTCCTTTTAAAAAAAATTATTAATGACGTTCATTCCGTTATTTGGAACTCTTTTTTTCCGTCTGTATGCCGATGACATCAAAATGTTAAAGAAACTTCACAGTGTTGAAGACTGTCGCACCCTGAAGTCGGACCTGCTTTCTTTTTCTAAATGGTGAAAAGATAATAACCTCCCCTTGAATGCGGCTGAGACCAAAGTCATGACTTTCACACACAAAACAGCAAGCATTTCTTTTTCTTATTCTGTATATTCTGTACCGTTGTGTAATATCTGTGAGATCAATGATCTCGGTGCACTTTTTGATGCCGCCTTCCACTTTTCTGCTCACACTAAACGCGTCGTTATGCGGGGTATGTGCTCTCTTAGCTTTGTTTGCAGACTATTGAGGGAATTCAAGTCCACTACCCCCGTTCTGAAATTTGCAGATAACTATTTGTCTTCCTCAACTTGAATATACATCGGTCGTCTTGAATGGCTTTTCCAGATCTAACAGTGACATTATAGATCGGGCCCAGAAAAATGTTTCTAAGCATATATCAACACCACTTTGCAAACGCTCACATTGGACCTTGCTCTAACACTGTTGGATTATTGTCATTACCCTTACTTCGCTACCGACGTAATCGCGCTGACCTTCTGTTTCTCTTCAAACTAATTCACGGTATCCTCACCTGTCCCGAACTCCTCAATTGTATCATGCTTCGTATTCCGCGCAAGATCACCAAACAACATAGACCTTTCCATGTCCCTGCCTGTTATCAACGACGCGCGACCGTCCACAGAATGCAGTGTGTTTATAACGCTTATTTCCATCATCTTGATACTTTTCATAACTCGCTGTCATCGTTCTTTTCCGCGCTTTCCCTTATTGTGTCATAGTTTCATGCATTGTTACACTGCCCTTCTCCTCATCCTTTTGTATTTACATTGCGCTTTATTGTATCTACACTGCTGTTTTCACAATTGTTCTTTTTATTCATTGCTTTTTTAAAAATTATATTCCCCTGCAGTGTTTGTTTCTTTTTTGTTTTTGGGTTTCAATGTATGCGTGCGCCAACACTCAGACCTTAGGGTTGTTCCTGGGCACCTTAAATAAACAAGATTGGTTGATTGATTAATTGAGCATAATAATAATCATCATCATTATTCTTTTACGCTATCGCTGCCTTATGATCCTTCGGACCCTATGCTTCCATATATATAGAAACCCGTAAATTTTCCGCAATTCTATTTTTACTCCGAACAGTTCTCGGAAAGCGCGTCGGTGTTCGTGTGGAGCTGCATACTTGCGTTGGCACTGTTCCTGGCGTGCGAGGCTCCCTTGGGTCGCCTGGACAAGATCATCTGGGGCCAGCCACCGCAGAAGAAAGAGAAGCCCATCAACGGTATACAAGATCCCACGCAGTCAAAGGAGGCTCCTTAATGGTTGGATTTTACCAAATAAAGAAAGGAAAGAAATGGAAAATGTAGCGGTAGTAATCGCTACATTTTGTCATCTTAGACATAATGTTGTTTGTTGTTTTAGTAACTGTACATAAATAAGATAGTAGGCTTCGTCATAGTCGGCTTTCTCAAGACACAGTTAAGGAATAAAGGCGCTGTCTTCCACATTATTTCCCATGCGTGCTCACCAAGGCAGCACCAACACACAATGCCAACAAGAAAGTTAAACAAAAAGGCTAATAAGAGGAGATTTCACCTTAGGCAATCCGTGCAAAACACTTTTGCTGTACCCCGAGAACCAAACGCAGATGCTGTCTACGTAAATGGACAGTTTACCTGACGTCCGACCAGATTCTCCTGCTTGAGCAAGGCTGGCCATGGTAACATTAGAAATTAACGAAAATAGAACGCATCCTTGCGGGACGCCGAGGGAGAGCTGTCGCTCTTCACTAATCATATTTACGAGTTTAACCCGGGCACAACAATCTCCGCGAAATTATGTACGAATCGGAAAGTGTTCCCTGGGACAGCTATGGCTTGGAGCATAAGCCAGCATAATAAAAGGGGAAAACATTAAATTATGGTGTTTCACGTGCCAAAACGACTTTCTGGTTATGAGGCACGCCGTAGTGTAGGACTCCGGAAATTTCGACCACCTGGGGTTCTTTAACGTGCACCTAAATCTAAGTACACGGGTATTTTCGCATTTCGCCGCCATCGAAATGCGGCCGCCGTGGCCGGGATTCGTTCCCGCGACCTCGTGCTCAGCAGCCCAACACCATAGCCACTGAGCAACCACGGCAGGTTAATGAAAGGGACTCAGAGACACTCACAAAATATATTTTTTTTTTGCTTGGGGCCTCACTCGGACTCAGACTCACCAGAATTCGACTCAGCCGGGCTCAGCCAGAGTCATGGCGTTTTTCACTGGTCGATCTGGAGCGGCCGCCGAAATCCTCGAGCGAGCGCTCGGGTTTCACAAATCTGAATCGGCCAGCGGAGCGCAAGAACGCTCCGCGGGGGATCACACAGGAAGTCTGCTTACACGTGACACAAACCGGTTCCAGAAACCATGCCCGACTTTCGCTCTGTACGTTTCCACAGCAACCAAACTCGCCGTCTCCCGTGCGTAATTTGACCGCGGCAGTCGCAAAGTCCTTCATTTCCATGTCGCGCCCGCAAGGATTGTGCATGGACAACGTGCATAGAAGGCTTCGTACAGCATCTACGTCACCTCGTAATCGCTGAACGCGAGCTCTGCTGCAGCACTGAACGCAGCCATGTTGCGAAGCACACAATAATGTAGTGCGTACCGACCGGCTACCGATTTCGCTTGAAGACGGAAGTGACGCGAGCTATTTCCGCCCGAATCCGCGCCTCGGCGGCGGAGCAAGTGAGAGCGATCCGGCGCGGAGCGAGTTGATCCGAAACGGCCAGTGGAACGCGCGAACCCGCTCCAGATCGACCAGTGAAATTCGGATTCGTTGCCGCGGAGCAAGAAATCCTGCTCCGAATCGACCAGTGGAAAACGCCGTCAGATTCGTCAAAATTCGGCTGTGCCAGGCTCGCTCGCACTCAGACTCTCCGAAATTCTACTCAGCCTGGTCCACTCGGAATTAGATTCACCAAGGCGAGACTCAGCCGAGTTCACTTGTATTCAGACTCACTTGAATCAGACTCAGTCAAGCCCTTTTAACTAACGGACTCACACTCACTAGAGTCAACTTAGATTCACAGAATTATGGAGAAACTTAAAATAACAAAATCACGTGCTCAGACTGCATTCAAACTTGTGAAGTCGCCCACTCACTTGAGTCGAACTCGCAGGTTTATATCTCATCTGAATCACCAGCTCAGTAAAAAGCTCACTGATTGGGAGCAATGAGAGCTGGCTTCAGAGTCACTTTCACACCCACTTATGCTCACACGCGCCGCCACGCTCTCAGTTGCACACTCGGACTGAGGCTCGCACTGCTGTACTCACACACACAACACACAACACACACACAACACACACACAACACACACACAACACACACACACGCACACGCACACGCACACACACACACACACACACACACGCACGCACACACACGCACACCATCAACTCATATTAACACGCACTCCTTCACGCGTGTGATCACGTCCACTACTCCCGCTCATCGGCATTCACTAATATTCAAATTCACTTCCATTTATACTAAACTCAATGATGCTAAGTCGCGCTCACACTCAAGCGCACTCATGCTGACTCACCGCTATGCGTACTTCTTCCCGCTTACCCAGTCAGTCTGAATCTAAATTATCCCTATTCCACCAGTGCACTTAAGTGCGTGCGAGACTGAGTGAGTCTAGGCGAGTACAATGAATGGTAATTTAGTGAGACCATGTGGATATGGAGCATTTTCGGGCGTGGAGATACGAGTTAGCGAGTCTGCCTCCTACGTGATGCTATTCGTGAATTCGTGAGACAAATGTGATGCTGAACTTAGGCGATCTGCGATGAACCTGAGACTGTAATTACGAGTGGTGCCCGTGCGATCCACCAAGCTTGTGCGAAGCAATGTGGATGAAGGGATTGTGTCATTTGAGCCAAAGTTTCAAGACGTAAGCTGTCAAGTGGTAAACTGTGTACCCAAGTTCTTGTGAAGTGTGCTTGAGTTACTCATTCCGTATACCGTATTAACAAACGCGTTCCTACGATAAAACCGTAAGAGCATATTCCAGCCATTCGCGATATTGAACATCGTATTGGTGGAGGCAGCCGGCCAATGGCAAATAACCTTTCGGAACAAAAAAAAGGGAAACAAAAGAGAGGAGGAGAAGCCAAAAATGAAAATTCCCACTCATCTAACGTTAGGTTCGTTGTCTATGTAAGCAACAGCTCGCGCACTACAAAAGACGCACTGCATACTTCAGTGACGAACGTGCCCCTCAGCCCCCATGGTGGACCTTGCAGAGAAAGCGGTACTTTTAGTCAGCATTTCAACGCTCTCAATCGCAAAGACACGACGTGCTTGACATTGCGGAAACGCGCCAAAGCGCGTTTCTGCGAGGTCAAATTCGCTGTGCGCGAAAAAACACGCACAACCAATTTCTGGTTGTTGCCAAAGAAGGGTCATACCTACTACGGGAGATTGGCCAAGCAGCAGGTGGTTTTGCAAGAGGTCTTATTAACGCGATAGCGTTAAGGAGCCGGTGTCACAGAAAATACGGCGTCGGCATCCCGGGCGTTTAGAAAAAGGTTATTTCAACAAAAGATGATACGAACACTGAGTCACAATCGCGGCACAATTCCACCAGGACGATAACATATAGAAAAAACGAAGCATTGTATACACGACACGTTTTCAGAGTAGTGTCCGAGTCCTCACTCACTCATATAACCACATAGACCCACGGAAAGGCACAGTAGCATAAACTAATTGTCACATGTATAAAATTTTATATAATTTTTTTATAAGATTTCCCGAACTGGGTCCTCACAAAAGTCGATGAATCACCAGAACTTTTGAGCAATATCATGTGCACAGATGAAGCCAACTTTCGCAGAAACGGCCACGTAAACTTTCGTATTGCACACTATTCAAGCGTCTCCAATCCACACTAGGTAAAGCGCAATCGGCACCAGTACTAGTGGTCGTACAATGTGTGCTGTGGAATTCACGACGGTGCTATAATCAGTTCCATCTTCTTCGATCCCACACTGACTGGACATGCACGAAGCTACCACATCCTGTTCCGGGGACGAGCTGGCTGCCAAGCTCAAGGAGAAGTGCCTTCCTATAAAGCACGGAGACGAGGAAGACCGGTTTCCCGACTACCTCGGCCCAGCCCGTCCGGAATTGGACGAAGACTTCACCGTGGGGGAAATTAGACAAGCCATTTTCGCGCTCGAGGGGGAGTGTGCGCCAGGTGCCGACAGAATCATCAACAAGATGCTGCGGAACCTTGACGACGGTTCGATCGGGTACCTCACCAAGAAGATCAACGAGACGTGGAAAAACGGCAGCGTCCCAGAGCAATGGAAGACCGTCAACGTCGTCCTGATCCCCAAACCCGGCAAGGCTCCGAACGTGGACAACCTCCGACCCATCTCTCTTACCTCCTGCGTCGGGAAAGTGGCGGAGCACGTCGTCCTGAGCAGACTAAACAGATATCTTGAAGAGAAGAACATCTATACTCACAACATGATTGCCTTCCGTGCCGGCCTCTCGTCGCAGGAGGCCATAAAGATGATCAAACATCAAATCATCGATGGCAGTACCAGAGAAACCAGAGCCCTGCTCGGACTCGACCTCGAGAAGGCGTTTGACAACGTTCTCCGCAAATACATTCTGGCCTCCGTCGCAGACCTCCGAGCTGGGCCCCAGACTATATAACTACGTCCGTTCGTTCCTGACTGGGAGGAAAGCGAAGCTGCGGATCCGCGACTTTGTCTCCGACGAGGTGCTCCTGGGCCCACGGGGCACGCCGCAAGGCTCGGTCATTTCGCCTGCTCTCTTCAACATCTGCATGATCGGCCTCTCGAAGAATCTGGCCCATGTTGAAGGTATCAAACACACCATCTACGCAGACGACATCACGATCTGGTGCACCGGCGGTAGCGAAGGGCAAGTGCGAAGCGCCATGCAAGAGGCGGTAGACGTCACGGAGCAGTACCTGCTGCCCACCGGACTCAGATGCTCCCCGACCAAATCTGAGCTTCTGCTTTATAGAAAAGAAAAAGGCCGAAGACCCAAGGGCTGGAAACCGGTCTCGGAAAGTGACATTCACCTGTTCACTCGGAGCGGTGACCCAATACCCAGGGTCGACAGCATCACAGTCCTGGGTATGTTCATCGAATCATGCGGCGGCAACGGCACTGCGTTACGCAAGATAATTACGAGAACCGACAATGCTTTTCGCCTCGTCCGAAGGGTCACGAACAGACATCGTGGCCTCAAGGGGGACAACCTGCTTCGGCTCATCAACGCCTTTGTGCTGTGTCACTTTACCTACACGGTGGCCATGCACAACTGGCTCAGAGCCGAGCGGGAAAAGCTTAATGCCCTCATTAGAAAATTTGACAAGAGAGCCCTCGGGCTGCCTGTCAGAACGCACACCGAGGACCTCCTTCGGCTCGGCATACACAATACAATAGAGGAGATAGCCGAGGCTCAGGAAAGGGCCCAGCTAAGTCGGCTGTCCACCACGCCGGCCGGCAGGCGTATCCTCGAGAAGATCGGACTCGCACCCACCAGGAACTTGGCTGAAAACACCCAAATCCCCAGAGAAATAGGGGAGAAGATCGTGGTCGCCCCTTTGCCCCGCAACGTTCATCCCGTTCACAACGCGGGTCGTCGCAAGGCAAGGGCATTAAATATACTAAAGCAAATAAACAATGACAAGATCGAAGCAAGCTTCGTGGACGCAGCTGCATACCGAGACGGCAAGGCTTTTGCGGTTTTCGTAGTGGACACGCTGGGCAAAGTCATCAACTGTGCTTCTGTCCGGACGACGAACCCCAGAGGTGGCCGAGCAAGTGGCCATTGCACTCGCCATGCAAGACGGTTGGAGAGACAGGCTGTATAGCGATTAGAAAGCCGCCGTCAGGGCATTCCAGAACGGCCGGGTAGCAGGTAGTTCAAATCCTGAGAGGCGCCAAACATGGCAACACCTCCATACACTCGATCCTTTGGTTCCCTGCACACGTCGGGGTGATTGAGGGGGTTCCTCTGAACCTCAACGAGTCTGCCCACGAGGCGGCGCGTGGCTTTACCGACCACGCTGCTCTCATATCGGGCGACTCTCTCCCCGGACACAGAGACGCTCCTATCACGCACAACGAAATCACTAAATTCTTTTACTTAGAAGGGTTTTCACGCCGCCTCACTCCAAGGTAAGCAGGCCGCAGGCGGTCACACTCAGACTCCTGCAAATGAACTCCTACCCAAATCCGGCGTCCCTTAACAGCATATATACCGAGATTTATCCGAATTGTTCTTGCGTGGCCTGTGGTGAGGTTGCTACTTTGCCTCATATGAACTGGGAGTGCGTGTTGCTGGGCCCGAAGTTCACCAAGGAAGAGTGGGACGCGCTCCAGCGAAGTCCCGTCTTTGAGGACCAAATCCTGGCCGTCCAGAGCGCCCGTGATCGGGCCGGCAGACTAGATCTGTCAGTCCCGTCGTGGGATTAGCCGGGTGCGCGTTTCATCGCGTTTTGCTGGACCAAATAAAAGTTTATTCACTCACTCACTCACACTGACTGGGCAGCGTTACGTGAATGAAATCCTTGAAGGAGTGGTCGATGAGTTTCTCAGCGAAGTCCCGCTGTCACGTCTTCCACCTCTGTGGCATCAGCAATATGGGGCATCGGCAAACAGCAGTAACCGAGCACGCAACTGACTGGATGGGACTTTTTATGCGCAGTAGATTGGAATGCACGGGCCTCTAAATTAGCGGTGAAAGATCCTGCTTACATGATTCAGACAGACGTCAGATTAGCTCAATGCAAGAATAACAGATGCCTGCCCTAGAGTTTGAGCGTCGGTCATCAAGAAATCACTGAAAATGTGATAAAGCGGACTCAGTAGTGCGTGGCTGCAGAAAGAGACCGATTCGAACACGTCCTATAGGCAGCAGCTGGTGTTCAACAGGACTTACGAATTCATAGATAATAAGGGCACACTGAAATCTGATGTTTTTTTTTTTACTTTTTGTGCAGGAATCCCGATTGCCGATTCGGCTTATTTAGAAGTGGTATATTTTTTTTTCTTGGACGCATCGGTTTTGCCTTTTCTCTATAGATGTGGGTCGCTTCTCGGTCTGTTTGTTCCGCTTTTATTTTTTGGCATGAACCTGTTTATGCAGCGCGCATACACTTTCACGAAAAATAAATCCGTCACTTTAATTTGGTTTCTGGCGCGAAAGCAAGTTTTTGGCGCGAAATACAGCTGCGCGCGCACTGTTTCGATGCGGTGCTAGCAGAGCCAGGATATTGAAACAGTCCATGCCTATTCCACTGCTTTTCGCGTTTCGTGCATAGTCAGCGCGGCGCTTCGGCCGCGTTATCAAGGGGTTATTGTTATCAATGTGATCAGTCGGCCTTGAGAGACGGATAATAAGTGTGACGTAGAATAAGGGGAAGGAATAGCTGCGAAGCCACGAAACCTGCTGTTGGTGCTCCTTCCGTAAGGGATGCGCTGTCTCTTCGGATTTGCGACAGGCAATGCAGTTGTTTTCAATCAGGTTATTTCAGGGCGCTGCTTTATGGATGCGGGTGGGCGTGCACTCGCGTGGTTTTTTCATACTTCGTGAGGTTTCTTTGCCAGTGGGAAAAGAATGTACGGAATTAGTACGTGGCTGAAAACATCGCTGTTATGTCCAACTTAGGGTGCCTGCTAGTGCCTCATTGACACTTTGAAAATTAGGACCGTACTTCTCGAGTTAGATAATTGCTTGTATTTACCGAATAAAATCTCAGTAACGAAAGAATTACTGGCGGCCAGTGCACTGTACTGGAAACAATATGCACTAGGTTTTTTTCGTGTATCGCAACTGCTCTTTTTTTATGTATAGGTGCGTGATAGTAGAGGAACACTATATAATTCACTCAATAACCGAAATGAGGCCAAGCCGAATTCACTCAAAATTAGAATCAGCAGCAGTCATGCGCAGCAGCGCTTATACTCGGAATCGCAGAAAAAGAATGGAGAGTGAGAGGCTGCAGTTTCGCCGGAAAGGCGAAGTAGTATTAATGATAGCCAAGTATGTGACAATTACACGAAGGAAGATTGCACCACCGAGAGGACTGAGGCTGTGAAATTGAACTGTCTCCTACTATGAGGTCTTGTATATACTCATATAACGCCGTCACTTCAGCGCTCAATTCTTCGAGGTCACACGAATTTTCTTCAAGTGCAAGAAATATATATATATATATATATATATATATATATATATATATATATATATATATATATATATATATTTCAGGTTGAGAAAGCTGGTCAAGCCACCCCTCCGGCAGAATGAAAACTCTGCGGTTATGGAAGGAACTCTTCTACTCCAAGAAGAACAACTCCTCTGACAGAAACGACAGTAGCTCAAAGTAGAGCCTCTCCACAAGTGGAAACAGAGCGCGGCGACGATGCCCCGAGGCAACTGCCTCGCACCGGTTACTCCATAGACACTCCCCCGCAATTAAATGTCGCGCGAAGTGGCCACGTGAGCAGCGACCAGGTGTAATAGAACGGTTAACTCCAATGCCCCGGAAACCAGTATGCACAGCCTTCTAAAATACCCTGGCAACGACGCATTGCAGCAGCGCATGTTTGTTGGATTCTTGAAGGGGGCAATTGGGTCACAGCGAAGATGGGACTACGTCCCACCGCTCTAGCCTGTCACGAGTTGGAAGCACTTGCCACCCTAGACGCCACGTCAGGTCGAATAGGTGGCCAAGCACAAATGACGCAGTTATCGCATCGCACGAGCCATTATTGCAACGTGCGCGGCGCACTGGGGTAACTAGAGGAAGCAGTAAGTCTGACATAGTATCTACAACACGGTTTTCGAGAACGTCTACACGAAGGCATACCTGTTGTATGTGGTGATAAAATGCCACGGCCGTAGAGTAGAGCGTCAGCGTTGTATGTCGCTTCGGCAAGAAGAATTTCGAACCAAATTCCGAACCAAGCATACCCAACCACTTCTCTACCACCAAAGTTACTCAGACCTTGTCTTTCATTCTTCACAAAGTTAATCCACGGAATTTTGAGAACGGCAACCCAGAAACAGATGCAACAGAAAAAAAAACACCGACAGCGCATGTCCTTTATGTTAACTCTTCTCAGATCAAGATATTAAATGTGCGAAACAATAATCGGAGATCGACCCACGCAAGAGGCCGCGTTTCTACCAGAGAGCTCGCCTTCGTGCATGGCGTCCGCAGCCAACGTTTCCCGGTAAACAATACGGTTACATAAGCTGCAGTTGCCGGGAAGCATGGAACGCAGTAAGGGGTATTTGAACGCTATCGCGTTCCACTCTTAAAGACGAAGCTTAACCCTTTACTGCACAATTTTTAGTTTCCTCAATATATTAAGGTGTTGTAGGGAAGCATAAAGTAGCTGCACTGCCTTGGAAACTAACTTTAGTGAATTTCTGTGGTTTGAATTTGCAGAAAAATGGTATGTTGCATATTTGCAACAACGTGCAAATGAAGAAGTTGGAAATGAAAGATAGGGCTTTGTGCGATTCATACTCAGATATCTATTTGCACGTGACGATCATTGGTGCACTTCTGTTTTAGTGTGGAACAAAAAGAAGCAATTGTTTTTGTTTGTGCAGCACAGGTGGTTCCCGCACTTCGTGTAGTATGTCATACAGATCCCCGTTCAGCCAGGAAACAATGCAGTGTTTTCGCGTTATTGTCCAAATTTAGAACATAGAAGCACAGATGTAAGGTTTGGCCCTTGACAACGGGACACGGCAGCGTGCGGATCCACCGTATCCTTTTGAAAAAAAAAAAAGGAAATTGGACCAGAAAACATCTTGCTCACATATTGAATCGAGACGGACTTACACCCTTGGTTATCGTCAATCCTGGAAGGGTCGCTTGCCTTCACTGTCAGGAGGAATTGCTCGGCCACAAAAGTGTTTGGGAGCCATTTCACATTTCCGAAGAAAGTAAACCATGCACACGTTGTTGCATTTCCGCAACATAGCAACGTTCCGTCGCCAGGAACAAACTATTCCGAGAAAACAAAGTTTTTTTGAATCTACACAGTCAGGAGGATGGGGAGCTTAGCGTAAGAATTTTATTTTGCGCTTTGTCCTATGGAGAAATACATTTACAATTGGCAAAACTTACCTGTACCACTGCTCGCGGGCGCGTGCCGCGTCCGCCACGTTTGTTTTGCTAGAAGATGCGAAGGATGAGCACAGATGGCAGCACAGGCGCCGTTTTTTAGACGAATGTTGCGGAAATGCAACAACGTGTACAGGCAGCTCCGAGCGGACTTTGCTTCTGTTTTTAACGCCGTTCACCGGAATGTTGCGTAAATGCAACAAGGTGCAGTAAAGGTATCTTCCTACTTTTCTTGTGTAGAATTAAGGTAGCTGTAGAATCTCTGTAGATATTTCCCAAGATATTTACGTAAGCGGTCTGTACTCCTCGATTACGTAATGCCTCTATGACTGCTGGTATCTCTACTGAATCAAATGCCTTTTCATAATCTATGAAAGCCATGTAGGGAGGCTGATTGTACTCTGCAGATTTCTCAATTACCTGATTGATGACATGGATGTGATCCATTGAAGAGTATGCCGTCCTGAAACCTGCCTGTTCCCTTGTCAGTGTTGCCCTTATTCTGCTAGAGGTTATCTTGGTGAATATATTATATACCACTGGGAGTAAGCTAATGGGCCTAAAATTTTTCAGTTCTTTAACGTCTCCCTTCTTGTGGATTAGTATAGTATGTTTGCATTCCTCCAGTATCCTTGGACCCTTGCAGTTGATGGACACTTCGTATAGAGAGCCGCCAGTTTACCTAGCATTATGTCTCCTCTATCTTTGATTAAAGTGGGTGTTATTCCATGTTCTCCTGCCGCTTTTCCTCGTTTCATGTCTTGTAAGGCCCTTCTCACCTCATCGCTAGTTACAGGAGGATCTTCTGTATCCTGTTCATTACTGTTTCGAATGGAGTTGTCCTGAGTCCTCTGGGTACTGTACAAGTCAGTGTAGAATTCTTCCGCTGCTTTTACTATACCTTCGAGATTGCTGATGATATTACCCTGCTTATCTTTCAGTGCATACATCTTGGTTTGTCCTATGCCAAGTTTCTTTCTCACTGATTTCAGGCTACGTCCATGTAATTCTTACGGCTTCTTCAGTCTTTTTCACGTTATACCTTCGAATATCACTTATTTTCGCCTTGTTGATCAGTTTTGACAGTTCCGCGAATTATATAGAGCTTAGCGTAAGAATTTTTTTTTGCACTTTGTCCTATGGAGAAATGCATTTACAATTGGCAAAACTTACCTGTACCACTGCTCGCGGGCGCGTGCCGCGTCCGCCACGTTTGTTTTGCTAGAAGATGCGAAGGATGAGCACAGATGGCAGCACAGGCGCCGTTTTTTAGACGAATGTTGCGGAAATGCAACAACGTGTACAGGCAGCTCCGAGCGGAGAGAGAGAGAGTAAAACATCTTTATTAATAATATCTGAATGCCGAGAGTATTGTGGGAGGAACCTTCAGCCTAGGGTCCCGAAGATGATTCCGGCGATGTTTCGAGCCCGTTGTATCACTGCTCGGAGGACCTCGGGAGGTCCGTCGCGGAGGGCATCGTCCCACAGCTCTTTGTTGCGTAGGGGGTAAAGGAGAGTTGGCAAGGGAGTAAGGAGGTTTGCAGTGACTTTGCTTCTGTTTTTAACGCCGTTCATCGGAATGTTGCGTAAATGCAACAAGGTGTAGTAAAGGGTTAAGAGTCCTCCAAATTTTAACAGAGAAGCTGTCATTGCTCGGCATAGAACGGACAACGTATCGCAAAACGCCACCGTCGCCCACCAACGGAAACACTGCAAGCAGCTGGCTTCGCCGTCGCGCCGAGATATGCGCATGCGCCGTGATAACGGTTAGGAATGCGCATGCGCTTGACCTTGAAAAGGATATGAGAGCGTGTGCTCGGCGACGCTCGATCAGTTTATTTATTTATTTATTTATTTATTTATCACAATACCCACAGCGCCCGTAGGCATTACAGCGGGGGGGGGGGGGGGAAGGAAACAAAGAACCAATAAATAAAGCAGGCAAAACATAACATATACCCGGAATGCTGTCATACTCGCACATACACACAAAAACACTATCTTACTTCAGTGGGCGTATACAGTTTGAAAATACATCATTTGATAGAATCATTGCGACATCGGATGGTAGCTTGTTCCATTGGCTTATGGTTCTGGGGAAAAATGACATATTAAACGCTTCAGTTTTGCAGGCTATTTCTTTAAGGCGCCAATACACTTCGACGTGACCCGGCGCGCGCGCGCGCGGTGGTTGCGCTACGTCACGCCAGGTCGGCTACGCCGCGTCAGGCGTAAATCCGTCCCCCTACACTACAACGCCGCGCACCTGCCGCAGCTGGAGTAGCGCATGCGCAGAACACCACGCCGCTCCGTGCCGCCTGTCGTGGAACATCGAAACAAATGTTTTCGCGCGCTTTCTCTGTCGGTAGCGATTGCCTCCGCGGACCGGACTGTTGCTCGGCGATGGCACGGACGCAGGCACATTCCACAAGACGAAACATTAAGCAGGAGACACAGGGTACGATTCGGCGTCCGATCCGACGTGCGGCATACGATGATTCGGGGCACACGGTGCGTGCATCCGAAAGATTGAGCGGCGCGTAAGCTCCGCCCAGATCCAGCCCCCCAGCTCGACTTCATAGCCACGTCGAGAAACGCAATATAAACAACTCTGCACAACACTGCTTCGCTTTACACGAACACTGTCAATAAAATCATGCCCCTGCAAGTGACAGAACACTTCACGACGGCGCGTTGTCCACTTACGACTCCGCTAACAGCCAGCGATAGGGCCGGTAGGCCTAGCAAGGCAGACGACGCTTACGATCCAACCCAAGCTCGTTGAAGAGCGCTTATGTTTGCCAAAACAATTAACACTGCACACTTAGGTAGCGCGTAATTAAATACAATTGGTTTACTCGACGCAGTCGTTGCGAAGGGAAAAATTGGAGGACGCTTAAGCTTCGCCTTCAAGAGTGGAACGCGACAGCGTTTCCATCGACCCGCCAAGGGGTGTAAGACAAAGCGCTACGGCGCAGGGATCACTTACGAGGCGCCCCGCATCGGACTTTGCGCCTACCTATCACACGGAGAGCGTCGAGCAACGCAGCGTTCTGCGCAGCAACGAAACGTGCGCCTGAGCAAACGGAACGAACCAAAGAACTCGGTGTCTCGGAGGGGGAAACGATCTACGCCAGCCAAACGTCGTGATCGGCACGGGCAGAGAGATAGACAGATAGTAATCTCAAGAAAGGAACGGCGCTTGATTCTGCAACCCGCGTGGGAGCACGGCGAAGCGTCGCCAGGGGAGAGTGAGTCGGGGCCGCAACGCGCCTGGCACCGGTCCGCGCACAGCACAGCCCCAATGCGCGCATGGCGCGCCACCTGTCGGGGCAGCGCCGTACATTGAGAGGAGGGGTCTTCTGTGTTTGTCGCAAGATGGCTCTGCGTGTTCGGTAAGCGCAGAAGAAATGTAGCGGAAACTTACTTCGCTATTCGTGTAAATGCGACTTCTGTAATTTACGTGCTCATAATTACCGATATACACCGCAGTATAACATTCTACGGCACGTTTTTAAGGCAACACCGCGTTCACTAAAAGCGCGTTTGTACCGATTTCAAGCATCGAACTCGTGGCTGAGTGGTAGCGTCTCCGTCTCACACTCCGCAGACCCGGGTTCGATTCCCACGCAGCCCATCTTGGAAGTTGCTTTTTATTTATGAAGTGCCTGCCATGATTTATCGCTCACTGCCAACGCTGCGGACGCCGACACCGACGCCGACGACACCGGCTTTTCTGCGACACGAGCTCCTTAACGCTATCGCGTTAAAACGTGCAAGCGAAGCGAACAGCGTCGCTCAGACGGTCGCTGTGGGATGTCTGCCCGCGAAATGCTCTCGCGTCGCGGCTCGCGATCTCGCCAGTAGCTTAGTGCTAGTGTACTAGGCGCTGCTTTGCATAACAGGCACACGTTCGAGATAATTTCACTGAACCGGTAACTATTTCTTGTCGGAAACAAACTGCAGCAGGCAAGGAAAAAAAAAAACACTGCGAAAAACCGGCCAGCCAGCGCCGCCTCCGTGGAGGGAACGTCGGAGAACGTCACATGCCAGCCGCGCTGTCATTGGCTGTGGCCAGACGACGGTGCGGTCGCCGGTCGCGTCGGACGATGAAAATCTGCCCGGTTTGCCGCACGCCGGACGTCCGATCCGGCGCTTCGGCACGGCAAAACACCTCGATCCCGGCTGCCGTTCCGTCTCGTCGGACGCTGGATCGTACACCGAATCGGACCGTGTGTCTCCCGCTTTAACAGGTCTCTCTTTCTACATAACACAGGCACGTAGCCGCTGCCAGTCCTTTTCGTCGCTTCAATAGCTTTCAAGAGTATGGCGGTCCCTCAGCCGCTTCCATAGTTTCAGGCACTCTTCGACTGAAACAGGGAAAACAAGACAAACAAACAGGCGCTGAGTGCATAGCATGTCCGGACACGTATACACATACGTGCGTAGTAGCATTGACGCTCGTGTTGAGAGGCCGGAGTACATGCGTATCTGCTCCCACGCGTTGTTTTCCCGCTCCGCATCCCAGTAGTCAATTCTTTTGGTGTCGTAGACACAAGGATGTTGCTGGACGGCCTCCAGAAACCTTTCGATTTCGGAGCCGCATGGGTCGGGCACGCTTACATGCGCAGAGGCCATCTCGTTCTGGCTCAGCCTGCCGAGTAGCGAGTCTCTACCTCGACGAGAGAGGGCGCTAGGCGCTAACTTGCTCGGCGCGGTCGGCGCGAAATGCAGTCGGTTGCATTCGGCGCCGGACGACGTCCGAGCGCGCCGAATGCCGCCGGCCGCGTCGGCGCCAGATGCCGCCGGACTGTAGGGGGTCGTGTTTTCGCCAACGTAACGTCGCCGTTGAGAAACGTAATCAGGCTTGGAAAAATATTTCCCGGGATTTATACCTGTTCGAGAGTGGAATATGTTATGAAAGAGTTTCAGTCTGAGATATTTCCTACGTTGCTGAAGTGGCTCCCAACTGAGATTTTCTTTTGCTCTTGAAACACTGAAATTCCTAGTGTAGTTTGAATATACAAAACGAACGGCTATACTTTGAATTCTTTCTAAACTGTTGACGTCACGTGCCGTCCACGGATCCCACACAGCACACGCATAATCCAGAACAGATCGGACATTTGATTTGTACAATGACACCTTTGTCTCCAGTGGCAACTTTTTTTGCATTTCTGCGCAGGAAACCTAGAATGCGGCATGCTTTATTTGTGATATGATCAATGTGACGGCTCCAAGAAAGAACAGGTGTGAAATAAACGCCGAGATGTTTGTGCTCCTGAACCGATATTATCATGGTTGAATTTAAAGAGTAACAGAAGACATGAGGGATTCTTTTCCTCGAGAAACGCATATGAACGGTTTTTTTTCATATTAATGTGCATATGCCACTTATTGCACCACTCATTCATCTTGTACAGGTCATTTTCTAAAACATTGCAGTCATGGGTAGTATGAACAGTCCTGTACAAAACACAATCATCGGCAAATAACCTGATTTGCGATGAAATACCGGAGCAAATATCATTTATATAAATAAGAAATAAAAGTGGTCCTATGACTGATCCTTGGGGCACTCCAGAGGACACATCAACTTCACGGGATGTTTTGCCATTAAGCACCACTTTTTGTTTTCTTAAATTTAAGTATTCTTTTATCCAGTTAACAATCGTACTGTTTATGTTATATATGTTTATTTTTTCTATAAGTAAAGAGTGAGGGACAACATCGAATGCCTTCTTAAAATCTAGAAACAAACAGTCAAAAGAAAAACCCTTGTCCAAAGCTCCTGCTAAATCATTCGTCAGCTCAAGCAACTGTGTTGTACAGGAAAATCCACTGCGAAATCCATGCTGCTGGGGGCTGAGCAAAGAGTGCATGTTCATGTGGCTCATAATATTACTGTAAAGCACATGCTCAAGTATCTTACATGAAACGCTAGTAAGCGAGATAGGCCGGTAATTCAAAACACTACTTCGCGGTCCACCTTTATGCACAGGGACGACATTGGCAAGTTTCCAGTCATCTGGTAAAGATATTTCTAGTAAAGATTTAGTAAAGATTACACACAGATATTTGGACACCTCCCGTGGGCACAAAGAAAGCAGTGCTGGTGACAAAGCGTCAGGACCAGTTGCTTTAGACGGATTCAATGTTCTGAGAGCTGCCTCTATTCCTCGTTGGTCGATCACGATATCGTCCATGGGCTCACCCACCACTTGGGTGGATCGCGCCACAGTGTTTTAAGTGTCAACACGAGCAGCATACACAGAACTGAAAAACGAGATAAAGCACTCGGCTTTTTCAATGTCGTTATGGATGGTAGCACCGTCGCTATCAAGAGTAGGTATTGATAATACATCTTTACTGTTCATTTTAAAGAATTGCCACAGTTCTTTCGGTCTTTTCTGTATACGCAGGTGGAACGTGCTAAAGTATTTATGTTTGGCTGTCTGCATAGCTACCTTCATCTCTTCAGTTTTGTTTTTGAGTTTATCTTTAAGCTTCAACGAAGGGTTATTCTTATAAGCAGCGTAAACGTGAGCTCTCTGCCTGGCCTTGCATTTCACCTGTCTAGAACACCACGGCTTACTTTTGCTGCGCCGCGCCGTCATAACCCATGATGGGACATATCTTTCACGCATCTCGAGCAACTTGTTCTTAAATACTTCCCATAATTCTTCCATATTCATGAATTCAGCCTGTGTCTCAAATACATCATAGTAGTAATCTAGAGCCAGGGTCATTTCACTGACACGTGCTTTTTGATAGCTATAGATACGCCGTGGACCGCTGTTAGCAGCTCTCACATACCGCAATACACAATACAGCTTGGTGGTCGCTTATGCTCGGCAGCACTACTGTAGAACGCACCGCCTCTGGCGTGTTAGTGAAAAATAAATCTAAAACATTTTTTGCTCGTGTGGGCTCTAGAACTAGTTGTGTTAGCTCGAAGAGGCGACATATCTTCAACATTTCTTTACTTGACTGGCTGCAAGCGCTGGAACTGGGATCTGCCAGAGACCAATTGATTTCTGGAAGATTAAAATCACCGCCTATAACTAGATAATCGGTGCTCACTGTTTCCACTGCGGCGGTAAGCTCACCTTGAATATTGACTTTGCCTCCTGGTGGGCGATAGAACGAACATACTGTTCTTACAACATACTGTAACAACAGTTAACGCCATGGGGCGGCCTAGGAGGGTTCGTACTGCCTACTGCACTACACGTTAGGTGGATCCAGGTCGCTCTTAACTCGGATATGCTCCTGACTCGAAGCTTTACTTCCTTTTTTCTTAGCACACGACTCCGCTTGTTTTCGCAGAGCACATTTTCCCACTGTGTGCCTCGCTCAGGTTCAGCGTCCACCATTTATGCGGCGGCTGGCAATTCTCTTGTAAGCCTCCGCAAGGTTCGCACCGGCATCGACGTAGTTTCAACTCCAATCCAAGAACTAGTCGATATCCTCGCTCCAGGTCTCCCCCCGCATTGCCAAAGGTATGATCTGTCCTTCCACAGTCCAAGCTGGAAGCTCATTACGGCCAGTTTCCTCGATGCTAGGCGAGTTACGTTCATGTACCGCCTGGCGCGAGGGTGCCTGCCGTTGAATTACACGCCCTTCACAGCCGTCTGAGCTCGTTGAGTGTGCCCTTTTTGTGGCGGTCGTGAGGATTCGGTTCATATCTTTACGCAGTGTTTGCTTCCTGCAGCTCTTTTCCAAAGGATTGCTAGTCTCTTTAAGCTCCCAGGTGTTCCGTATCAGACTGTTCGATTTTTGCATCCTTTGCCTTAACAGGCGATCAACCAGTTTGTGCTTCTTGTCGAGTGCTGCCACCAAGTTTGGTTGGCACGCTGTGATGCGGTTTTCGGGGGACGGCGCCGGGCCTTCACGAAGTGCCTGCGAAAGCACGAAAGGAGGTCTGGCTCCATCTCATCAGGGAGCGGCATCACTTGGGCGACAAGAACTTTCTCGAAGTGCGGGCTCGTCCTGCCGTGATTTTTGATGAATCAGGTGCAAAGCTCTCCATTAGGTTATGATGCATGCTTCCTAGGTCGCACGACTCGGCCGTGTGTGCCAGTCGATCCACGGAGTTTTGTTTGGCTCAGTGGAACCCAGAGCAGGAACCGATCGTGGCGCACCCTCATGTGGCCGCGCTGCTCCGCGGATGGATTTGGTGGTCTTCATGGTTGTATGCCTTGGCCTTTCTTTTTGTCAAGTCCGAGGGTCAGTCAGGCTTGCGTCCGACCATCGGACGCTTTCATTGATTCGTTTAATTTATTTATAGTGTAATGAAGAAGACCAGACGACGACGAAGCGGCTAAGCAAGCACGCCACAGTGTTAGTGGCAGGCATGCGACCCAAGCTTGCGGTTGCCGGGATTTTTTGGCCGCTTGACGCCCGCCGTTTCTCGATGCTCGCCTTTGACGTTCATCGTCGTTCTTTGACGCCTACACGTGAATAAATCACGTGACAACTAGTGGACATCCGGTCACCCAAGTTGGCCATAAAAGGCCGCAAACTGACAAGCTGCAAAGTGGGGAAGAACCAAAGAAAGCTATTGTTTTTTAAAATCTTTGTGATTTGTTTGTGAAATCTTTGTGAAAATCTTGTTGATTTGGATTCCGTGCACTTCCTAGGCTTTTGTGTAGGTCTTTCCGAGCGCACTTCTCCAGCACGCACTACTTCCGCGCTCTCACTTACGTATGTTTTGCGCCGACGCGCTCTTTGTTCGAAAAGACAGGGAAAAAAAACACACACACACCAAAAAAAGTACTCGTTTGGCTCTTGTACAATGTACTCGAACTCAGCTTCAGTTCGTAAAGCAGGCTCCGCTCTGTGCGCTGTATTTTCGGTCTCCCATCTTGCTGCGCATAGGTCGGCAAACTAAACAGAACTATAATAAAAACTTAGAGCGTTAAAAACACAAAAGACGTAGAAGAATAAAAACACACCACACACGCTCCCTCACAACCGATGTTTAATGCACGTATGGAAAAATACATACATAGAAAATGGACGCTTCGCGCATGTCAAGACAAGGTACTAAAAACAGCACGCATCTAAGGCACGTGTAAACATTGATTAATAAAATTGATTTCTTGATCATGTAGTGATAAGTATCACTCTATGTTTTTATTATAATGCATTCCCAACCAGTCCACCTATCCATCCTTAAACAGAACTCGCTCAGACTCGCACACAAAATATATTTTTTGGCTCACTGAGACTCAGACTCACCAGAATTTTACTCAGCGAATTCAATCGGACTACGACACACAGGCCGGTGGGAACGAGTGAGCCTGAGTGAGTCGGCCGATAAGTGAGTTTGCCGACCTGTGGCTTGCAGTCCGTTAATGAAGCTTGCCTGAAGCACCGAGTCTATGTTTTGGTGTCGAAACGCCATCGACTCGGTGGTACTCAATAAGGTTAAATTATTCCGGAACACTGTCGTGAGCGTTCAGCCAGCTACGGCATCCATTCATGCACGGCGGCAGTTTTCTTCCTTGCTCAACATACCAGCTTAACATTATGCGTAAGAAACCTCTCCGTCAACTTCGATGCCCAAAGTGTGAGCGAGATGGTTTGGTACGAGACCAGGTTCGCAGGCTACTATCCAGAGCTTGAGTACTGGCACAACGTGCTGTTTTTCCTCGATTTAGGGACGATCTCCCTTGCTCCAGCCACAAGTAATACGTCAAGAAGGGCGTGTCTTCACTTATACAATACACCTGTGAGTATCGGAATGCTGTTGAAATCACCCACAGCACAGTGCCATTTTAGGTTGCTAAGTGCTTAGGTGGAAGGAGATTCATCACTTATTGTAAGAGATCTGCAGCATTGCCGAACATAGGTGTCGTCCGGACAATGCAGCTTGCTAGGGTATTGTTTTGGCACATCTTAGGCCTCTGAGATAAAAAATTTCAGCAATTCTACCTCCTCAAATTTAAAACAAGTCAATCCATAAATTTCTACCTCTGACTTCTACCTCTTATTTTGATTTAATACACTGACAATTATTCTTTCGTTTATAGAATTCACGGACGTTCTCACCTACCATCTGAGGTGCTAGTGATCCTACCCCGTATCCTGTCTTATATAGAAGACATATGTGGAAGAATGCATCTGTTAGAGAGCACAGTGTGTGCTTAACCAGCTGTCTTAATCTCTCAGCGAAAGGTTATTATTGCGATAGCAATTATATGGCCACTCCAAGTGAATTTCTGCCATCGCCGCGATGTTCCGTATAAAGTCAACACGATGAGATCGTCGCCGCGTGCCGCGCGCTGTATATGCGAGTTAAAGCTTGCGAGGGTCAGCCGACGATCGCGGCTCAATATCGCGCGCGGAAGGTAGGAAAGCGGGGATAGTGGTGGTATGGTATGGTATGATGAACTTTATTTAATGTCCTGAAGATCAACCCTCAGGTTGACGCAGGCGGCTCCCACGTCGGGACAGTAAGGTTTAACCTTACCGCCGTATCATGGGCCTTCTGGACGGCCTGTACTTGATCGAAAAGACCTCCACTGTGTAGGACTCGCTGCCACCAGTCTCTCTCCTTGTCACAGTCTGTGAAAGTCACAGGACACTGCCAAAGCATGTGATCCAGAGTAATGATGCCATTACACTTCTCGCAATTGATTGGTATCTCTCTTTCAGGATATATCTTGTTAATAAAGTTTGGACTTGGATAAGTTCCTGTTTGCAACAATCTCAGAGTCACCGCTTGAGCTCTATTGAGCTTAGCGTGTGGCACTGGGAATTCCCTTCTGTTGATGTAATAATGCCTCGTGATTTCATTATATGTTAGTAATTGGTCCCTGTTCTCCTCCTGTATATTATTAAGGTCCTGGTCGCGTAGTGCACGGATAGTAAGTCCTCGTGCAGCTGCGTTAGCCATCTCGTTTAAATTATTCCGAGATGGATCGACAGACCCCATGTGCGCAGGAAACCAGCGGATTTCGATCTCTTGGCTGTCCAACTCACCGATCAGCTGGGCAGCCCTTTTGGTTACAAAGCCATTGGTAAAGTGTCTAATAGCCATCTTAGAGTCACTGTAAATCTTCGTCCACTTATTATTCCTTAAAGCCAATGCTATCGCTGCCTGGTTCTTTGCCTTTGCAGACCGAGTTGAAGCCGGACAGCCCGATCTCCTCCGCTAGAGTTTCCTGCAACATTATTAATTTCGGCCTATTTTCAACCGTTTTGATTATCTGTGCTAGTGACGCTCTTTTTTGCTGAAATCCTCTGCAGTTCCACTGCCACACACTAAGTCTATTTCTATTATCCATTATTATTGTCGCTGCCCCCTGACTTGCTACCCCCTGTCACTGTTCGCTTGACTGTACCACCTACCGCTCCTGGGGGTATTCTAGCGCTTTCTGCTTCCAAGGGCAGATATTCTTCATCCTCTCCTTGGGCCTCTAGCCTTTTCAACCTTTTCTCGGCTATTAACTTCCACTTCCATGTTTTATCCACCTTAAGGTTAACGCTGTCTACCGTGTCCTTTAGGTCCCTAATCGCATTCCTAATCTCTGCCAGAACCGAGTACATCGATTCTGCCTCCGGAACTACAGCTCTCTTTTTGGGCGCCGGTGTGTCTTCTTCCTGGCTGTTACTTCTACACACCGGCTTAGCTATTGCCACACTGCCGCTTTCTGTCCTCAACCCTTTTTTCATTTCCTGAATCTGCTGCTTAAGTTCTTTATTTGCTTTCTTTAGTGATATAACCTCTCTGATCAGCTGTTCTACTCTGGCATCATTACTTTGTTCCTGCGAGGCTAGCGCATCTGTGACTTTCACAGTACCTTTGACTTTCTCGGCCCAGGTCGCTCCTGGCTCCTTTTTCTTGTTTGTCTTCAGCTCCTGCTCCTTGAAGCGCACCTGCGCCTCCCGAGACCTGGAACGGTTTCGTCCCCTCGATGTTGAGCGCTGTCTTGATCTTGATGTGCTTCTGGAGCGTGAGCGCCTTCCGGCGCCTGGAGGGGTTGCCTTTGTCGGTTGGGCCGATTCCATCTCGGTCTCCACTTTGGAGCGTTGTCTTCTTCTTATTCTTACTACATATGGTATTTGGTACCGCTGCTTGCAAGCCCTGTCACCTGTGGGGTGATCTTCACCGCAGAACTTGCATTTGGGAGAGCAGATATGAGCCTCACCTGGGTCTTGCATACCACATCCCCTGCACTGCAGAACATCAGGTGTTGGACAAACGTCTGATCTGTGTCCGATTCTTCCACATGCGTAACATACGTCAAATTGCTTCCTGTACAGATAGCACCTCACGAGGGTTGACCCATATTTGATGAAGTTGGGCACCCTGAATCCGTCGAAAAGCACAATAACCGATCCCGTAGCTTTGATACGTTGTGCAGCCAACGCCGTTGGGTTGTATTCATGCACAATCTTTTTCGTGATCACACTCTGACTGCCATTGAGGTTCACTCTTCTAATAACCCCCTTGCACGTAGAGTGGGGGGCTGGTCCATAAGGGCCCGGCTCTTAAAATACTTGGTGGGATCCCTAGTAGTGTCGGCCGCTGCCCGGGCGCGCTCGACCATGGCCCTTTGGGCCTGCAGGGCATAGCAGCCGGGCAGGGTTGCCTCCCAGTCCTCTCGGGTGGGGTTGGGGTAAGGGGCAATAGCTGGGTTAGATGGGCAGGGCCACACCATGTGGTCGATGTCCGAAGACTTCTTACATTGCGGACAACTGCCCCGTGAAGAAAGGATCAAAACGTTCGAGTGCTGCCGGGCACAGCAGAGTGTTCGTATAGAGACGGAGTCGCTCCTCCGTCTTAGATAATCCTTTACTTGGGCGAGGGTAAAAGCTATGGCCAGATTGATAGGAAAGCGGGGAGGATTGGCGCCGTTTTCTGTCGCGGGCGAGGCAAGGGAGGAGGAGGCGAGGAAGAGGGGGGCGCTCGACTCCCGCGGCAGCTATTTACAGCGCGGCCGCTCGGCCGCCGTATCTTGAAAGCGATCTGCGCTGTGAAATAAGTAATCGCCCGCGCGGCCTCACCTTCAATGGGACCTGCGACGTCGACAAAGTGCATGCCCCGAATGCCAGTAGCTTCGTATGCGCTGTGCTTTCAACGTTTAGCTCGCGTTGATGCGAGACAACACCAAGGACAATTCGCTCTCTGTTGCTGCCGCGATTGCTTACTCCGGCGTTCTGACAGCGAGTTTCCGCGGTCAGCGAGCGCGATGTGTTCATGTTTACCTGTTCACACGTGACACCATGCTTGTTAATTTAGTCAGTAAGCGAATGCTTACAAGTTTATACGGCCAATAAAACTACTATCCTTACTTCGTATAGCTGTCTTACTATCCTCACTGTATAGCACACAACAGTACAAAAGTAGCCTAAGTTGGTGAAAATATTCGCCAGAACATTGCGCCACAATCCAACACGAATTCGTTTACTGACCCATCTGTATTTATAGCACTCATTCTATAACGGCAGGCATTTCACCCGGTGAGTCTTGAAAGTATTACATAAATTCAGTGCAATGGTTTCACCTAGGTTTTGAACTAAGTACCACATGCATGCTTCCTTAGTACCAACACTAAGCTGTTATTTCGGTGTCAAGATAAAATGAACACTAGATTACAATAATTCACAAAAACGACACTTTCATCTTCACTAACACAGCACGCGTGCCACGTGTAGCTTTTCTCTGGTACTGAAGACAGAGCTAACTCATTTTATTTAGTGAAAACGCAGTTAAAAAAATACAGTTACAGATCAAGTCATGTAAGGTTAATACAATACCTATATTGCCGTTATCCTGGCGCTCTTTGGTCATAATTGGTCCTTGCGCCATAAAACAACAAATTCATCATCATCATATTGCCGTTACTTTTTATTGCTATGCAAAAGAGGCTCTTAACGACATTATAGTGTTAAATACGGCATATCTCAGCAGGCTTCGTCACGAGTCATATAGTTTCTCTATTAATATAGTGAGAAACTATTCCACGGGCAAACTTCAGAAAGACTGCGCGGTTTCGTACTCATAATTATTCGTGAATGGTAGCAAACAACCTGTGACTTCCCATTTGCCTATGCTAATTGTGTTGCCTGTATTTTTTCAGATGTTTCCACTGTGATGTATTGGGTGCATAATTTTCATGAACTGATGTTCTGCCCCACGAGATGTAGTCGCGCTTTAACCGCACAACCATCACTGATGCCGCTGCTCCTTGCTTTGGAACCGCATTTCAGTCTTGCCTTCGCGACCATGTGAATTGACCTTGAAAACATTACACCCATCTTCCGCTGCATTTTTAATCTAGAAGACTTGTTGAACGTGACAGTCCCCTGTTCGGCATATTCTCTTGGTTGCGCAGGAGGGTGCGCAGTAAGAAGGAAAGATCTTCAGACCGCCTCAACAACTGCACAAGACTGCTGGAACAACTTCTCTGCGTTAGCTACATTGCGTCCTCCACACCACAGTGTCATTGAAACCTTTATGGCTCACCACTTTGGATCTCTAGAGCAAGCTGACAAACAAATTGTGCTAACGGAAGACTTCAACGTCAACGCATCACATGCGTTTACACATTGGCTTCAAACTCTTTTCGTACCCGAAGCAGTTGATTACGAGAAACCGTACGCGAATCAACACGTATTTGCAAGAAATTAGGCAGTAGTAATGAACTTTATTAAAGTATTGAGCAGGCGAGAGTCTTCGCCCTAGGCGGGAGGCGTCTTCAGTCCAGGAAGCCATTCGTCTTGGCCGTTCGCCGCGCCATGTCCACCAGTATGAGCTGGTCTTTAGGGTCGGGACTGGTAAGCCGGGCCTCTCACTGCTGTTCGGCTGGTTGTGACGAGGGCGGTACCTCGGTGGCGGTGACGTGAGAGAGAGAGAGAAAAATTTAATGACAGGAAAGGTGGCGAGGTCGGCCTCAGGAGCTTGTCTTTGGTCTGCTACTCCCCAACTTGGGTAGTGGGTTAGGGAGAGACAGGGCAAGGAAGACGGATAAATCAGGTGGCGATACAAAACTACAGCGATTGTTAGTGATCAGTTCAACATGCGGTATTACACACCGTGCGCAGTTCCTGAAGATGTATGGCAGGCATTGTCTTCAGCTTATTGCATACTAACATGCATACTATTGCATACGGAGTCTGTATGTCCATAAGCGAATGTGTCCTACATGCAAGGTACACTGATGAGGCACGAGATTACGTTATACGTACACTCGTTTCCGGGATGGCAAGGAAACCTTTCATAGATCTTAGAACTCAAACTGTATATTTACTGTCCCCATTGCATTTCATTTACTGCCAATGTGAACAGTATCGTAATTTAATTTTTTATCTCGAAGTATGTAAATCACCATAATCACCATAATAATATCGCTGCCACAGAGGCCAGCATATAACGCAGCATTCACCCGCGCGTGTGACTAGACATGAATTACTATTTAAACCTGCATTCGGTGCAAGAAACTGCTGAAATGGAAACTTGTGAACTAAGAAGAAACAGTCGGGGAAAATAGTGTTTGCGTGAGCTCGTTGGCTGCACGTAGTGAGAAGGACTTTCAGCAGGAAGCACTGACAAGGACAGAAGGGACTACCTTCTGTCCTTCTTCGTACCTTCTGTCCTTGTCAGGAAGCACTGACAAGGACAGAAGGGACTACCTTCTGTCCTTCTTCGTACCTTCTGTCCTTGTCACTGCTTTCTGCTGGAAAATCCTCCCACTCGGAGAATTTCGCCTCTTACTTGCATGTATTCCACTACTCTCCATTAACATATACGAGTGTAAGACAGCTTCTAAATTGGAGAAATCATTTTGTGGCAGCTTTGTATTATTGGATTGCCCTACTACAGCCGTGACAATCATTTCCAGTAAACGACACAATGAGCTCGTTGAGACGTTTCACATAAAAGAGATGTTTATTCCACGGTAAAGCACGAGTCACAGACACTGAATTCCTAAACGACTAAAGGATCAATATTGCTTTACGTGTTGGCGTTTACTCACTTCTACGGTGACCTACTATCCCACTCAAAAAACGAAAACGTCGAAAACAAACAGGGCACGGACGCAACTATAGACATGCACACACCAAGTGAACTTTCCCGGCCAAGCGTGCGTCGCGCTAATGCATCTGTGTTTAGGACATTCCATCTTACTCATTCCCAAATTTCATATATGCTTCATTCAAAGCGACTCAAATAGCCATAAAGCGCACTTGTCTAATCTGTGATAGCCTCACGTGTAAATACAAACAGCGCTTTCACAGATGACACCACATTTAGATGTGTTGAAGCAAAAGCAAGTTTTTTAAAAAGAAAGGTTGCTGCGCCTGCTGTCAAAAAGAAAGAAAGAAACCAAACTACAACCAAGTTTGAAGGGCTATGCCAAGCGGAGTGATATATATTAAAGTTTATTTTCTGAAAGTGGGAACTGTAAAAGGATGGCTAGAGTAGGGATTTGGGCGCTTTCTTTACGATTTCTACTCTGCAAGACAACATTACCACGCGTAGCAAAAAAAACTGTTATCTATGTTAGTCTATTTTAGCTGAGTGTTATCTCTCTCGCTCAATCATGCCTGTGTATTTTTCCTAGCTCCAGGCAGCTGATAATAGGGAGCTAAAGTAAGCGTGTGCCGAATGCGTAACCATACAGATCGGACGAGCGGAATTAAACTTTTATTTCAAACGCTCCCCACTTGATTCATTATTAGGTAGGCATCCTGTCACAACTTCAACCATACGTTAAATTTTACCCACACTTGGTTTGTTTGGTATGCTCGGATTGCATGCTAGTCAGTAAAAATGAGCGATAGGAAAAAAAAATGATCACAAGGATTTATCGGCTCAATAGTGTCCCGTCCCAAGTGTCTCCCTGATTGTCGCAGACGGTTGTGTACACCATAAAGCAATCTCCTGCTACTGAAAAAAATAGCGTTAATCTTATTTGGCACGTATTCGAGATAAGAAAGCAAAGCAACAGCGCGTAGCCGAGAAATGTTGACTATGGCTCACAAACAGGCTGCTGTCTACAATTAACCCCTCCTGCTCAAGGTGGACAAAACACACACACATACACAAACAGGTGTTGACAATGCTCGCGTAGGTTACTGTTCACTCAGTGTAATGGTTAATGTTTAGGAACACTTGCAAAAGTGGAGAGACTTACGCGCCCCATCCCGCCTTCTGCTGTATAGCTTTGCTCAAGAAGCACACTCGTGTACAAAATGCTGTTCAGTTCAGTCATGTAAAACACTTCTCAAAAAGCAGAGAACGGTTGTATAAACATTAGAGCGTCTACCAGCTTCCACAACGGGCTATGCGCGCAGGATACTAATATTTTCAGCTGTATCAAGTTTGTCGATTAGGGAACAATCTGATTTCAATCTGGGATATAACTGTGTCGTTTATGTGCAAGAGCCAATAGAACTTTAGGCACGTACACGACTTTTGCCAGTCGCTTTGGCGGTTTTGTACGCGCAGTGACATTTTCTTGCCAGTTGATACATTAAAAAATTATGGGGTTTTACGTGCCAAAACCACGACCTGATTATGAGGCACGCCGTTGTGGGGGACTGCCGAAATTTGGGCCACCCGGGGTTCTTTAACGTGCACCTACATCTAAGTAGGCGGATTTTCGCGCATTTTGCCCCCATCGAAATGCGGCCGCCGTGGTCGTTTAATACTTCGTTGCTGCCACCTGCATGTTGACGTATGTAAAACTCAGGAAGCCATGTTTTAGATGCTGTGTTGGAGTTATTGTCAGTGAAGCTAGGAAATGTCACGAGGGTAGAAAAAAAATAGAAGGTTGTGTCCCTCTTGGAGATACATAAATATCAAATCTAAAGCACTGCTATTACATAAATATCTCTCCGTCCTGAATTTTTACTGCAAACGTTCAAGCCAAATTTGTTAGTTTTCTTGTCAATGCCAGTTACCAGTAGTGATGCCATAACTTTGGCGCTTGTTAAACATTGGTTCTGAGTTGTTGCAGCAATCATTCATGACCATAGGCTATCGACTAGAGTAAGCATTCATATGCTGCTGTCACGGTGGTGTCACTTTCTCGAAACATGCTTGTCTGTGCGTACATTGTCTCCTATCACCTCAATCGTAGAGCTTAAAGAAATGTGTAGCGAACGACGCAGCCATTTTCCAAAAGTGTATGTTCCACGTCTGCAAGTTGCTGAATAACTCTACTATGTCAGCTTCAAGGGGCGAGAAGAATACATGTGAAATTGTAGTGATGTCGATTCGCGTAAAAAAGCGCATTTCTATGACAGTTGAAACAATATGGCTGGCTTCATCCCTTGCGCCTTCCTGTGGTTTCAACACAGCCTCTCATCAAACAGATTATGATTATTTGCTCACAGCATTTTTGTACGCTGCTCTCAAGCGAATTACAGGAAGCAAACGCGATAAAAAACAATATTGGTAATCAGAAGAGGTGAGCCAATCTACCTGCATTGTCTCTTCTCGTATTCAATCACTGAAATTGTATTTATTTAGCTGGAAGCATAAAGCTTGGGTTAATGTTCAATTAATTTTCCTAAGATATGGTAAAAGTATATCGGGTAAAAGAGTATAGCGGGTGCTAACATTTCTGAAGATTTTATAGGGCGGTGATATCCGATCGGCCAAAATAAGCTCAATATTATATTTCATCTCACTACCTTTCCCTTCGCGTTGGAGGCATATTTTAATCAGCTGTGCACATGCAGCAGTCAACTCGACAGTGTCGCAATGTTAAAAAACATTAAGATGACATTGTACGCCCGTGGTAACAGCGTCTCAGCCTAGCCTCTGCCTTACTCTTCAGAAGTAATCGTGCAGAACAGCTATTACATGATGTGAAGAGGAAAGTTTTAAAGAGATGAAAGCTTTTTTTACTTTGTAGTAAGCTGAAAAGTTCGTGGTAGACACATGCCGTAGTAGCCTTATTACGGCGAATGCCGCCGCATTCTCACTTGTTAGATCAAGTAACCGCTAGGACATTAAAAATGTTTGGCCAAGAGGTATCTTTTTTCTGCCATATGCAGAAACCTACCTAATTCGCTCTTAGCGGCACAGTTGCTGTGTAACAAGCGACGCACTCGATTAGAAACTCATTCTTGAATTTCATTGCCGACAGAATAGGCGGATACTGACTGCAGCGTCACTAATGCAATAATTAATTATTCGTTCTCTTATCCTAATTCTAGCCTTGGAATCGCTGAAGTACTGTGTAGACGCGGATCTAGACGGAGAGTTTTGAGAACGATTGCACTTGACTGAATCATTCCAAGTAATTCTAATTATGCGTTGTCAGTGAACACATGTAGACAACAACGATTAAAACAAGATCACTGCTGCGTTTGGTAATTCGCAGAACATGTGTCAATACCAGACTCTTTTTTGACACGCCAACTGCAAGGCGGTTTAGAAACATGCAATGGTCTGATTATTTTTAAGACTCGGCATGAATCACGCCAACCGCAGTATGCGTTGTCGAGAAACTGTGTGAACAATGCTTCGGTTGCCTGCTATTTGACAACGATTTTGTCAACATTGCCTGGTCGACGATGTGCCGTGTTAAACAGGAAAATGCGCAAGTGCTGTTTTCCAATAGAACGGCGAAAAGCTTCCCGAATATCGTTACGTGTAGATACCAAAAAAAGGAAAGAAAACGTGGTAGTCTCCGAAAGATAGTGGTGGCATATTATGTATCTACGCTAATTCGCAGCATTAGTTTTATTTCTGATCTTTAAAGCCAGTTGTGCATAGGGTGACTTTCGCATCCTTAGACCAGCTTAGTCAGCTATTGCAATAAATAAAAAAAATGCGACTTATAAAAAAGAGCGTTCGCGTTATTTGAGCAGAAATAAATGTTTAAGCCAGAGTGGAATCATCAAGAATGTTTGTGTTCTGCATAGTCATTCCATAACCTTGGGACCCATCGGAAACATCTGTTCTTTTGCATTATGGGTGCAATTTGATTAGTCCGTGCCATTACGAGAAAAGCAAAACAAACAATTCTTGGACGTTGTTGTGCCCTTATTCCTTCGCAATCTTACTAGGACATCTGACATGCTATTGTTTTGGAAACATTTGCTTCAATCAAGAATTCTGTTTAAACTACCTGCAGCAAGAGCCTACTTATTCCTAATTTAGCAGAACTTTAGCAAAAGATTGAACTAAGCTGCGATTTCTGTCTCATGACTCCCCTGAAACGCTCTCTTACAGTTTCTCCGTAGAAACTATTCTTTTTACGTTTCGAACAGCTACGCCTCTTGCGGACCTCCGGCAGCCTGTCTGTACTCGTACACAAGACGAGTACAAATAACGAAAACAGCATTGCGGCACACTTCTTTTTTTTTACCATCTCGTCTATAGTAAAAAAAAAAAAAAATGGGCCTACGCACATATTAAAATGAAGAAAAAGCGTACTCCTGCTGGACATTATAGCTTACAAATTTGATTTATGTACAGTGGTCACTTTACTACATGTACTTGGGTAAGTTCTGACTCTAACGGTATAAATACAGGCCCTGTGCATCTAAAATTTGAGAGAGTACAGCAGAGCGTGTGTCATTTCACCATGCCTGTCTCAGTATATAAAACAGCTTTTTTTTTTTTGTAAATGCAACAAAATGATGTTTTCCGAGACGTTAGCCCCACACTTGTCAAGTTCTGCCATCGATATATAGTGGTTTTCATGTCAACAACTGCTGTACTCAAGAATTGAGTGAAGTCACTCTGCAGAATTATGGCATGTGTTCTAAAATATATGTTTTCTCCTCTTCAAGTGTAGCGCTCCACCGAAATGAATAGTTGTTACGGCACTGACGACAACTATAGGTTGATATTATGAAATATTGTTTTATCCTTCTTTTCACTGAATCAGTGAGAAATCTTTGGGAGAACATTTCATTCCTTCCTTACGGCTCCATGAATCCTCGCGTAAAACCTTATCGGTCAGATTTTTTAGAACGCGAAATTTCTCTGCTTCGTAGTGGATACTTACTCCAAAGTAGTGTAAAGAACTCTTCATAAGTGCAGTACGCATAAGCAATGTGCGCACGTTTTATAATAAAGTACACATATTCAAGATGATATGTATTACTTTTTTCAAGTTGAAATTTCTTACTGTGTCAACAATTGTGGCAATGCCTACAAAACTGACTTGTTACCGATATTCATACCTCAATAATGAACTTTCCGCGTTATGTCAACAAGTTCACCAGATAAACACGAACCAAACGAGGGCCTAGATTCACAGAAATTCTCTTACGTAAGATCGCCGCCTCATTGGCCGGCGTTAGTGTTAACAGCTGCCGACGTGACGACGAGACCATCCGTGAAGCGATGGCGAATGGTGGACGGCGAATGACAAGTATCGTGAATACGAATCGGGTTCGCTAAATAAAATTCCCGCTTCGACACGACATGTATCTAAAGCAGTTAATTATAGTGAATGATACAATAGATCGGCTGACTGGAACTCTTAATTCTTGCTCTCGTTCAGCGCAAGCCCGAGATCAAGATGACGAAAGAGATGATTAAAGCGTCATCGCTCTTCTTTTCCTCAAAATTTGCGCTAAGTTTGACATTCCGACAATAGCATACATTGGTGCTATGTAATAATCTAAACACTAATACTTAGTTGCTGTAGTCACACACTCTATCTCATAAACATTGGAAACCTCAATTTCATTTGTAATTGCATCGTCATATCACCCAGCTTTATCTTTTTGTTGTTGCGATATGTGCTACTGGTAATACTAATATTGTCATATTCGGGTTGCTGCCACTTATATTACTACCTTCATTTATTTCCTATGGGACCTCTTGAAATCCTGAAACAACAATATTTGGCGTCGAAAGCGTTATGCTCATATATCTCGATGTTGGCAAATGTACCCAACTTCAGTTATAAGATTAGCACGAATTGATGCCTTTTAACTGACCTCTGAAATTTCAGTAGGAAGTAAAATCGTACATGCGTACTACGGCTGAAAAAGCGCGGAGGAATTTGTTTTTCCCAGTTCATGTAATTTAGTATATCAATGCGTGAGGGGAAAGTTAAAATCCAGATTTAGCGGAAAGTTTCTTTTTCTTCGCAATGCGACATCTTAGCGACATTGTGGCTACGAACATTGGTTGCAAATGTAGTTGTGAAAGCTATATGAAATAATTTCTAGAAAGAAAGTTTAATACAGAAACGAAAAAAAGTGAGTGTCTTCTCGTTGAGCAACAATTTTTAACAATAGAAAAAGAAACTTGCAACCTTGAATCATCAGTAAAGAAAATGTCGCCTCAGCGGGTCTCAAGTGTAGCTTCCCTTCGCTTGCAACCTTGTGATCGCTTGTGATCGCTTGTGATCGCGTAATTTCTGCTCCGGCTGATAATTAACACATCGACAGAGGGCTGATGGCAAACTACAAGACAGTGGTTAGAAATTTGCACAGGTATGAAAGACTAGATCACACGCGTATTCAGTCCTGCGAGACGGTTGTTATCATATCACGAAGAGCACCTTAACCAGAATACGTCGAAGTGGCACGTGTTAGTCTGCTCCTCCGGCATTCTGACACAAAATACTGACATCCCATGGCAACCACACACACAAACACAGAACACGTCATCTGTCCCAGCAGCTGCTACAGATATCTGACAGATGACTATTTTCAGATGAAGCAGACCAAGAAAGCTTTTGCGCTGTTTAGACCTCTACAGCAAAGGAGGAAGATCACCTAAAGTCTTGGCCATAATGCAAAAAAGGCTTCACTGAGTTCCAAGAAAGGACACGCGTTTTTGTGCACTAGAGATACAATGTCTCGCGACATGTGGTGCAACACAGGGAAGATAAGAAGGCAACGTGAAACGAGGGTACGTGTATAGATATCACTTTTTCGTAACGCGAACAGTGCTTGTGTCTCGACTGATGAGTGTGCTTAAATTACATTAAGGTTATGGAGAAAGAATCGTGTTTTTTTACGACCCATCGACCACGCAAGCCGCAGGCACACAAACTGCGCACTTGCGCGGCTGCATTGTCAGGAAATCATGAAATATCGAGTGAACCGTCAGCTCCGGTTTCCATGTTCGCACTTAACGGTGCAACATGAATGAAACGTTCGAACTACACCGAATGGCAAGAAACAAGAAAACGCAGACGTTATAGACATTTCAAACTGTGACCTAATGGATGCCTGCTATGTCATGCTATTTGTGACCGTGAATGCATGTGACGCCTGGCCATTTGCCTTGTGCAGACAGCTATGTTTTATGAAATCGTAATACTGCATCGTACAATTAGCTCCAATTGCTTGGACTGCGGGTAATCTCAATTTCAATTAATGCGACAACCGTGGAACCTTCCTCCGCATGTTCCGACAATGGTCGACAGCTTCACGCGGGGGTGACGCACAGTGTGTTAAAAAAAAGCAACTCACTGACAAGCTTTCACTTCAGGGGTTTCCTGCGAGTACAACTGGCACGGTGAGATTTTTATATTAACTTAATTTCAAAGCTGTTGAACAAGTAGGCCAACCTAGATCTAATGCCATCGCGAGCTCGACAAGATCAGAGACAAAATAGCTCACAGGAGGAAATACACCGGCAGTTGGCTAAACTAGATGCGCAAAGAAAGCGTCGCACAACGCGCCGTGCGATACGGTTCGCACTAACTCTGGAAAAAGAAAAATCAAGACGCGAATTCGGTCACAGAATACGATGACCACATTGCTTGAACGCACCCTGCGTGCAGCTGAATGAGCGCCAGTAAAACTGGTCTATTTACAAGAACAAACGAACCTCCAGCTACTCGCGGAAATTGCCTGAACACCGTAATGACACTAAGAGAACATTTTAGGGCCACGACTGTGTAGCGAAGGATGCGCAATACACCGCCCATTTTCTTCCCGAGCGCCGCATCGAAATTCTGTTTTCTTTCTCGTGGTTTGCGCGTTTCTGCAACTTCCATGGGAGCGCTCGTATCTTATATTAAAAAAAAAAGGTATGAATGCGAGCTAGTTGGTACGAATCCATTGGCGAAAAAAAGCAGCGCGAGATAAACACGGAGAAGGCGGGAACACAGGACCTGCAGCGCTTGTCCTGTGTTCCTCCGTTGTCCGTATTTATAGCTCCCGCAGTTTTTTTTTCTTCTTTTTTTTTACCGGAAGCTCATATCATTCCAATGATTTCAAGAGGAGCTCATTCACGTCGTGTAGTAACGTCACCCTCCGGCGTGTGTCACAACAAATCATGACAGAGTGAGTGAAAAACTCGTCGAAGTTTTGTTTGACACAATAGCTCCCGACAATCGTCGAACATTCGCAGCGTGTCACGCGTATAGCCGAGCACAACACACATGAGACTAGGCCGTGGATCGCACTCGCAGGAGCTTCGCTATGACGTGCTCTGGCACTGTGCGCATCGCTCGTTTCATTGGACAGGGTTTCCCTACAGGCAGCTGTAGCAACGTCTGCCTTGAGCATCCTCTCGATACAGCGCTCATAGAAAGCACCTGTCTCTTTTCAGTGATATAAGAAAGTGTGAAATATGGTCAGCAGAAAGAAAGCATTCGTATTTTTTTAAGCTACTTTCTTCGCGTTCTTCGTGGGCCTGGCATTGCCTGACCTGAGCGAAACAAATAAATATAAGCAAGCACGTGTGTGGCCACTGGGGCGAACGCTTCGTGCATTTATCGTGCAGCATAGCAAGAAAAATGAACTGGCGAACACGTTTTCACAACTACACACTGATCGCTTCTCACTTCACAAGTGATGCGTAAACCGGCGAGGACGATCATCAAGCCAAATAGTCACCTGCTCACCGATATTAATATTTAGAGTTCGCCTGGTGGCGAGAAAAATTACGCAGCAAAGCCGTGCCATTTACCAGTGAATGCTTGCAAATTTGCTGCAGTCCATTCTTAGGCCTTCGGCATTAGGCTTGTGGATCCGTGGCAGTCCAATATTTGAAACTTATGCGAGATCATCGGCGCACTCACTGTTCCGCAGTGTGGCCACGAATACTATCGACTAAACCGTGCTACGTTAAAATGATCCGTTTTGCTGACGCAGCTGTCAGCTTGGTAAATATCCAGCGGCCCTTAATCGCCCCAGTTTCCCGTAACGTGCTTGCCGCCTTCTATACGCATACGTACATTCCAAAATGAAGCTTTAATCCCATACCGCGAACGACTGCTCACGTCGCAATGCTTAGCCCTTCTCGGGACAAAACTACTGGCGTAATTAGCTGCTTAAAATTTATGTACGCAGTGCTTTCTCATCCAACTGCACGATTTATCATTGCATATCATATATCATTTTTGTAATCGTCTGTCTAACTTGTCATCGGTATTTCAATGCGCAATTAAATGATTGTGACCCCTCTGGAGATGTATCTAGCCAGCTGAGAAAGAAAGGAAGAACAGAAAGACGAGTGTTCATGCTGCTGTGCATGGGATGAAAACGCGACCTTATCATTGCTCGTAATCTTTCGGTCCTCGCTGTTTCATCCTCAGTGCCACAGAGACTTCCACCATTCCTCCCAAGTAGAATGCAGTGCCGACTGCTTTTTTTCCGAACTGTCGCTTTCAGCCGCGACCGCTTGGTGGGATGTGAGCGACAGCGAGCGGTTGCCTTCTTCGCCGCCACCCGAGTGACGTTTGCGCCGCCTTCCGTGCTGCTGTTCCAGTTGGTCGTGCTGCTGGCTGGTGACTTCGACGCACAGCACCACGAAGCTGCTGGCGCACGAGTGGCGTTCCTGACCTGCGAGGGTAAGGCCGCGCCGAAAGTTGGTGAGAAGAATCGATCGCTGCTGCATAACAAAACATTATTGTGTCAGTAACAAGGCCAAGGATGGCATAATATATTGCAGTGATTCCTATAACTAGAAAAAAAAAAGGGTACGCAGGAAGTTGGAGAATTGCAATGGTGAAAGAGTTGAAAGCGAAACGACGCCTCAGCCTGGCGCCAACGTTTCGAGAAGGGAACTCGTCTTCTTTAGGGACGTGTTTTCGTATCAGTGACGAAGACAAGTTCCCTTGTCAAAACCACGGCTCCTTCTTAACCCACTGGTGATCACTGCAGTGAGTTGGAAAAAGAAAAGCGATGAGTGTGAGTAAATCACCTAAACTGTGCACTGGAACATGTGGAGAAGGGGTTAGAATGCAGACAAATGCATCGAAAATGATATGTAGTAGGAGAGTAAGGTGGCAGGAAATGTAACAGTGCGGTGAGGTGACAGGTGGTGAAGTGCCACCTTCAGCGGTAAAAACAGTCACGCCTAATCAAACTTGCATCGGGCTATTCTCAACGCGATTTCCTCGAGTCATGAGAGCTGTGGCTGTAGTCATAGCCAATTATGTCTAAGTACAGAACATTAGGGCTGCGCTCATTTTCCAGTTTTGAGAATTGCGTGCCATAGCATACTTGTATTTTCGTTAGTTGCTTGAAAGTGGCGGCAACATATCACATCGAATCACACTTGTTGAAGTAGTCATGCGGTCGGCTCCGAACTGTGCGTGTGTCGCCTGATTCGAGATCGGTTGGAGAAGAGCGCCAGAAGCATGCGTTCGTTACGCATCCGTGGCTTTGCCGGGGAGCAGATTTTCGTCATTCGTTGGTGTGTTTGCGTATGCGAACGCGTCCCCTTCGCAGAGGCATTGTTGAGCGGGGCTGGAGACGCCTCGTGGCTTACCAAGCAGTCGCGCCTGCGATCCCAAAAGAGAGGAGGCGAGGCCATAGCGGGCGGGCGCGCCCGAGTGCCACGCGTCGCAATAGTTCTCCATGTCGCGGGATCCCAGCACGTCAGCGCCATGCCATACCATCTTGCGGTGCCTGCGAAGTGGATTGCAGCAAGACTGTTAGGCAAGTTTTTACAAAACAGAGCCGCGGTAGGATTTATATCATCATCATCCTACATTATGTCCACTGCAGGACGAAGGCCTCTCCCTGCGATCTCCAATTACCCCTGTCCTGCGCCAACCGATTCCAACTAGCACCCGCGAATTTCCAAATTTCATCACTCCACCTAGTCTTTTGCCGTCCTCTACTGCACTTCCCTTCTCTTGGTACCCATTCTGTAACCCTAATGGTCCAACGGTTTTCTTAGTTGCGCATTACATGACCTGCCCAGCTCCATTTTTTTCTCTTGATGTCAATTAGAATATCAGCTATACCCGTTTGCTCTCTTACCCAAACCACTCTCTTTCTGTCTCCCAACGTTATGCCTAGCATTCTTCGTTCAATCTCTCATTGTACTGTCCCTAACTTGCTCTCGAGCTTCTTTGTCAGTCTCCAAGTCTCTGCCCTATATGTAAGCACCGGTAAAATGCACAGCTTGTACACTTTACTTTTCAATGATAATGGTAAGCTTCCAGTCAAGAGCTGACAATGTCTGCCGTATGCGATCCAACCCATTGTTATTCTTGTATGAATTTTCTTCTCATGATCAGGGTTCCCTGTGATTAGTTGACCTAGGTAAACGTACTCCTTCATAGACTCTAGAGGCTGACTGGCGATCCTGAACTCTTGTTCCCTTGCCCGGTTATTCATCATTATATTTGTATTTTGCATAATAATCTTCAACCACCCTCTTACACTCTCTCTGTTAAGGTCCACAATCATATGTTGTAACTCATCTGCAGGGTTGCTGAATAGAACAATGTCATCGGCAAACCGTACGTTGCTGAGATATTCGCCGTCGAACCTTACTCCTTCGCCTTTCCAGTTTAATAGCTTGAATACTTCTTCCAAGCACGCAGTGAATAGCATTGGAGAGATTGTGTCTCCTTGTCTGACGCCTTTCTTAATAGGTATCTTCCTACTTTTCTTGTGTAGAATTAAGGTAGCTGTAGAATGTCTGTTGATATTTCCCAAAATATTTACGTAAGCGGTCTGTACTCCTCGATTACGTAATGCCTCTATGACTGCTGGTATCTCTACTGAATCAAATGCCTTTTCATAATCTATGAAAGCCATGTAGAGAGGCTGATTGTACTCTGCGGATTTCTCGATTACCTGATTGATGACATGGATGTGATCCATTGAAGAGTATCCCGTCCTGAAACCTGCCTGTTCCCTTGGTTGACTAAAGTCCATCCAGTGTTGCCCTTATTCTGTTGGAGATTATCTTGCTGAATATATGATATAACACTGGGAGTAAGCTAATGGGCCTAAAGTTTTTCAGTTCTTTAACGTCTCCCTTCTTGTGGATTGGTATAGTATGTTTGCATTCCTCCAGTTTTCTTGGACCCTTGCAGTCGATGGACACTTCGTATAGAGAGCCGCCAGTTTACCTAGCATTATGTGCCTCTATCTTTGATTAAAGTGGGTGTTATTCCATGTTCTCCTGCCGCTTTTCCTCGTTTCATGTCTTGTAAGGCCCTTCTCACCTCATCGCTAGTTATAGGAGGATCTTCTGTATCCTGTTCATTACTGTTTCGAATGGAGTTGTCCTGAGTCCTCTGGGTACTGTACAAGTCAGTATAGAATTCTTCCGCTGCTTTTATACTATACCTTCGAGATTGCTGATGATATTACCCTGCTTATCTTTCAGTGCATACATCTTGGTTTGTCCTATGCCAAGTTTCTTTCTCACTGATTTCAGGCTACGTCCATGTAATTCTTACGGCTTCTACAGTCTTTTTCACGTTATACCTTCGAATATCACTTATTTTCGCCTTGTTGATCAGTTTTGACAGTTCCGCGAATTATATCTTGACTCTTGAGTTGGACACTTTCATGCTTTGTCGTTGCTTTATTAGGTCCTTTGTTACTTGAGAGAGCTTGCGTGCTGGTTGCCTTGGTGCCTTGCCTCTCACGTCAATTGCTACCTCTGAATTGCTACATCAATTGCTACCTAGTTACAGTTTCATTCATTACCTCTATATCAGCTTCATCTCTATATTCTAAGGCTGCATTTTTGTTTTAAAGCAACAGCCTTAATTTGTCTGCTTTTACCCTTACTGCCTTTAGGTTGACCTGTTTATTCTAGGCCAATTTTACTCTTTCTCTCTTCAAATTGAGGTGAATCCTGAGGATTGAGGATTTATAAAAATAGTGGGCGTAATCAGCCATTGCAGTCGTAGCCTGGCATAACGGTGAATAGCAGTGATGTTGTACAGCAACCTTCTGATCTTTCTACCTTAACAGAAGAGCGGTTGAAAAAAAAATCCACCGATAAAAAAGAACCCAAATAGGCGAAAATCGACTAGAAGTTTGGACACTTCAGTCTGAATCTTTTTTTTCCTAATGAGTGCGATACAAATACGCATTGCAGGCGTCGTGCAATTAAAAGGAAGCTTTATCTCGGGCCCAACTCCGATGCCGCTTGTTGAAATGCATGTAAAGTACAGAAACACTTTTCTGAGATAATCACTGGGCTGATTTTGATGAAGTTTGCTGCATTTGAGAGAGAAAGTTATAGAAAGCGAAATTTTGAGTTTTAAAAGTACTTTTCAAAATTTGTAAATTTGAAAAAAAATAAAAGCAAGGTGTTTCCAAATTCGTAGCTCCACACAAAAAACAGATAGTGCAGTTCGCTAACCTGCATCCATTTGAGAATTCAAAGCAGAGAACTCCGGTGTATCAACTAATATCTTACGTGAATGTGTTCACAAGGGTTTTGCAAACGTTCTCCTCATATATTAGTGATGTATTTGAGAGCCATGTATAATAAGTAAATTTTGTCCACTTTAGATGTACTATTAAATACAATTTATACAATTGGGATATCATTTTTCATTGCTGAGTTACAAAGTTGATACATTTACAGTGTCGTTTTCTGAAAATTTGCAATTCTCGACAATATATATAAAAAAACTGGCGTCCTAGATCGAAAATTTCCTAAAAACAGTTAGTATATTTTAACTTTGTCTTTTAAATGCAGCATATCTGATCAAAACTGGTGGAGTGGTTGCCGAGAAAAACGATTTCTCATTTCACATGTATTTAGATAGGAGCCCGCGAGCTAAAGCTTCCTGTTAAGCGTAGAAAGCAATGAACACGCTTGGTGCATTTTTCTTTAGTTTTGCGTTCAGTGTGCTTCCCGAAGCCACGGCACACTTGTGGTTGTTGCCATTCCGTACCATGACAATAGCGGATCAAGCAGTAGATACAAATACGAACTCTTGCAATGGGAAACTTAGCCAACAGTTAAATTTAGATATGTCGAAAGCTATCTTTATGAGCCGAAGATGTCCAGTGGCCCTATAACGTAAAATTGCGACCCTATACCGTAAAGCTACTCCAAACTTTTCTACTCCAATTCTGCAATCAGCCCTTCATGATTGGTCAAAAAAATTTCGAGACGCCACCCACTGCGCCTGCATGTCACGCGACGTCACAAAAACTGCCAAAACGCCCCATCTAGTATGATATGTGCAGACTGATTATGCATGATTAGACCAAACGAAAGAAAAATAATAATTTTTAATTGGACGCTTTTTCGACATTAGCGAAAAAGGTGTTGTTTCACCAATTGCTATGGGTCAAACGTTTCTGGGCTACGCCCACTTTACCTGTTTGTCACGCGACGTCACAAAACCACGAGAGCTCACCACATCAAAATGACGTGCACGCGTAAGAGACGCATTTATATGCGGGACAGAAAAGCTTGTCTGAATAGCCGGAGACTGCCCCGTTCCAAAAGGAATAGAAGATGGCTGCCGCCAATCGCTGTGGCACTGGCTACTCAGAGCTGCCGGGGGGCATGGATTTATTTGCGTATAAGATTTTGCGTGGCAGGATAACGTTGTCGAGACTTTCCGGTACGTAGGCGACATCGCTCTGCCAACTCAACTTTGCTTAGGATCCGTTTTAACGGCATTTTTAACCTTCCGTTGCACGCCGCCGCGATTTTCGACCAGCCACCGCTAGCTAAGCAAGAAGAAGCTGACCAATCGCAGACGCCGGCACCACCTTCCTCATCCGACTATCTACTTTCACTGCGCTGGCTCGGCCCCAGTGAAACTCTTTCCATTTGAGCGTGCTCCCCGCCTCTTCTCAGCCAATTTTCGACCAGCCACCACTAGCTAAGCAAGAAGAAGCTGACCAATCGCAGACGCCGGCACCACCGTCCTCATCGGACTATCTACTTTCACTGCGCTGGCTCGGCCCCAGTGAAACTCTTTCCATTTGAGCGTGCTCCCCGCCTCTTCTCAGCCAATTTTCGACCAGCCACCACTAGCTGAGCAAGAAGAAGCTGACCAATCGCAGACGCCGGCACCACCTTCCTCATCCGACTGTCTACTTTCACTGCGCTGGCTCGGCCCCAGTTAAACTCTTTCCATTTGAGCGTGCTCCCCGCCTCTTCTCAGCCAATTTTCGACCAGCCACCACTAGCTAAGCAAGAAGAAGCTGACCAATCGCAGACGCCGGCACCACCGTCCTCATCGGACTATCTACTTTCACTGCGCTGGCTCGGCCCCAGTGAAACTCTTTCCATTTGAGCGTGCTCCCCGCCTCTTCTCAGCCAATTAGATAAGATAAACTTCTCAATGTAGGCAATTCTATTCGTTTTGAAAGCAAAAGAAAGTGACATCCTATAAACGAGAAGCGCGTTTGATTAGGCTTTCCAAACAGCGCTGCGGGTTACCACCCGATATTTGCGCCGGTGGTTACGTAAATTTGACGTCTGAGGATTGGAATAAAAGCAGATTGGACTAGTTTTACGCTATAGGGCCCCTATTCGAATCTGTTTTATTCCAATATCCTGACGTCAAATTTACGTAGCCGCCGACGCAAGTATCAGGCGGCGACCAGCAGCGTTTGAACCACACAATCAAATGTTCTCCTTGTTTATAGTAGGTCATTTTTGTTTGATTTCAAAGCGAGTAGCATTGCCTACCTTGGGCTTTTCTTATCTTATTGGCTGGCAAGAGGTGACGAGGATACAGAAGTTGAGAGGGTTTCGTTGGGGCGGAGATAGTGCAGTGAATTAAAGTACTTTCACTGCGCTAGTAGCTCGGCCCAAACGAAACCCTCCCCGGATGAGGATGAGTATGAGGACGGCGTTGCCGGCGTCTGCGATTTGCCCACTTCCGCTTGCTTAGCTTGCGGTGACTGGTCGAAAATATCGGCGTTATGCAACGGAAGGTTAAAAATGCCACTAAAACTGATCCTCAGCTTAAAAAGTGTAGGCAGAGCGATGTCGCACGCATGTCGGAAATCTTTGACAACGTTGTACTGACATGTAACCTGTCTTATTATACGCAAATAAATTCGTTCTCGCCGGCAGCTCCGCGTAGCCAGTGCCAGAGCGATTGCTAGGCAGACAGCTATTCCTTTTTTCACGGGGTCTTATCCGGCTAATAAAACTTGTTTTTTCGGCATCATCATCATCATCATCATCATCATCAGCCTAGTTACGCCCACTGTAGGGCAAAGGCCTCTCCCATACTTCTCCAACTACCCCAGTCATGTACTAATTGTGGCCATGTTGTCCCTGCAAACGTCTTAATGTCATCCGCCCACCTAACTTTCTGCCGCCCCCTGCTACGCTTCCCTTCCCTTGGAATCCAGTCCGTAACCCTTAATGACCATCGGTTATCTTCCCTCCTCATTACATGTCCGGCCCATGCCCATTTCTTTTTCTTGATTTCAACTAATATGTCATTTACCCGCGTTTGTTGCCTCACCCAATCTGCTCTTTTCTTATCCCTTAACGTTACACCCATCATTCTTCTTTCCATAGCTCGTTGCGTCGTCCTCTATTTAAGTAGAACCCTTTTCGTAAGCCTCCAGGTTTCTGTCCCGTAGGTGACTACTGGTAATACACAGCTATTACAGACTTTTCTCTTGAGGGATAATGGCAACCTGCTGTTCATGATCTGAGAATGCCTCCCAAACGCACCCCAGCCCATTCTTATTCTTCTGGTTATTTCAGACTCATGATCCGGATCCGTGGTCACTACCTGCCCTAAGTAGATGTATTCCCTTACCACTTCCAGTGCCTCGCTACCTATCGCAAAATGCTGTTCTCTTCCGAGATTGTTAAACATTACTTTAGTTTTCTGCAGATTAATTTTCAGAGCCACCCTTCTGCTTTGCCTCTCCAGGTCAACAAGCATGCATTGCAATTGATCTCCTTTGTTACTAAGCAAGGCAATATCATCAGCGAATCGCAAGTTGCTAAGGTATTCTCCATCAACTTTTATCCCCCTTCCCACTCCAGGTCTCTGAATACCTCCTGTAAAGATGCTGTGAATAGCATTGGAGAGATCGTATCTCCCTGTCTGACGCCTTTCCTTATTCGGATTTCGTTGCTTTCTTTGTGGAGGACTACGGTGGCTGTGGAGTCGCTACAGATATCTTCCAGTATTTTTACATATGGCTCATCTACACCCTGATTCCGTAATGCCTCCATGACTGCTGAGGTTTCGACTGAATCAAACGCTTTCTCGTAATCAATGAAAGCTATATATAAGGGTTGGTTATATTCTGCACATTTCTCTATCACTTGATTGACAGTGTGAATATGGTCTATTGTTGAGTAGCCTTTACGGAATCCTGCCTGGTCCTTTGGTTGACAGAAGTCTAAGGTGTTCCTGATTCTATTTGCGATTACTTTAGTAAATACTTTGTAGGCAACGGACAGTAAGCTGATCGGTCTATAATTTTTCAAGTCTTTGGCGTCCCCTTTCTTATGGATTAGGATTATGTTAGCGTTCTTCGAAGATTCCGGTACGCTCCAGGTTATGAGGCATTGCGTATACAGGGTGGCCAGCTTCTCTAGAACAATCTGACCACCATCCTTCAACAAATCTGCTGTTACCTGATCCTCCCCAGCTGCCTTCCCCCTTTGCATAGCTCCTAAGGCTTTCTTTACTTCTTCTGGCGTTACCTGTGGGATTTCGAATTCTCCTAGGCTATTCTCTCTTCCACTATCGTCGTGGGTGCCACTGGTACTGTATAAATCTCTATAGAACTCCTCAGCCACTTGAACTATCTCATCCATATTAGTAACGATATTGCCGGCTTTGTCTCTTAACGCACACATCTGATTCTTGCCTATTCCTAGTTTCTTCTTCACTGTTTTTAGGCTTCCTCCGTTCCTGAGAGCCTGTTCAATTCTATCCATATTATAGTTCCTGATGTCCGCAGTCTTACGCTTGTTGATTAGCTTAGAAAGTTCTGCCAGTTCTATTCTAGCTGTAGGGTTAGAGGCTTTCATACATTGGCGTTTCTTGATCAGATCTTTCGTCTCCTGCGATAGCTTACTGGTTTCCTGTCTAACGACGTTACCACCGACTTCTATTGCGCACTCCTTAATGATGCCCATGAGATTGTCGTTCATTGCTTCAACACTAAGGTCCTCTTCCTGAGTTAAAGCCGAATACCTGTTCTGTAGCTTGATCCGGAATTCCTCTAGTTTCCCTCTTGCCGCTAACTCATTGATTGGCTTCTTGTGTACCAGTTTCTTCCGTTCCCTCCTCAAGTCTAGGCTAATTCGAGTTCTTACCATCCTATGGTCACTGCAGCGTACCTTGCCGAGCACGTCTACATCTTGTATGATGCCAGCGTTCGCGCAGAGTATGAAGTCGATTTCATTTCTAGTCTCACCATTCGGGCTCCTCCACGTCCACTTTCGGCTAACCCGCTTGCGGAAAAAGGTATTCATTATCCGCATATTATTCTGTTCTGCAAACTCTACTAATAACTCTCCTCTGCTATTCGTAGATCCTATGTCATATTCCCCCACTGACTTGTCTCCATCCTGCTTCTTGCCTACCCTGGCATTGAAGTCGGCCATTAGTATAGTGTATTTTGTTTTGACTTTACCCATCGCCGATTCCACGTCTTCATAAAAGCTTTCGACTTCCTGGTCATCATGACTGCATGTAGGGGCATAGACTTGTACCACCGTCAATTTGTACCTCTTATTAAGTTTCACAACAAGACCTGCCACCCTCTCGTTAATGCTATAGAATTCCTGTATGTTACCAGCTATTTCCTTATTAATCAGGAATCAGACTCCTAGTTCTCGTCTCTCCGATAAGCCCAGGTAGCACACGACGTGCCCGCTTTTCAGCACTGTATGTGCCTCTTTCGTCCTCCTAACTTCACTGAGCCCTATTATATCCCATTTACTACCCTCTAATTCCTCCAATAGCACTGCTAGACTCGCCTCACTAGATAACGTTCTAACGTTAAACGTTGCCAGGTTCAGATTCCAATGGCGGCCTGTCCGGAGCCAGGTATTCTTAGCAGCCTCTGCAGCGTCACAGATCTGACCGCCGCCGTGGTCAGTTGCTTCGCGGCTGCTGGGGACTGAGGGCCGGGGTTCGATTGTTGTATTCATATAGGAGGTTGTGGCCAAGTACTGCACCAGGGTGGCCAATCCTGCTCTGGTGAGAGAGTGCGTTACCGGTTCTGGTCACCGGGATCAGGCCGCACTCCAGGCCTGTTTGTGCAATTTTCTCAACACACGTTTTTTTTGTATTTTCCGGTGGAGAATTGCGCTGCACCGGGATTTGAATCACGGTCCTTTTGCACTGGAGACGGATACTCTATCGTCCCCGCAGGAGTTAAATTAAAGATTGGATTATGTGGTTTTGCGTGACAAAACCACTTTCTGATTATGCACGCCTTAGTGGAGGACTCCGAAAATTTCGACCACCTGGGGTTCTTTAACGTGCACCAAATTCTAAGTACACGGGTGTTTTCGCATTTCGCCCCCATCGAAATGCGGCCGCCGTGGCCGGGGTCCGATCCCGCGACCTCGTGCTCAGCAGTCTAACAGCATGACCACTGAGCAACCACGGCGGGTCCCGCAGGAGTTGTACGCCTCATTTAACCTACTGTGGTGCCCAATTTGATCAGTCAAGGTGGGCCAATCTGAGCTCTGTTATACCGCATGGATGGCACTCGCCTAGAGAACCTGGTATTTATGACCTGCACATGTGTGGCCACACATAATTGAGGATATATAATTTTTTAGGAGGGTTTCCGTACAGTGATAAAATGAAGGAAAAGACATTAAAAAGAAAGAAAAAAAGGGAAAAAAAGGAACATAACTTCTGATTTGAACTCGTGATCCTTCAATGTTGCCCGGAAAGGTAGCTCAGTCGGTTGGTTCGTCAAGCCAGCGGTTACTTTCAAGCGCCATAGCTCCTGCTCCGAGCCTCATACTTATGTGGAAAGGGGCTGGTGTTGTCCGCGACAGTGGTTGGAAGGCATAATTTCTTGGAAAAATGGCCGCCAGAGGAGCAGCGTGAACTCGAGCGGCTTTAGAGACTAGGAAAACTGCCTTACAATATTTAGACTTGAGGGGAAGCTTCGTTAACAAACTATAACACGGCAATCAGCACTCGAATACGACGAGAGAAATTATTGAGACGTGGAAAATTCCCTTGAAATAAATCTGGTTTGCGAGACAAATGCTTGTATGTATTGAATCTCTTAAAAGATGAGGGGGGAAATATGCGCTCACCGAGAGGGCATCGTCAGCACGAGACCACCACCAGGCACCTTACGGGGATGTGGAGAGCTTCGCGGCCGGAACGAAGCCTCCCCTCTCCGCCGGCCAGGCGTGGAAAACGCGTTTTCCGATCGCTCAAGGTTGCGCAGGAATAGTATAGCTCTAGCGTCTAGGAAAAGCTTTAACAGGTGCGAAGGCGGCACGCATAGCGTGGGAAGCTAGCCGCCGGAATAGCTATCTTCGAGAGCTATTCTATATTATATTATATTATACTTCGAGAGCTATGACTGATGCTTTTCTATATATATGTATTCATCTTATCTATGCGATCGCATGCGCGCGCTGTTTCTTTGTCTCTGCGTGTAGATAGTTAAGAGAGCCAGTTTAAGGGCGGAGAAGAGGGAAGGAAAGGAAAGCAAACTTGCAGCGCCGTGGTTTTAAAGCACAACCGTGGTAGAGAAACGGAAAGGCGATATAAGCATGCGTGGCCATGATACGCACACGACAAACTGCCTTACAATATTTAGACTTGAGGGGTAGTTTCGTTAACAAACTATAACACGGCAATCAGCACTCGAATATAATTATAACCCTAATAATAATTGTAAATATTCATCTCATCTATAGGATCTAAAGCGCGCGCTGTTTCTTGTCTCTGCGTGTAGTAGTTAAGAGAGCCAGTTTAAGGGCGGAGAGGAGGGAAGGAAAGGAAAGCAACCTTGCAGCGCCGTGGTTTTAAAGCGCAACCGAGGTAGAGAAACGGAAAGGCGATATAAGCGTGCGTGGCCATGATACGCACAGGACAAACTGCCTTAAAATATTTAGACTTGAGGGAAAGCTTCGTTAACAAACGATAGCACAGCAATCAGCACTCGAATATAATTATAACCCTAATAATAATTGTAAATATTCATCTCATCTATGGGATCTAATGCGCGCGCTGTTGCTTTGTCTCTGCGTGTAGTAGTTAAGAGAGCCAGTTTAAGGGCTGAGAAGAAGGAAGGAAAGGAAAGTTTCTGAAGCAAAATTGCAGCGCCGTGGTTTTAAAGCGCACCCGGGGTAGAGAAACGGAAGGCGATATAAGCGTGCGTGGCCATGATACGCACAGGACAAACTGCCTTAAAATATTTAGACTTGAGGGAAAGCTTCGTTAACAAACGATAGCACAGCAATCAGCACTCGAATATAATTATAACCCTAATAATAATTGTAAATATTCATCTCATCTATGGGATCTAATGCGCGCGCTGTTGCTTTGTCTCTGCGTGTAGTAGTTAAGAGAGCCAGTTTAAGGGCTGAGAAGAAGGAAGGAAAGGAAAGTCTCTGAAGCAAAATTGCAGCGCCGTGGTTTTAAAGCGCACCCGGGGTAGAGAAACGGAAGGCGATATAAGCGTGCGTGGCCATGATACGCACAGGACAAACTGCCTTAAAATATTTAGACTTGAGGGAAAGCTTCGTTAACAAACGATAGCACAGCAATCAGCACTCGAATATAATTATAACCCTAATAATAATTGTAAATATTCATCTCATCTATGGGATCTAATGCGCGCGCTGTTGCTTTGGCTCTGCGTGTAGTAGTTAGGAGAGCCAGTTTAAGGGCTAAGAAGAAGGAAGGAAAGGAAAGTCTCTGAAGCAAAATTGCAGCGCCGTGGTTTTCACTTTGACGTGGCGAGTTTTCGCGGTTGTGTGACCGCGTGACAGACAGGCCAAATGAGGGTAGCCCGAAACATTTTTGGCTAATCATGGAGAACTGATTGCATAAATGGAATAGAAATAGTTTGGAATAGCTTTACGTTACAGAGCGACACTTTGCTCGTCTTTATTTAGACAGAGGTTTGGGGGTATCTAATCAAAAAGAGCAGCTCACTATCTGGTTGTCATCTATACTTGTGCTCGGTCTTCCAAAGAATCCATTAAGTTGTGCTTAAAAAATATTCAGCAGAGATAAGTGGTTATTCTTTCGGTGACACACCCTGCGTGCTGGCGGCGACCAGACTTCACACGATAATCACTGGTCAATCTGCTAAATAAGCGAAATTCAGTTACCGGTATAAATTATTTACTCTGGAAATACCCGACACCCTTCGTGGTGGCGTAGTCGCTATGGCATTGCGCTACTAAACTCGAGGGCGCGGCTTCGAATCCCGGCCACGGCATCCGCATTTCGATGCGGGTGAAATGCGGAAACGCCCGTGTACCATGCATGCATTGGGTGCACGTTGGCTGCAACATGCATGTCCGTCTCGGTTGACATTCTGACGCCGAAAGTACAAGTTACTTCAGCTACATGGTGATCACGCCCGGAAGCAGTTCGGAAATTCTGGGGGTCTGCAATCCACGTCACTTTGTATTTCCCTTTATTTTTATGGTTCGTCTAGGCCTGCAGCAAAATGAGTGCTCCTGCACCTTGTGTGGAAGCATCGCACGCCTCACACAAAAGTAAATTTACTTTGTTTGTTAGTAAAGGTATTGAGGCGCAACATAAAATAGCATAGAAAAAAATGAGACGAAAGAAAGAGTGCCAGATTTTCAACTAATTTTATTTCAAACAAAAAAATCCAAATATATATGTTCGCCAAAGATGAGCACACAACCAAGACGCCGCACGCCGCGCAGACAGGCCATCTTAAAGCAATACCTAAAAATTCACATATTCTTGTAAAGGCAAACAGGTGGAACACTGACACAGCCATTACTTTTATTACTTTTTTTTCTTAATGTGATAGGCTTCGAGCACCTCTTGGGCTCCCAGCTTCCTCCGAACACATGCGTGTCCCCAAATGGCGGTGCGCAGCCTCACGACGCACAGTGGAAAGGCAGGTGTGAACCAACTCACCCAACAATGTGCCCTGCTGAAGCATATTAATTAGTTTGAAAGTGAATGAAGTAACTCGCTGTAAACAATCTTAGTCTGGGGTAAGTTTTTACTCTTTCAAATATATCTGTAGAATTCGCTATATTTTTAGAATATCCTAGACGCTGAAAGTAAAATAAGAGTGAAGTGCAACCAGCGCTGCCTGCCGTTCTCAGCCCTATATCTAAGCGACGCTATCGGTGTGTCCCCAGGGACACAAGAATGTGGTCGTTTTCTCCTTTTTGGGCAAAAAGATAGCAAAACCTCGAAATAAAGCCTGACGCCAATGCTCTGCGGGAAGTTTGGCGTCCCTCCTGACGTACTATAGCGCTTGCCACGCACGCGCAAGCGCACACCGGGAGAAATCAGCAGCGAATGTACGTGAAGCCGTGGAAAGCGCAGCTCCTAATCCCTCTTCCCCCTCTTGGTTCAAGGAACCATCGCTAGACATGAAGTGGTGCTCGCGAAACATCGACCCTCGTGACAGCTCGTGCTCCTTACCAGGTACTGTCGGTCATGACGTTGCGGCCATCGAATGAGTAGATCCTCGGTGGGTAAGGGAACATGCCACCACCGCCGGAAAAGAGCTCTCGCCAAGAGTTGAACACCACCTCACCCTGCAAGATAAACGGTGAAAACCTCGCATTAGCGACGCGTCTACAACTAGGAATAGAGGCTAGCCGGGCTTGTTGGTACGAGCACATTATTTTGCAACCAGCGCGAATAATGGGTCACAGAAACAGGCACACAGGCGCTGACTTCCGACAAGTATGTTCATTGCGCGAGCGCAGAATATATAGGCAGGGAAGTAATAGTAAAAACATAAATGGCATGGAAACACGAAAATAATGACTTGAGATTACATGTGGGCGGAAATCGGTTGAATTTGCAGATACGCGATTTCCTTGTCTAATATGCATGGATGGTGAAATGATGCATGTAGGACCACGTTGGGTGATGGCAAAGGCTTCGATAATTTCACGCCCGCCCTGGTCAGCATGCTTTTGGATGACAGTGACTTGTTTGATCTTTTGTTTGTTTTCTGTTGTTGGCGTGCTCCCGGAGGCACTCAATAAGGCAGTGTCCCGTGTGTCCTACGTAGGAGCGCCCGCACCTCAAGGGTAGCTCATACGCGACACCTGTGATGCAGCTGGTCAAGGGCTTCTGATGCTTCTTGTCGCAACCTTTTTTGTGGGGGTTGTCTTGGTTGACCCTTCTGCATAAGGTGTTCAGCTTTCCTGGGGCTGAAAAAAGAACCGAAACACCCGCCCATCCCGCGGCCTTTTTCAATCTGTGCGATACCCCGTGCACATAGGGAATGACAGCCGCCTTCGAATTATTGATCTCCGTTTTCCGTATCTTCTTCAGTGGTATAAGTCGTCTACAAAAGCTTTGTAGATAATATGAATATTCTCACGCTCACAAAGGAACTACCGGAGGACAAGACCTTGCGCTTTCTGGACTTTCTCCTATTGTTCAAGAAAGAACATGTATGCTGAAGGTATATGCACACCGTTCAGCTTAAATCCTCTTGCCTTTTTCGTCGGCTCACTCAAGGTTAGTGAAGAGGATAATAGCAAAAGCCGCCTTCCGTAATACATTGCAAAGATCATGCATACACGAGATTTAAATAGCCTTTGAAGGCCAGGTTCATCAGCTTTTGTGGGCTGGTTTTCAGAGCGTCCTCCTGGTACAGCTAGCGGAAGACATGTTAGCGGAAATGCACCAAAGAAAGAAGATACGGAAAACCGAGATCAATAATTAGAAGACGGCTGTCATTACCTACGTGAACGGGGTATCGCACAGATTGAAAAAGGCCGCGGGAAGGGCGGCTGTTTCGGTTCTTTTTTCAGCCCCAGGAAAGCTGAACACCTCATGCAGAAGGGTCAACCAAGACAACCCCCACAAGAAAGGTTGCGACAAGAAGCATCAGGAGCCCTTCACCAGCTGCATCACAGGCGTCGCGTATGAAATACCGTTCTAGTGCGGGCGCTCCTACGTAGGACAAACGGGACGCTGCCTCAATGAGTGCCGCCGGGAGCACGCCAACAACAGAAAACAAACAAAAGAACAAACAAGTCACTGTCATCAAAAAGCACGCAGACCAGAGCACGCGTGAAATTATCGAAGCATTTTCCATCACCCAACGTGATGGAAATCCATCCTGTTAGTAGACAAGGAAATCGCGTATCTGCAAATTTAACCGATTTCCGCCCACATGTAATCTCAAATCATTCTTTTCGTGTTTCCATGCCATTTATGTTTTTACTATTACTTCCCTGCCTATATATTCTGCGCTCGAGCAATGAACATACTTGTCGGAAGCCAGCGCCTGTGTCGTGTGCCTGCGTCTGTGTCACGTTATTCACGCTGTTTGCAAAAGAATGTCTCCAACTCGACTTGAACCAGTCCCAATATGCTCTCTTTAGAACTCCAATAAAACCTGGCAATTTTTACGAAACCGAGCTGACCGGAAAGTAATGGGTAACTAGCCGGACACATCTTCAGTTACGTATTTTCTGTATACTTCAAGCGTAAGATCAAGACACGGAAAGCAGCATTGACAAGCACTCGTAATTCTCGATGGCATTTAGGATCACGCTGTTCGCGTCTTGATTTCGCGTTTGAAGTCTAGTCAATGTTAAATTAAAGCCCGCTCCTATTACCTGCTGTTTTGCAGATTTTCTGCTGTGTTGGCATTTGCCGAAGTGAATCGCGCTTTAATTAGTTTGCTTTCCTTCAATGATAAACAGAATTATGTCTGCCTGTTTGAAGTCTCACCTTCATAAGACTACTTCTATATTTTTCAAATAATTTCTATATTTAAACTGTGCTGAGGATATCTAGATACGCACGATATATGATTGGTTAACTGCATTTTCATCGCGATACGATGATCATTGAACAACATCTCCAAACTGTTTTCGCTAATCATTCCACAAGAGCAGCTACAGGATTTTTTTATGGACCACGTCGGCGACTTTTATTGCGATAACAATCGGCACTCATGGCGCATTTCTGCCATCGCCGTCGGCGTTCTGCCTTCGCCACTGCGTTCTACTCCGGCGGCTACTACGTGTGGGTGCAGCCGTGTGGGCCCCATCTTGAAAGCGATCTGCGATGGGCACAGTGCGCCGAGTGCTGATCGCGTCGTGTGCGCTGTTTTCTGGTTGCTGAGTTAGTGTTAAAAAGAGAGGCAGCACGACGGTCAATTCGCTCGCTGCTGCTGCCGCGCTCCCTCACTCCGGCGTTTTGACAGCGACTTTTCGCGGTCATCAAGTGCGATGTGTTCACGTTTGCTTGTGCGCACATAGCGCCATGCTTGTTAACTTAGTTAGCGAATGTTGAAAAGTTTATGTGGGAGATAAAACTACTATCCTTACTTCTCATACCTGTGTACTAATTTACTATCGCAATCGGTGCTTTGCTTTTTGGGTGAAACAGAGTTTTTTATTCAAAGCACGTTTTCATCTATCCGCCTACACATTTGGACTTTAGTACTGGGGATTACGGTGTTTGATAGCTATAGTGGTGTTGATAGCTACAGGCCTGTTTAGCCTCGTGGTAGAGGCCGGACATTGCTCAGCCTCAGCGCCGTTTGCAATGTGACTATAAGCAGATCACTAGACCTTCAACAAAACAGGGCAGGTTATGAGCATAAGGAGGCATGAAACTTCCTTAACGCCTGTGATGAACCCTTCTAGAAAAAGAAATTATGAACTTGGGCTTTTCATTAAAATAATTACCTTTGTAAATCTATACAACGAGTGAATTATCATTTCATTTAATGACACAGCGCTGTCCGTGTCAGTCTCACTGCCGTCTGGTTTTGACCGTTTTTCCATATACAGCTAATTGGAATTCCGGGACTAGACCGGGGAACTAACACGTGAAACCATAGTTCCTAATAGATTTGGGAGTTTTCTGGCCGTTCTATAGTACACCCGCCGTGGTTGCTCAGTGGCTATGGTGTTGGGCTGCTGAGCACGAGGTCGCGGGATCGAATCCCGGCCACGGCGGCCGCATTTCGATGGGGGCGAAATGCGAAAACACCCGTGTGCTTAGATTTAGGTGCACGTTAAAGAACCCCAGGTGGTCAAAATTTGCGGAGTCCTCCACTACGGCGTGCCTCATAATCAGAAAGTGGTTTTGGCACGTAAAACCCCAAATATTATTATTATTATTCTATAGTACAGTCTTCAGCACAATATTTCAGAGCACGTGAGTGGAATGTGCCCAAGAACACGTTTGCGCTGTCTCGCAGTAGTTCGCGGCGACTTTGGTAGCTTGTCCCTAGTGGTCAGCCACATAGGCTGTCACCGCTGCTCGTGCTTACCACTCTGCCATAAGATTCACGAATCTACCAGGCCAGAGGCACTGCCGTAGATTCACGGCTTTTCGCACCACCTGTAAAAAAGGTGTCGACAGAGCGCGGACACGTGGTGTGCCTGTTGTTATCTCTGCCACTGAAAAGGTGGGCCACTTTTGCCCCGTAGTCAATGGGCGCAACAATGATTGCGCCTGCAAAAAGAAACACACAGCAAAGCTTTGTACGCCGACCAAACGTTGGCTGGGACACCCTATATCGCGTCCGAATGGCCTCTAATCAGCACTGCGCACCGTCGGTCCCGCAGTCATTATACGAGAAAAATAAGGTCTAAATAATTCACATCATTTAGTTACGCAGAACCACTACTGACATTCAAGAAGTAATTCTTGAATGTCAGTAGTTGATTCAGTTGACATTCAAGAAGCGCCGTCTCGTCGTATTTCTCCAACCTGTGGACATGACAGAAAATAGCCGCTGGAATAGCAAGCAGCTTAGTGAGCACCATTAAGGGTAAACGCGAGCGACTGCGCTCGTCTATCTGGCAGCGGATGGGAGCTAGTGCGTACCTTGAGATTGACCAGCGGCAGGTCTGCGTCCTTGGCCCGAACGATGCTGTCCAGGTTCTGAACCCGCGACGCCAGCAGGGCGCGGAACGTCCCCCGCAGGTGCGCCTGCCGGGACTGGCGGTAGCACTCGTAGTCGGCGCCCCGCACCCCGTGCAGGTCGCCCGTCCACGGCTGGTTCAGTGCCGCCACGCGAAGCTGCGGCCACGCAAAGTCAAAGGCTCTAAATGCGCTGCCCGCGAACAAAGGCTGCTGCCTATACAGCGGAAAACATTTTTTTTTTGCCCATTACTTTTTTTCGCACAGCTCCCAACCAGTTATTAATCGTCGCCGGAATGTAGTGCAATTTCACCTCTTCAAGACCAGATGGAATTCCTATAGAGGTGGATATTACTAGCTGAACAAAGCACAATGTTAACTGGCTAATAAAGGAGTTCCACTTAAATGACATCTCAGTGAAGCACTTCAGGTAACATGTCGACATTGCCGAATTGAAGGCAATCGCTAATGCAGTGATTGCCTTCAATTAGACAGTCTACCTAGAAAGTACCTAAGTACATAACCACATATAAAAAATCCTGGCAATGGCTACTTTAGAGATAGCCTTCCTCAAAGTGTCCTGCGAAATACGCTGGCATTCCAGCGAACGTTTCCGTAAAAAAGGTTCTAGTGAGGCATGTAGGGAAAACTAACCTGGAATCTAATTTAGTTCGCTGCAAACTTTCGAAACACACAACTCATAATGTCAGACACCTCAGCTTGTGAGATCTCAATAGTATCCGAGAGAACTCAACGGAAACCCGAGTTATTGCATCCTGATCCTAACCGACGTCATTCCCAGGTGCTTCAATATCACTGCTGTTATAGCGTTTTTTTTTTTTTGCTCGTTTCTTTTGTAAAGCACTGGTACTACGCAATAAACATTGGTTGTCGTCTGGCGCCACACCACGTATATGCGAAAAGGTCGATTTTTCCCAAGCGAGTTTCTTTACTGACACTTCCTGCCCTCTACCCCTTCTCCTGGTGAAGGGTAGCGAACCGGGGCCTCTAATCTGGCTAGCCTCGGTTTCTTTCATCTCCTTTCTCTTTCTTTCTCTCTCCTCCCCACATAGTAAGACGGGGTGGATTGACCATCTGGTCTCGCTTAACGCGCACCTGAACTCGGCACTGTTAGGTACACTGGTGCTCTCAAATTCGGCATCTCTCCCACGCTGCCACCGCGGGCGAAAATTGAACACATGCACGAATTGGTGTTCGGCTGCGAAATGCCATTGCCATTGATTTACCGCGGCGGGTAGCGTACGGGTCACGGAAACAATGATCAGTTGCTGTATGAACAGCTACAGAAAGGAAACAGTGTTATGCTCGGTAGAGAAGTCAGCGAATGGCCACCGTCGATACCCGTGGAGAAGCGAAGAGAAAGCGAGTCCCCGCGCGTGCAATGCCAGGAGGCGCGGGCACCGTCGGTGGCTCCACCTCGTAGCGGCATGCGTCAGCGTACCAGGACGTGGGCGCCGGCGAAATATACGTGCTTTCACATCACCCCTCCCTGTTCCCCCGGAAGCCGAAAGGCGTGAAGGCCTTGCTCGCTTGAACGAAATACCCTGAACGTGCATTGAAATTAAAGACTTGATCAAGAGTTTTTATCGTACGCTGTAAAAATGTTTACACCCTTACGGGTGTTTTCTTGTCGCACTGGTAACACCCTCACCGTTAGGGCCTTACAAAAATTTACGGAGGACAACGGAGCTCTAACTAGACGTGCGATTACAAAAGACGTAGTTGAAAACTATGTAATCATTCTGACAGCCTTGGGCGCACAGAAACATCTGACAAGAGAATTGCATAGGGAGAAATATGAAACTGTGCGCTTAAGGCTGTTATAATGATTACATAGTTTTCAACTACGTATTTTGTGATCGCACGTCTAGTTAGACTTCCGTTGTCGGCCTGTATAAATTTTAACGCGACAGCGTTAAGGAGCCCGTGTCGCACAAAATCTGGCGTCGGCGCCCCGCGTTGGCGTCCGGCGTCAGACTATACTCACGTATAACCATGCATTCTATATGACGGAAGGAATTGACTGAACTAATTGAATTTCTCAAGCTAAAATACGCAGAAAAATGGTAAACTACAACTTGCACACAACCTACAGGCATGATAGCTCTCGGATTGTAATTTGACTATAGGAGAAAACATAATTCTGCTACGCGAAAAGTCAAAGAAACTCCTTCACACACACAAACCAGCCGCGGTGTTCACAGACCGGCCGCGGCACCAGCCATTTTGCGCGCGCCCGCGCGATCGGTGTCTTGGGGGAGCGACGCGCCCGGTTCCTTACAACTAAAGTCCTTACTTACAACTCCAGCTGGCGCTCGCTTCCGCCGCATCGCGGCCCGCGCGAGAGGCCGTGGTTCCACCAAAAAGCTCGCCTTCGTGCCTAGCGTTCGCGGCAAGCGTTCCCAGGTAAACATTACGGTTACGTGCGCTCCAGTTGCCGGGAAGCGTGAGGAAGCAGTCGGGTATCTTTGAATGCTATCGGCGCTCCAATCTTCAAGGCGAAGCTTAAGCGTCGTCCAAATTTTTTGTAAGGCCCTACCGGCAAGATTGTTACCAGTGGGACGAGAAAACACCCTTAAGGGCGTACACATTTTTACAGTGTAGATGTACGTACTCCGTGCGTAAGCTGCACGTTAAAAATGAAATTGCTCCTCGCTGGGATCGGCGTTCAACTGTTCCGCCGCGATGTTTACGGGTGCTGCCTGTGCTTAGACCAGATGCATGGCCATGCATGCGCCGTGTTACTCGCACAACGCCGCACTCAGCTTCATCACGGCTGTAGTGCCATTCGCGCAACAGCACGAATTGACAAATGCAGGACGATGGCAGGGATGGAAATGCACGAAAAAAAAGCAAGCGTGACTATCGCCTATATTATGTAGGTTACGCCGTCATAACTAGAAGCACTTTTTTGTTTCTAAATTCTTTCTTGAACATGCACCGCTCAATGCCCCTTTTTTTTTCATCGTACGAAGAAGCTGGAAGACGGAAATTCCAATCGTTAACGGTAAAAAGCAGTTGTCATTGAAAAAAAAAACATTAGGACATTGACAGGTCATAAAATTAAAAACGGATTTAATAATCAGTACAGCGGTATACAGACAAGAATGGCCGAAAATATTCGCCCTAGCACTTTACAAAAATGCCATGTAAGCAGTAAATACAACCAACTACTCCTATTTCGTCAGCATTCAAACAACATAAATTGAGTACTACATGGGCTGATCCTGTTGACATGACGCCCAAATAAAACCAGTTTTGTTGGTGCCGCGGTGCATGCACCATTGTTTAATCCGTCCGCCTGCTTCTTTAAACAAACGGTTTGTTATATAGAAGGCAATATGTGTGAAAAATATCGTAATGTAAGCACGGTATAGTTGTGCTGATCTACAGGACGGACGCACTACATGACCTTAACTGAACAAAGGGTCGTGTCTGTGTTATCACATAGACGCCACTTTGTGAACGATTATGCGTTTTCTAGAAGATAAGGGTCTTAGAAGGACAAAGCAATGTAGACAAAGAACATTTAACGTGCAGAAGAACGCAACCTCATCTTACCTTTCTTTTAATCTGGTTCCCATTTGCAAGAGAAAGAGTAGAGACAAGAAGTGTAAGACAATACAGCAGATAAGAAGCATTCATTCAGAACACATGACTGCACAATGAACGCACGAGAAACAGCGTTGTGCAGCGTCAGAATTGTGTAACATCAAAAGCACAAGTAACTCCGAAAGAGCGCAAAATTTCGAAAGAGCATAGATATATCAGATGTATCTTTTTTATGCGTAACACTTTTTATTAAGAGAAACTTTAATGTCTAGACCCTTGCCCTCATTGCAGACACGTTATACGTGGCTGGGCGGGCATTATCAGCAAGAAAGATTACCGCGGTAATTTCTCTAATGACCTTTGTGTTACCCAATTTTTAATTATTCACTTTGGTGCATATCTTGTAATCGTGAAATTGAAGCCTACGAGTAATAACGCCAAAGTCATTAAGTGAGCAGTGAAGCTGACGACTATCGGCTACAATGTCGCAATTGCACCATGTGCCCTAGAGTGAATAATGAGAGTTATTTTGCACATTTATGCAATAAGCAAAATTTTCATTGAAGTTTTTCTTGCTGCTAATGCCAATCTAGCCACATGGACTGTCTTCAAAAAATGACAAGGGACTAGGCATGACCGTAAGAAACATGGTCTCCAATCCAATGTGTGAACGTGGTTGCACAGTGATAGCTGTAGACGACAACTAGAACGGGTACACCCATTGCGACATAGGTTGAAATTATTCACGTGGCGACATTCACGGGCACTCTACCTAATTTATTAGCCTAAGAAGTTTCGACGGCCTGCGACTTTGCTTGCGCCGCTACTTCGTGCGCCTGCCTACAAAGAGTGGATCAGAGATATTCGCCGCGCCTCGTATGCACGCTGTTCCTAAGGAGTCCTCACTACACGTGGCCTTCTCAATAGCACTGCCATATGCAAATTCTAAACCTAATTGCACCTAAATCTAAGTATACCCGTGTACTTAGATTTAGGTGCACGCTAAAGAACCCCGGGTGGTAAAAATCAATCCGCAGCCTCCCACTACAGCGTGCCTCATAATCACAACGTGGTTTTGGCACGTAAAATCCCACAATTAATTAAATAAATAGCACTGTCGCAACACAAATCAGTTGCTAGGTAGGTTATTCTTTTACTTACGAAAGTGTAGTTACGTCACTCCCTGCTTCGCATGCTACAGTCAAGCTGCCGTCCATCTCAACAACAACAACAACAACAACAACCACTGCGAGAAAGACGTCCGTGCTTGTCGTTTCATTGCTTGTCCACGTTTTTTTCGCACTGGTTTTTACAGCGAAGCTGTATATGGCTAATTTCCAGCGGATGGTTGTCCGCAGACCAAAAACTTGGGCCGATCCCGAAGATAGCGCAATACCGCGCTGACCCGCGGCAGAGGTGAAGCAGGCTTCAAGCACTCAACCAACTTGCAAAAATAAGTTTCATATTTCGGGTCTAAATACAACCCGCATAAGATATTAAGCTGGTAAGAACAGATACTACACTTTGACCGGCGTCGGCCATGCGTTCATACCGCCCTCTCTTTGTCGGCGTTCCAAGCGTTTGCGTATCCCATTTCCTTTCCTTCCGCTCTTCCGTGGTGGCAGTCCTGTCGGCGTATTTACAATTGCTAGTAGGCACAGCGGGGCGTGGCACTTGCGGAGACGCGGGACGTGTGCGCGCATGCGCGAGTACGAGCGGGTGTGAGAGGGGAAATGTGGGGACTTTTTCTCCTTGTATATATGACTCTGCCTAGGCACTACGGAGGAGTTTCTGAGCGCGTGTTGTATGCGTTTGTCCCTAGGCGTGCTGGCAGACGTAGCGGGGTGCGGTAGTGCTGAACTTAGCGTCGCAAGTTGGCGGCTGGACGTAATTATATTTATTCATACGTGTTTTTTTTTACTAATTGAAACAATGTGTCATTATTTCGCATTATTGACGGCGCCTCTAGGGCACCCAAGCCGCAACGGGGACATCAAAGCCAGAACCCGGACTGTTCCGTGGGTTGGGGCTCGCCGAGGCCTGCGCGTGCCAGGGGTATATAAGATCGGCTGTCAGCGAATTTTTCATGCGAACACCCCCTCGCACGCTTGGGCCTCCGTCCACCCAACCCACGGGCCGCCCTGCTTGCAGCTTTGATCACACCGCTACCGCTTGGGTGCCCCGGAGATCCTGCGCCGCCTGCTTTAAGATAACCTCAGGTGCTCTCCTGACGCCTCCGTTTGCCGGCTACATGTGCCGTCCTGGAACAGCGCTTGTAAAAAATCCAATCTATCGTTGAGACGAAAAAAACGACCCGCGACTTCTACAACACCACTCGGAAACTTTCCCCTTCAGGCAGTGATTACCAAATTGGGCTTCGGTGCTCACTGCCTCATGCACCGCGAGGGCAGCCAGCGGCGGAGCGTAAACAAACTCGATCGCACTTCGCAATGCCGGCATGTCTAGGGAACAAACGCATACAACACGCGCTAAGAAACCTCCTCCGTAGTGCCTAGGCCGAGTCACATATTCAAGGAGCTCAGGCCTCCAGATTTTCTCTCTCGCATCCGCTCTTACTCGCGCCTGCGCAGAAACGTCGAGCGCCGCGAGAAACGCCACGCCCCGCTGTACCTACTGGCAAAAATGCTTCCCGCCCGAAACGTCACGCGTGTCTAGTTTCCTCCGGCTCCTCGGGGCCGCGGTCACGTCGTCCACACGAATGTATATAAACATCACGGTAGATGAGTCCGTACCTATGTTCAAAATTCTGTGTCGTCGCTGTGTCTTACGCTAAACAGCTACGCTGGTCATCCACCTTCACAGAGTGAAATGTCTCGCTTTTTTTTTTTGTTAAGATGCATGGATGCACACGAACTCACCCAGCTCTCAGTTTTGATGAAGTGACAGTAATCTTTACGGGAAAACGTATGCGGGGAGCTCTACGTCCTTCGCATTGCATGTAGGCGTCGGAGCGCCTTATCATCAATTATGTGGTTCGGACGCTTGTTTTGAGCTTGTTCTTTATTGAAACGTATGCTGTCCTGTATGCTGTATGCGTGATTCCAAAGAATGTATGCACTGATCGCTTCGCTTTGCTGACAGCTTGTAGCCTCTGCCTTACGGGGGGTATGAGCCATTGCATTTGGGGGTACGAGCCATCGATGATAGCTTTCTGCCGACGTTATACGCCGCAAAGGAATCCCGGGATCCTAGCCATAGACAGCTTCACTGTAAAATAAAGTGGTCAGGAAGCCTTACATGCCGTCGCCTTGATCACTGGGCCATACCCCGAAAGAGCGCATCTCCTCAAGCGGAATTAATAAATATAAATAAATGTTTTCTTCTTCTTCCCCAAGCGCACAATAAAGTATAGACTCGAGTGTTACATTTTTCGACAACCTTGCGAAGACAGCCCACTTTCTTAGCGTCATTCGGAGACGGCCGCTCTCGTAGCCATGGTGAAAGCCGAATCGCTCAACTTACTGAAACAGTGCTAGAAAAGTTCGATTCATCTAGTAGCATCTTCTGAAGCCGCGCGCCACATATGCGCGCATTGACGTGTCCTCTATGTTTTGGTGATGTCTCTATTATGCCCTAAGAGTTGAAACTTTGTATGTTGTCGAACACACAAACTTTGCCGTGGAGAGCACTGCTGCACGTGTTATGTTCGAATCAGCGGGGCCAAACTATTTCCACGGGGAAAGGGCTGCTGATGTTTTTCAGTTGTTTGCAAAAACAGCGTTTTTCCTGAATAACTGCGCTTGTTTACAGATGGGGTCTGCTAGACGTGTTTTGAATTTCCTTGATATGGTACCAGTTACTTTCGAGCGCGAATACCGTTCGGTTTTAATGAATCAATCGTTGTATACAAACATATAGGCTCAATTGGATAATATTTATGGGTCAATTTATTATAACTATACTTTACAAAAGAGGGTTGTGATAACGATTCATTTTTGGAATGCTAATACAGTATAATGGTGTGCCTTTATTCAGCCGTTTACGACAAGAACATGGCTTCGAGGCTGTACGGGTAATAAAACCTGGATAATAAGCCCAACCTGGATTGGTATTGGCGAAAATTCTCTTACGTAAAAGCGTTTCGACGTTGTCCGGCGTTCTGGCGCCTGTCCCTCAACCTATCGATCGTCGTGGTGGCCAGACGACCGCCGTGGCAATGGCCGAACGCGGATGACACTTACGCAACACATGTTTTGTGAGTAACAGAACCTGACCTTTGAAATCATATGCGAATAACATTACTCGCTTAACATTCTCTTAAGCAGCGTGTTTACTTCGCGCGCGTGCTTCCGACGCGCTCGTCTTGGCCAGTAATCTTGGCTCTGTCCTCGCTGGGCAGAGGGGAACAACATATTTTTGGTCGTTTTTTCTTCATAGCTAGCATTTTTTGCGGTAGGATATGAGCTCTCTTAAATGTCGATATGAACAGCCTAAGAGACAACAGATGCACGAACGGTATAGAGGAGAAGAAGCTATGCACCGAAGTGACATGCGCAGGAAAATTTAAGGCACGCGCCCTTGTCGCTTCCAAGGCTTGTCGTCGATGTAGCACATTTCGCTATCGTCCTTTGCGAAAGCATGCGAAGACATAATACCATGTAGTTCATGGTATTAAAGAACGGCACTGGGGAGGAAGGGACATATGGCTAAAGTGTAGAAAACTAGGTGTCCAAGCAATAATAGTTATCGAGTATTCGTGCTCAAGGAAAAGGTGCGCGGTGGCGTGCAGCTGAGCCCTTAAACAACGCGCGTAAGTGGTCTGTTCGCGTCGCCTACCTTTGGTGCAGATCCGTCGAGTCGCAGACTATCTGGTGGCAACAGTGGCGATGCTGTTGACGTAGTCTGTCGAAGAAGGACGGCGAGGGCACCACGTGAGGGGAGACAACTTGCGCACATCTCAAGGCCACTCGTGAAACAGCAAGCATTATGAAAACAAATTACGCGTCTATTGTTACTCGCTATTATTTAATTTATTCTTCGCAACTGTTACGATGGCAAAAACCTTT